>NC_091978.1:106977400-107301900 GCF_044704955.1 Pristiophorus japonicus
CTTAACTGTAAATGTAAATTCAGGAAAAGCGTTCATAAATGAGCTGCTGACGCAACAGCTTAGCAGCCGCATAACTGCCACTGAGTATTGGTCTTAGGGGACTGGAGGGGGAGGGGGGCCATTGCCAGGTCGCCAGGTTGATTGGCCACCCTGAGGTCCTCACCAGCCTCTTCTTCCACCTCTTGCTCCTTGCTGGCTGGCTCTTCCACCTCCCCTCCTTCTGGAGGTGGACCTGCAGCCCCATCTGGCATTAGTTGTCCTCTCCTTATAGCTAGGTTATGCAGCATGCAACATACCACAATAAGCTCAGCGACCTGGTCAGGCTGGTACTGTAGGCTGCCACCAGAATGGTCCAGGCATCTGAAACGCTGCTTTAGGACTCCAATTGTCTTTTCAATGATGTTGTGTGTCACTATGTGGCTTTCATTGTAACGTTTCTCCGCTTCAGTGACGGGATTACGCAGTGGGGTCATCAACCAACTGGCAAGTCCATATCACTTATGTCCCAGCATCCAACCGTGATCTTCGGGCTGATTGAGAAACAGGTCAGGGATAGCACTCTCATGTAGGATGTGCGCATCATGGAGGCTGCCAGGAAATGTATCATTTACTGTCAGGATTATTTGCTTGTGGTCGACAACAAGCTGCACATTTAGGGAGTGGAATCCCTTTCTGTTACAAAACACCTCCACGTTCTTTAAGGGGGCTTTCATGGCAACGTGCGTACAGTCTATTGCCCCCTGCACTTTGGGGAAGTCTGCTATTCTTATGTTCTTATGTTCAGACGATGTTACAGAGCTCGATGTAGGTGGCCTTTGTGATGGAGAGGCTGTGGGTCAGAAGTTCAACTGAGGGTCAGAAACAACACAGAAATCACATTTCATTGAGATCGAACATTAAAGGGTAGATTTTTGTCTGGACCTATATTTAGATGCTGTGCAACAATTGTGTGCCCAAACCAAGAGACCCGAGAATTGATGGAAATTAATCCTCGGGCCTCATCAGCAGGCATGACACGAGCAGTTGGCGCTGGTCGTGCCTCGACAGTTAGCTCACCCGAGTGCATTCTTTAATTTCCGTTTGTCTGCTTCGTCGGCAGCAGTCCTCAAGTAATTCCTGGGAGGAGGTTTGGAGCTGACTACGATTGGGAAGGTGGGCAATCGCCACTCCTGCGTAGCCGGGCGAGCATTCCTGTTCTTTTGCATCCACGAATGTTTTTTTTAAAGAGAAACATTTTTATTTTCCAGGGGCTGCTACAGATACCTGAGCTGAGCAGGTCTGAGGCCTGCCCTACTCGTCGCCAACTAATTCTGGATGGGGTTCTTAAACAGGCATTGGGCTTCTAATTTACATATTTACATACATCAGTTAGTGGACAGATACAAATAAAATTAAAAAGGCTAATCGAATGTTGACCTTTATCTCAAGGGAGCTGGAATACAAAGTGGTGGAAGTTCTGCTACAGTTGTATAATGCTCTGGTAATGCGTCTGGGGTACTGCATTCGATTCTGGGCACCACACCTCAACATGGATATACTGGCCTTGAAGGGTGTGCAGTGCAAATTAACTAAAATAATAGGCGGTTAAAAGGGTTAAATTATGAAGACAGATTGCATAGACTAGGCTTGTATTCCCCTGTGTATAGAAGATTAAAGGGTGATCAAATTGAGGTCTTTAAGATTTTTAAAGGATTTGATAGTGTCAATAGAGGGAAACAATTTCCTCCAGAGGAGTCCAGTACAATCTTCCATGAGAGCTAGGCCTTTCAAGGGTGATGTCAGAAAGCACTTCTTCACAGAAAGGGTGGTGAAGATCTGGAATTCTTTCCCTCAAAAAGCTGTTGAGGATGGGTCAATTGAAAAATGCAAAAGTGTGATAGTTAGATTTTTGTTAGGAAAGGGTATTAAGGGATTATGGAGCAAAGGCAGGTAATTAGAGTTGAGGGACAGATCTAATTAAATGACGGAATTCGAGGTGCTTAATGGCCTCCTCTGTTTAAGGAACTAATGCCTGTTTTAGGCGTCTGCCTGTGACACCTAAATAAAAGGTCCAACAAATTTAGCAGCTGAACCAATGCCTGCGTAGATTGGGTACAGGTCATCCCACTCCTAAACTGGTATGGTTTGCACCCGTCTTATGCACAAAAATCGAATGTTATGCTTGACAATTTCTAACCCTATGCATTGGTTACACAGTACAGAAGAATTAAGCATAAATTATTTTGCACTGAAAACATTACCAACAAGAGAGGTGCATCAGAGATATAGATCAATATTGTCAACATGTTAATAAACATGCAAAGAAAATTCAAAGTCATCTCTTAAGTTTGATAAGAGATAAATAATATCTGCTGTCCATTTCAGTTAGAAAATGTGATACTAATGCAGCAAAACCCATAACTCTTGTCTAACATTCATGTCAATAATTAATTTAAATATTTAATGTAATTATGTAAATACTCAGCTTAATATTCTATGTTCGTAATCATTTGCTGTGCCCACAATAAATTAATAAGTGATTCTCTGCCTTCTGCAATAGTGTTGTTGCCTAAGAACCTGCATAGTCCAAATGTTAAATATTAGATACTGCATCTTATGAGCTGATGACTCTGGCCAACTTAGCACTGTAGTTAGGAAGAATTCTTCACACAAATAGTAATCAACACCTGGACTAGTCCTAGAGGTAGGGGAGCGGACGTGAAAACATCATATTCATTCAAGACACAGTTAGGTGGCGTGGGGGGTGGGGGGCAGGTTGTAAGTATATTTGTTGGATGGATGAGCTAAGATGTTCCGAATAGCCTTCATCATTTGTATTTATCTTGTGAGCTTGCATTTTATAAAGTTGGCGAGGAACCCATGACATGCCCAAAAAGCATAGAGCTGATCACACAATCAAATGGTGGGGCGACTGGCACTTTTTGCTGGAGGGCTTCCTTAATATCGTATTGTGTAATTCACCGGGGGTTGATCATGGAAGATCAGAGGGTACATCTGTCACAGTTGATGGGTGTTGGCGCATCCCATCACACAATCTGAGAATCCACAACTCAATTTTCCTACCTCAGGAAGGAACTGCCAACTCACACTTTGGGGAAGTCCAGGCACACCAAGATTCACAATGGTATGACCGTATTATGCAATTGGCTGACACATTTGGCTGGTCGGCAGTCTACTCAACCTGCTGACCACTTTGGTATAAACCAGCATGGCGTTCCCCGAAGCTGCATAATATGACTACTCAGAGCCCCCTTGAATCCCCTAAATCTCAATTTACAGATGATAAAGGGCCAGCAAGCAAATCATGCTAACATCAATGAGCCCACTATAATCAGTGAAAACTGTACTCAGAAATTAGGCCAATGTTTTTTGTAATATGGTTCATCTTGCAGTTTGCCCTTGTCATGGCAAATACCACAGTGCACTTACTTCTACTCTCCACTACAAAATCAGTGTTTCCACCTGGATATGTTATATTGTGTTTCTGTGCTCACTGACCTACATTGGCTCCCGGTTAAACTCTCATCCTTGTTTTTAAATCCCTCCATGGCCTCACCCCTCCCTATCTCTGTAATTTTCTCCAGCCCCACAAGCCCCCAGGATATCTGCATTCCTCTAATTCTGTTCTCTTAAGTATCCTTGATTATAATCACTCAACCATTGGTGGCAGTGCCTTATGTTGCCTAGGCCCTAAGCTCTAGAATTCCCTCGCTAAACCTTTCCGCCTGTCTACCTCTCTCTCATTCTTTAAGACGTTCCTTAAAATCTTTGTCCAAGCTTTTGGTCATCTGCCCTAATTTCTCCTAAATGGTTCAGTGTTAAATTTGTTGTCTTATAATACTCCTGCGAAGCACCTTGGGACCTTTTACTGCGTTAAAGGCGCTATATAAAAACAAGTTGTTGTTGTTGATGTATCTGTATAATATCTTTCTTTACGTTCGCAGGCACATCATTCTCTCTCTTACACACACAATAATTTGCATTTATAGTGCACCTTTAATGTCGTAAAATGTCCCAAAGCACTTCACAGGAGCAGTATCAAACAAAATTTGACATCAAGCCACAGGAAGAGATAGATTTTAAGGAGCATCTTAACGGAGGAGTGGGAGGTAGAGAGGTGGAGAGGTTTAGGAAGGGAATTTCAGAGCTTAGGGCCTAGGTAGGTGAAGGCACGGCAGCCAATGATAGAGAGATGAAAATCTGGAATGTGCAAGAGCCCAGAATTGGAGGAGCGCAAAGATCTCAGAGGGTTGCAGGATTGAAGGAGGTTTCAGAGATAGGGAGGGGCAATGCTATCGAAACATTTAAAAACAAGGATAAGCATTTTAAAATCAAGGCGTTGACGGACCAAGAGCCAATGTAGGTCAGCAAGCATAGGGATGATCAGTAAATGGGACTTGGTGCAAGTTAAGATATGTGTAGCAGATTTTTGATTGAACTCAAGTTTACGGGGGATGGAAGATGCAGGAAAAATATAATTATAACAACTTTTTTTCAGCTCACTTTTATGCCAGAGGCCATCATCACACTGCCAGTCAGAACATCAATTAAAGGCTTAGTAAGAAGATGGAAGTCCATGGAATTAAGGGGAAAGTGGCTGAATGGCAGGAGGGAAAAGGTGGTGGTGGATGGATGTTTTTGAGACTGGAAGGTGGTTTGCAGTGGTGTTCCTCAAGGTTCAGTATTGAGAAAATAGTTGTTTTATTAAACAGTGTACTTCATAGATTCATATGGCTAGAACCTGCACTTTTGTGGTTATTTCCGGCATGGGTGTTAAAAAAGGGTTTTCAGATCACCAGCTTCTCGCCCATTCAAAAAGCACCTAGTTTCCACTTTTGAAAATGAGCGTTACCGCGAGTGATATAAAATGGGCGGTAGCGTTAAATTTTTGGACCTTCTGCCGTCCTTAGCAACGGCATGGCAACGCTCGATTCCCGTGAGTCTGGAGGTCAAGGGTCATCGTGACATGCGCAAAAGAGGAGACAGAGAGAGAGGGAGCTCAGAGGCACTGAAAGCGTGTCTGGGTGTGGTGTGGCTGCTTTGGGAGGAAGGAGGGAGACTTTAAAGCTTCACAGCAAGTAGGCAAACAAAAAGTAGCTGTTACCAACAAAATATTTGACCGAATTTGCCCTATAATGGAGAGAGAGGAGGAGGCATCACAGCACGCTGTGGAGACTGATGCTGGAGAGAGCAGTGAGGTGGGAGAGAAGCATGTTGGAGGGTGAAAAAGAGCCAGGAAGTTCTCGGACGAGGTAAATGCCTCCCACCTGCAGGAGGTCGAATTTCGCTGGGATGATTTGACACAGGGAGGGTGTGGGAAGCTCACCGCAAAGGCCTACCAGAAAATATGCACTGAGATAGCAGAGGTGGTCTCGTCGGCGACCAACGAGGTGCGTGAGGGCAACCAATGCCGCAACGATGGAACGACCTTATGGGATACGCAAGAGTAAGTATTACATTGATTTACATGTACTTATGTATTTATATAATTCGATTTACAACAGTCATGAGTGACTATCATCAGATGTGAGGTCTTTCACTTTTACCGGGAATGTTGTACTCAAAGCCTGCAGTCACGGTGCATGTCTTTAGGTAAAAAATGATAATTATCATAATAATCATGATTACATCCGTCGGTTATGTGTTGTATCAGTGTCTGTGACAGTACCTAGCAATGATATCAGGCAATGATCTCATGCCATGTCATCCTGTCACCTTTTACAGAAGAAGCTATCGACGATGAGGTCCATGCAGAGGCGAACGGGTGGGGGGCCACCAGTCCCCAGCAACATCACTGACATGGAGGAGCGTGTGCTCGCACTGGTGGGGAAGCACACGCGGACAGCCACGGACACATCTGCAGACCCTGAAGTGATGCCACGTGAGTAAAGCTTACATCATTGCGTGATGTGAAGTCGATAGATGCCACACCAACTCATATCCGAACAATCATATATGATAGATGATTTCTAAAATTGTCATAGAAATAATGATGGCCTAATGAAAATCATTGCAATGCAAATGTGCTGATGGTCATGAAATGTGATGTCTGTGATGATTTTGAGAGCGGTGGTGCTTTTGTCGTGCATATGCTGTGTGTAGCGCTGGACTCACCTTGTCTCCCTAGCACCCCCTTCTCCTCCAATAACCACACATTACAGAAAATTTCTAAAGGGGCAAAGTGTGTTAAAAAGACAAGCCTGAAGGCTCTGTGCCTCAATGCGAGGAGTATTCGTAATAAGGTGGATGAATTAACTGCACAGGCAACAATTAATGAATATGATATAATTGGCACCATGGAGACATGGCTCCAGGGTAACCAAGGCTGGGAACTCAACATCCAGCGGTATTCAACATTCAGGAAGGATAGAAAGAAAGGAAAAGGAGGTGGGGTAGCGTTGCTGGTTAAAGAGGAAATTAACGCAATAGTAAGGAAGGATGTTAGCTTGGATGATGTGGAATCTGTATGGGTGGAGCTGCGGAATACCAAAGAGCAGAAAATGCTAGTGGGAGTTGTGTACAGACCAACAAACAGTAATAGTGAGGTTGGGGACAGCATCAAACAAGAAATTAGGAGTACATGCAATAAAGGTACAGCAGTTATCATGGGCGACTTTAATCAACATATAGATTGGGCTAACCAAACTGGTAGCAATATGGTGGAGGAGGATTTCCTGGAGTGTATTAGGGATGGTTTTCTAGACTAATATATCGCGGAACCTAGACTGGGTGATGTGCAATGAGAAAGGACTAATTAACAATCTTGTTGTGCGAGGCCTCTTGGAGAAGAGTGACCATAATAGGGTAGAATTTTTTTATTAAGATGGAGAGTGACACAATTAATTCAAAGACTAGGGCCCTGAACTTAAGGAAAGCTAACTTTGATGGAATGAGGTGTGAATTGGCTAGAATAGACTGGCAAATGATACTTAGAGGGTTGACGGTGGATAGGCAATGGCAATCATTTAAAGATCACATGGATGAGCTTCAAAAATTGTACATCCCTGTCTGGAGTAAAAATAAAATGGGGAAAGTGGCTCAATCGTGGCTAACAAGGGAAATTAAATAGTGTTAAATCCAAGGAAGAGGCATACAAATTGGCCAGAAAAAGCAGCAAACCTGAGAACTGGGAGAAATTTAGAACTCAGCAGAGGAGGACTAAGGCTTTAATTAGGAGGGGGAAAATAGGGTATGAGAGGAAGCTTGCCAGAACATAAAAACTGACTGCAAAAGCTCTATAGATATGTGAAGAGAAAAAGATTAGTGAAGACAAATGTAGGTCCCTTGCAGTCAGATTCAGGTGAATTTATAATGGGGAACAAAGAAATGGCAGACCAGTTGAACAAGTACTTTGGTTCTGTCTTCATGAAGGAAGACACAAATAACCTTCCAGAAATACTAGGGGACCGAGGGTCTAGTGAGAAGGAGGAACTGAAGGAAATCCTCATTAGGGAAATTGTGTTAGGGAAATTGATGGTATTGAAGGTCAATAATTCCCCGGGGCCTGATTGTCTGCATACAAGAGTACTTAAGGAAGTGGCTCTAGAAATAGTGCATGCATTGGTGATCATTTTCCAACAGTCTATCGATTCTGGATCAGTTCCTATGGACTGGAGGGCAGCTAATGTAACATCACTTTTTAAAAAAGGAGGGAGAGGGAAAACGGGTAATTATAAACCGGTTAACCTGACATCAGTAGTGGGGAAAATGTTAGAATCAATTATTAAAGATGAACTAGCAGCACATTTGGAAAGCAGTGACAGGATCAGTCCACGTCAACATGGATTTATGAAAGGGATATCATGCTTGACAAATCTTCTGGAATTTTTTGAGGATGTAACTAGTAGAGTGGACAAGGGAGAACAGTGGATATGGTGTATTTGGACTTTCAAAAGGCTTTTGACAAGGTCCCACACAAGAGATTGGTATGCAAAATTAAAGCACATGGTACTGGGGATAATATACTGACATGGTTAGAGAACTGGTTGGCAGACAGGAAGCAGAGAGTCGGGATAAACGGGTCCTTTTCAGAATGGCAGGTAGTGACTAGTGAAGTGCCGCAGGGCTCAGGCTGGGTCCCCAGCTATTTACAATATACATCAATGATTTAGGTGAAGGAATTGAGTGTTATATCTCCAAGTTTTCAGATGACACTAAACTGGGTGGCGGTGTGAGCTGTGAGGAGCATCTGCATATGCATACATGTGCAGAGAAAAAAAAATAGGATTAGTTATATCACTGTTTTGGTTTAGCAGCAGTGGAACAAGTACATATTACAGGTAAGGTACATACATGTATTACAGTCTTGCTCCTGGGGTGTAGGTGCAGATGGGTGAGGACACTAATTTCAGAGTAACCGGATTGTGTCCAGGTTGTCTGATGGCGGCGCTGCGCCCCTTGCCAGATGGATGGGCTCGGATCGCTCCCCTGGCTGGGTCTCAGGGCCTTTGCCGTTCCTAGTGGTGGGCAGAGCCACAGGAATGTGTGGCCACCCTGTCCTCCTTTGAGGGCTGCAGTGTTTCCCTGCTGCCCTTCAGCGATAGTGGGAGCCTGGTCATCCCAGGTCCCGTCGGGAGGGCTGTAAGGTGCTAGCCTTTTGATCCCAGTACTGGCCCTGGTGGCCAGAGAGGTAGGGCCGATCTGGGGCAGAGTGCCAGTAGTGGTGCCTGTGCCGTCCGCTGATCACTGGCCCTGCAGTGGGTATGCGCCCTCTGTGTGTGGCCACACTCCTTGGGGCATCACATTGGAGGCACAGGCTACATGATTGGGTAGCCCGCTGGACCTGGGTGCTTCCAACGGTAGGTTGCCCTTGGTTTTGTTGTATACATATAGAACCCGGCATCACACATCATTTCTTCACTTACAGTGATGATACATTGACTCCGACCACAATCATATGACTTGAAATTGTTAGTTGCCTTTACATATTCGCATTTGTCAATTACATCTTTTCCATGTATACTACTGGCATGGCAGTTCAAAGTTACATTTCGATACTTGCATTTGTTAATTACATCTTTTACGTTTGTATCACCGGTATCGCTGTGCAAAGAATGGAACTGTCCCTTTAATTGTGCTGGGTTGCTGGTCTCCTTTAAGAGGGCCTTGCAATCTTTACCCCAATCCAGTTCGCTGCTCGGCATCACGTGTTGTTCCATCAACGCTGCCCCTCGTGGTCTGGCCACCACCATTTTTACTTCAGGCGCTTCACCTCGTGGTGCGGGCGCCGTCTTCTTTCTCTCCACGAGGTAGGCTCCGGTGATCCTTTGCTCCCCAGGTTCTGCCACGGAAACAGGGAAGTTACATCCTGCGCCGATCTTCTTGCTCCAGAGTCCTGCCACTGGAGCCCGGAAGGTGAGGTCTGGTCGAATGGGTTGGATCATTTCACCGTTGGGTTGTGCAGTTTGTGTCGTCGCCATGCAGTCGAGTTGGACGGTAGGATCTTCAGGTGTTGTGATGAGTCCAAATGTGGAGCCGCATAGGATGTCGATTGCTGGGGCCTAGAGGCTTTCCTAGCTCCAGCTCCAACAGATTTGGATTTGTTTCATCCATCTTCTGCCTAGCAGCGTTGGACCATCACCAGCAACGATCCACAAAGGTAGCTTGTGCATTGCGTCGCCGTAGGACACCTGGACATCCACGCTGCTAATGACTGGGATGGTGTCGTTTGTGTAGGTGAGCAGCTTCACTTGGATCGGGATCATTTTAGGTCGTTCGATTGGAGGCCGCCTGGTTAATCAGCGAGTGGCCTGTGTCGACCTCCATCAAGACTGGAACATCATTGATTTCAACTTCCATTTTCAACGGAGAACTCTCGGTGGAGCAGGTAAACACTCCGTATTCCTCTTCCTGGGGCTGAGCTGCCTCCTGGACTCTTTCTTCATCTTCATCAGCGCTAGAGCCTGGGTGATCAGCCAACTCTTCAACGACTCAGTGAGTAAAATTTATTTTGCACATTCGCTGGAGATGGCCTTTCGTGTTATAGCCTTTGCAAGTATAGTCTTTGTAGCGACACTGGTGGGCCCTGTGATTTCCTTCACAGCACCAGCATGGGGTTGGCCGGTTGGCCCCATGTGGCAGACTCAGGGTTGCGGGGTTCAGGGTCGCAGTTTTGCCTCCAAAAGGCGCCAGTTGATTCATGGTGCTTGCCGGGTTAGAGTGCTGGGGGTGAGTCACCATCCTCTTGGAATTGCAGGCCGAGGCCATGAACGCCTGGCTGACGTTAATTGCCTTCTGCAGGGTGACCGTGGTGTCCGCAGAGAGCAGCCTGTGGAGGAGGCCCTCGTGGCCGATTCCAATAACAAAGATGTCCCTCAGTGCTTCGGTGAGGTGGTCGCCAAAATCACACGGTTCAGCCAATCGTCTCAGGTCTGCAGCATATTTTGAAATTTCTTGGCCTTCGTGCCGCCGGTGGGTGTAGAACCAGTGTCTGGCTGTGAGGATGCTCTCTTTAGGTTTGAGCTGTTCCTGTATCATCGTTATGAGCTCCTCGTACGTTTTGATTGTCATCATCTCTGGGGCTAGCAAGTCCCTGACAAGGTCATAAACGGTGGGTCCACAACTGCTGAGCAGGATGGCTCTGCGCTTATCAGCCAGCGAGGTCAGTGTGTCTCCCGCCAGGTCGTTCGCGATGAAATAGTGTTCGAGTCTTTCCACAAAGGCATCCCAATCTTCCCCATCAGCGAATTGTTGAAAGATGCCAAGGTTAGCCATTTTTCGTGTGGAAATTCGTAAACTCGTCGCCAGTTGTTGTGTCTGTAAGCACTCTAGTAATTACTCCACGAGGTAAGCAGTGACTAGTGGGGTACCGCAAGGTTCTGTGCTGGGGCCCCAGCTGTTTACATTGTATATTAATGATTTAGATGAGGGGATTAAATGTAGTATCTCCAAATTTGCGGATGACACTAAGTTGGGTGGCAGTGTGAGCTGCGAGAAGGATGCTATGAGGCTGCAGAGTGACTTGGATAGGTTAGGTGAGTGGGCAAATGCATGGCAGATAAAGTATAATGTGGATAAATGTGAGGTTATCCACTTTGGTGGTAAAAACAGAGAAACAGAATATTATCTGAATGGTGACAGATTAGGAAAAGGGGAGGTGCAACGAGACCTGGATGTCATGGTACATCAGTCATTGAAGGTTGGCATGCACGTACAGCAGGTGGTTAAGAAAGCAAATGGCATGTTGGCCTTCATAGCGAGGGGATTTGAGTACAGGGGCAGGGAGGTGTTGCTACAGTTGTACAGGGCCTTGGTGAGGCCACACCTGGAGTATTGTGTTCAGTTTTGGTCTCCTAACTTGAGGAAGGACATTCTTGCTATTGAGGGAGTGCAGCGAAGGTTCACCAGAATGATTCCTGGGATGGTAGGACTGACATATCAAGAAAGACTGGATCAACTGGGCTTGTATTCACTGGAGTTCAGAAGAATGAGAGGGGATCTCATAGAAACGTTTAAAATTCTGATGGGTTTAGACAGGTTAGATGCAGGAAGAATGTTCCCAATGTTGGGGAAGTCCAGAACCAGGGGTCACAGTCTAAGGATAAGGGGTAAGCCATTTAGGACCAAGATGAGGAGAAACTTCTTCATACAGAGAGTGGTGAACCTGTGGAATTCTCTACCACAGAAAGTTGTTGAGGCCAATTCACTAAATATATTCAAAAAGGAGTTAGATGTAGTACTTACTACTAGGGAGATCAAGGGGTATGGTGAGAAAGCAGGAATGGGGTACTGAAGTTGCATGCTCAGCCATGAACTCATTGAATGGCGGTGCAGGCTCGAAGGACCGAATGGCCTACTCCTGCACCTATTTTCTATGTTTCTATGTAAGGTATTGCACTTGAACTGTTGTGACCTTAGTCCATTTATTGCTGCTCCTGAATGAGGGTACATTAAGGTGAGCTCCCTTTTATACTTGGTTACCTGCAGTGTGCAGGTGATCCCTAGGTCTCCACCAGTTGCACCCTCTGGTGGTACAGGCATAGTGTATACAGTGTGAAGATACATTCAGTCATCTTATGTAAGTGTACATTGAGTGTACAGGGTATATACATATATTATACATACACAACACCATGGACACGGCAGGTCTGTTCCACGAGCGCCACATGACAGCGGAGAGATGGTACGGTTGTCCATGATGACTGTAGACATTGGTGACCAGCTCATCGAAGCTTTGGGCGGGCATATCCCGACAGCTGGCCACCATCTCTGGCACCATGACCGAGTACATTCCATGGATGGCGGAGTCCCTGGATGCGATAGCCAGGAACACTGCTGCCACAGTCCCCGAGTGTTCCCCGAGCGCGACACTCTACTCCTAGGTTCCGAACCACCACTGCGAATGACAGATGAGAGCAAGGACTAAGATCCTGCTTCTGCATCAGAGAATGTTGCCCCCTTGGCATCCCCAATCCCGTACCCATCCAACAACCGCATCTGCCTTCATCCCCCCCAGTGAGGCACCGCCTGAGGAGCTTCTCGGCCAGGTGCTGTGAAGCAAAAAGGGGAATGGGTAGAGGTGGGGAGAAGAAGGGGAGGGGGGAAGGAAAGTGAGGTGCATGTCTGCAGGTGATGGCTGTGTTATATCTCCATCTGGGTATATGCAATTTGTTGCAATCTATGGGGGCTGGGGACCATGCTCTTGCTTTGCCTTTGTATTCTGTGTTGCTGGACATGTTGAACACATGATTTATGTCAATGGTGGAAAAAGTGGGGTGTGGGCGGGGGTTGGGTGTTATTGCCTGTGATATTTACGATTTCAAACCAATGTTGGTATAAAAATTTTGTTATTGAACATAACCTTGTTGCGCATTGTCTCAGATAGCTGCACCATTACACACTGGTGATTCTTAACATGAAAGAGTTAAATACAACTTACCATCAATCAACGTAAACTTTAACTGGCACCAAGATGATGGGCACCATTGATATCTGAGCTACACACACACAGCAGTGTGACAGCTTTCTCACTCACATTAATGCTCTTTAGGCAAATCGATCAGATGTCAACTCCTCACGTAAGAGTGGGCTTTTTTAAATGCCAGCCACACCGCTGGCGTTCGTTCAGAACAGTTCCACTTTTTGTGTGCGTTATTTTGGGCGAGCGATATTGTGGGCATGTGTGCGAGGTGGTGAAATTGATGCTGGGCTATCTGCTGGGCGTTAGTTTCAGTAAATATGCTCTTCACAACAAATAAAAGTGGGCGGGCATTAATAGTGAATAAATTAGTGCGGAAAGTAATGCTGGGCAATATTATGGGCGTTGATTTCGCCTATTTTCTATGTTTCTATGTTTCTATTCCGCCCAAAAAAAGTGGGCGGTAATATTTTTTCCCGGCGTTAAGCACATGGGAAAACTAACGCTCGGCGATAAGTTTCCTAAAAATGCCCGTCAGTTTCCATTTGCCTAAATGGGCGATATACGTCATTTCAGCGGTAAAATGGGCATTAAGTGGGCATTAAGCATGCAAAAAAAGTGCAGGGTCTAGTCCATAGAAACTTACAGCATAAAAGGAGGCCATTTGGCCCGTCGTGCCTGTGCTGGCTCTTTGTAAGAGCAGCTGTGTTTAGTTTCACACCCTGACTTTTTATCCGTAACGTTGTAGGTTCCTCATCCTCAAGTACTTGTCCAACTCCTTTTTAAATTTATTGATGGAATCAGCTTCCAGTACTTTTAAAGGTAGAGCATTCCAGATCCCAACAACCCTCTAAGTGAAAAAGTTCTCCTCATTTCCCCACTAGCTCCTTTGCCAATGCTTTTAAATCTCATGTTAAGAGGGATGAGGGTCTTCCCTTATGAGGAAAGGTGGGAAAAGTTAGGATTGTTCTCCTTGGAACAGAGATGGTTAAGAGGTGACCTAATAGAGGTTTTCAGAATGATGGGAGATTTTGATAGAGTCGATCGATAAAAACTATTCCCTCTGGTGAGTGGGTCAATAACCAGAGATTTAGTTGAACTGCACTGCTAAACCAAATCACATCAACCAAATTATGGGTTCCTGTTTTAAAGAAAAATAATTTGGCTTATAACTCCTTTCAAGGTTTAATGGACAAATTGAATGGAGCAGCTCTTATCTGAAGTATTTAATAAACAGCTCTTTCATCAGTTTAGTGTGTGGGTTTTTATATTGAGGACTAAAAATCATAAAACTTATTAAATTAATATGCATCTTTCCTTCTTTGCCACATAACTGGAACAGTTCAACTTGAATAATGTTTGAATTTAAAACTTTTATTCAGAGCTTCCCCCCAACCTCGAAAAACAGTATAGTGCTTCCAGTATTTACATTTTTTCTTGCTTTCATTTTGTGTTTTCTTATATACATGTAAATTTTAATATAAAGGCAACTATCCAACATTAACTAATGGGAAAATGTCACGATCACAGAACAGCAGTGCTAATATTTTCAATTTCTCAGACACTGATTAAATTACATGACCTAGCCTGGAAGATTGATCAGATTATTTTGCTCGTTGTTTGTATTTCGTATTACAGGGTTGCTGCAAAATGAGTAATCACACTCACAAGGCAGGAGCACACAGCCCTCCAATAATGGTAATGGCCTAGTCGATAGGAGGTATTGTAGTCGTAAAGTGGTGGAAGAAGCATTTACAACAGAACGATATTAACAACTTATACTTTTTTTGAAGCTAGATCTAAATGCACGGATACACACAGCTAGTGCAGAGCCTCTCCCACTGGGAGTACATGACGGTAACTTAGAAGCATATTCCCTTTGATTTTCCAGGATGGAAAATTTTAAGAACGCTTCTGCAATTGTCATATAAGTGCTCCTGAGCCCCTTGCTAGAAGAACGATGTGGTAAAGTTAGGCCGAAAGTACTAGAGATAAAATATTAAACTGAGAAAAGATTAGACAGCAGCAGAAAAGCTAACAGATAGCACTGTAAATCATGTCACTAATTCTGTTCAACAGCAGTACTCCGGGAGTAAAACCTTGCCCCTGGTGCATGACTAGGTGGAAGAGCAGTGATGCTGCCTGGTACTGCTATTGAATAAAATAATGAGCATAAAACAAATTGGAATTGCAAGAGGCAAAGTTAAAAGGAAGTAAAATGGATGCAATTCATTTACATATCGTTTGGGACTTTTCTGGTGCTAAAGGCATTCTATTTTCTAGAAAAAGCCTTGTGAAGAAGATAAAAATGTTAAGAATGTACTATTTTGTACTTTAATTAAAATAACTGAGCTCTAATGAGGTGGGTTTGATAGTGTATCAATCCGATACCTATGAGCTTCAACTTGCCTGTCCTACCATCCCTACATAGAAAGTGCCACATCACTATGGTTTTTCGTATCAATGTTAGATGGAACAAAATAAATATTTATTGCAAACTTCAAAAGGAACTCTCTGCCCGAAGGAAAACAACGGCACCTGAGATTGCAGTGAAATTGCATCAAAAGAGCAGCTTGAAGGAGCATAGCATAAAACTAGATAGAAGAGGTGTTGAATAAAAAGCTCACAGATCTTTATAAAGAAGAACATGCTGCTGTATTGTGATTCTTTCAAAGGACATTTGCATAACCATATCAAAGGTACACGGTGAAAATTCAGCACTGACACTGCAGTCATATCTGAGGAATGAGGAGTAATCCTCAATCTTTTGATATGGTAAAAATTATAGATAATTCATCATCATACATAAATTGTTGCACTGGATCATGAGTTGTGATTGTGTAACATGTGTAAATTTTCCTTAAGTGTATCATGTTCCAGTTTATATGGACGTTACTGTACTGAATGCTCAGGAACTCACTGATCCAATTAGCAAAAGTTTATTTATGTTTTGAAAAACAGTTTGAAAGACAATAATATCACGATTGGGTAATTGAATCTAGATAGTTATATTGACCGCTATTTTAACACCCACCCTCCCCATCCCAATAGGCAGGAGAGGATCAGGTGAGGGGTTAAAATGTTGAAAACAAAGAACCTGCCTCTAACCCGCTGCAATATAAATGGCGACAAGTACCGAGGAGTCTCCCGCGATGGCGAGGCGGGTGTAAGATTTCTAAATCTCTGGCATTCAATTGACAGCAAGACTGATTCTTTTAAAGCAATTTGGAATAGTTTATTAAACACACACACATGCACATCTATCAGAGAAACAGCAGTCCTCAGCGATCCGACGGATTTATTTAGTTACAACAGATACAATGATGTTACTATAAAAAGGTATACTTCACTTCCCTCTGGCAAAGCACACGGCCTAGTTCTTGGTCTGTAGAGGAAGGTCCTGCTTTTGCCATGTGTCTAAGAAAAGAGAGACCCAGCAATCTTTGGCTTGGCTTTTTATATCCCTTAAGGCCATTGTTTCTCAGAAAGCCTCAGGATTGGGTATTGTTTCCAGGGCTGTTCCTGATTGGCTTCTCATCATACATGTGTCTGTCTGGAGGCCCGGTGCCATTCCTTGATTCGGTTAATGGCTTTCCAATTAAGATCTTTTCTCGTTTGGTGAGTTTCAAAGTCATGCTTCCTTTGTTCCTTGAGCTCTGCCCAGCCAGGGGACATCAACTTGTTTCAGTCAAAACTGCAGCCATTCCATATAATCAACACTTTTAACATTTATATATATACAGAATCAATTTTATCATTAATAAGCACTTATATTCTTATAGACTCCCCATCCTGAGGGGGAAATATCCTTATTAACTCCTCATATGGTTTATCTCCTCAGGGCTCACAGATCATAGACATTGAGAGGATTCTGATTGCTCTGCTGTTTATGTTTCTGTGAGGTGGATGACTGCTGTATAATGGGTTTTAAACTTAGAGAGAGAGAGAAAAGTGGATGGCCTGACTCGGTCCCCACCTTGTAATGTGTACACCACATGTGGGGGATTGACTATAATATAATAACTTCTCCAGCGGAGACCCTCCTCTTCCCGTATCTTCAGTGCACTGTCGCTACTCAAAGCACATCGATGATGATGATATTTGTAAGTCATGCTGCAGCTCCCACTTCTCCATCTTCCCTCGGCTTCGGTCGTGGCCAGTGTCATCCCGATAATCATAAGGATCTGTAACATGGTCTGTGGGAAACAAGATCGGTGTAGTATTTACTCTTCTGGGGTTCAATCGGTCTATAATCGTATGCGGTCCCCACCACCTGGGCTCAAAGGCAGCTTCTTTTTTTCATAATTTGGAATCATTACCGAGTCTCCCACCTGATGTTCAAAGGGACGTACTTTCTTGTCAAATTACCTTTTAATTTGTCTTTTTGACTTCCCCAATTTGGTGGCCACAAATCGATTCATCTGATCGGTGTGATCGATCACTTGTTCCAGCCACTTGGAACTAGATGGTTTCATGGTAAGGGGATTTATCCTTGTTAGTGTTAGCTGGCCTGGTGTTCTCATGAGCCTCCCCATCATGGCCTGATATGGGGAGACCCCTGTTGTTTTGTGAGGTATGGACCTCATTGCCATTAAGCACATTGGCAGCATGTTAGCCCATTGAGTGGGGTGGTCTGTGCACAATTTTCTTTAGCAATAACTTGAGGGTCCTGTTCCCCCTTTCAACCCCTCCGGATGACTAGGGACGGTGAGCAATATGTAATTTGTGTTTCATTCCCAACATTTTCCGCAGGTGGGCAAAAATATTACCGATAAAATGTGAACTTTGATCGCTGTCCACTTGTACTGGTACTTCCTACCTACAAAACACATGATTTTGGATGCCATGACTGCGATGTTGGAATGACAGGGAAATGCTTTGATCCATTTAGTGAATTGATCCACCACCACCAGCATGCTGAAAATTGCCTTGCGCCGGTGGAAGTGGCCCAATGAAGTCTATCTGGAGGTGAGTCCATGGCTCTTGAGGTGGGGGTGCACTTTGAAGCAAGGTTCGGATATTGCACATGGGAGGATTGTGCTGCAGGCACGTTAAGCATCATGCCACATATTGGTTGATTGTTTCCCTCATGGAAGACCACCAAGCTGTGGATGCTACCTTATAGAAGGTTACCAAGGCCGAATAGTGCCCTGCTGTGGGGTGGGAGTGAAAGAGGGAGAGCAGTTCCTGACCTTCTTCTGGCGGAACACACACTACCGGGCAGGCGTTTGGCTTTCTTTTGAACATCAGCAACTGCTCATCTGAGTCGGGGCAGTGGCTAGTATGGTATTGGAAGCCCAGGCTGTTGGTTGAGGAAGGGGTCTGCTTTCCTCGTGCCACGCACTTACAACAGCATATGACCAGTATTGCTGCTGCAGGGATTTTAAATCTAGGTAATCTGTTGGGGAGGCCTTGCTGATAGCATTGCAGGGCTCAGCGACTATATCCTCCATCTCCCCATCAATCACAGCAGCCTTGGTTGCTCTGTCTGCTCTGGAATTTCACTCACTATGTGGACCTCCTTTTCTATGGGCTGCAACCTTTCCTATGAAGCAGGGCTGGGATTGCTGTTTAAGGTATGACTAGGGCAGGCTTAACCAGGGCCCATGCACCAGGGCCTTACCATCTCTCATACAATAATTATTTTTGTGATATAGGGGCAAGGAGAGCATGGTGTTTATAGCATAGGCACTATCTGACCAAATATTCACAGGTCCATCTGAGGTTTCCTTCACAGGGTTTAGAAGTGCGGCGATTTCTGCATATTGTGAAGACTGTCTGTTGCATCTTTGCTGGATGGTTCTTTCTGGCAATACCACAGCATATCCGGTGTGGGGGGATCCTTCAATGTGATATGAGGACCCATTGATGTAGACATCTGGGGCACTCTGTATGGGCTCTCTCTGCACAGGATGGGTCTCAAAGTTAATCAAAGGTAATGGACATTCATGCAGGTCCCCCTCATAGATCAGAAATTGTGGCAGCAATGTGGTGGGTTTGGAAATGGTATCAATGTCTCTTTCCATAAATTCCAATGTCCATTTGCTGAGACGCTGCGAGGAAACTAACGAATCTCCAGGTTTCATCAGTAGTTTCAGTGGTGTGTGTCCGCTGTGCAGAATGGTAGCCTGTAACCCAGTAATAAAGGTAAAGTAATGTACTACCCAGCAAGTGGCGCTTGCATGTAGTATACATTTTTTCTGCTCCCTGCAGGATTCGAGACGCATTTGTAAGTGGCTGCAGTCGATCAGCTCGTGTTTGGCATAGAACTGCAATGAGGCTTTGTTCTGTTGCCCCGACCTCCAAATGGAAGGGCTGCATGGGATCGGGAGTGATCAGACATGCGGCCTGTATCACTGCAGTTTTTAATTTACCCACAGACTGGGTGTGAGCATCAGTCCATGCCGGGTGTATGTCATCACCCTGTAGTTTTATCAAATCATACAGAGGCTTTGCACACTCTGCAAAGCCTGGGATAAAGTTCCTTTGGTACCCCACCAGACCCAAGAATGATCGTAGGGCTGTTTTCGAAGTGGGTAATGGCAGTCGCTGTATTATCTCCACCTTGTGAGAGTCGGGGGATGATCCCTCTGGAGAAATGGACACTCTTTCTTTTACTAATTGAGATTCACCTTTAGTGCCGCCTGAGCCAACAATGTCAACAGCTCGTGCAAAAGGGACAGATGCTCCTCCATGCTGTCGGTTGCCAGCAGTCGGTTGTCTACATACTGTAGTAACCAGGTAAGGCGGGAAAAATCATGTAAAATTGCAGACATTCTTTTGTGGAAGATCGTGGAGGCATTGTGGAATCCCTGAGGCAGGCATGTCCAGGTGTAGCTCTGGTTCTCAAATGTGAATGCGAATTTGTACTGGTCTTCCCTTTTTAACAGGCATCACCATCAAACCTTTAAGGGTCATACAACCCTTGCCCACAGCTGCATGACATTCAGGGTATGGGGTGTGGATGATGGTAACAGCTGAGCCAGTATCGATAAGCATAATCTGCTGCCGGCCCCCTTGTAAGACAACAAGGACTACTGGTCTCCCGCTACCATCCTGTCGGAACGCCACTTCCGACCAATCTTTGGGGGCTAGAGCCCGTCATAGGGTGAATCTTTGAAAGGGTCTTTCTAATGAGTGTGCATCAGCGATTGTGTGCACCGGTAAATGATTTTGCATCCCCCCTGTGGCAATTTGGGTTTGTATGAGTGTTATCAACTGGTCCAATTGTTGATTCGCCTCAGAGGGCTTGGATTCGTCACTCGGGAGGTATCTATGTGTTGCACCATGGGCCAGTGCCTGTCTGGGTCTGCTGCAGTCTTTTGCTAAGTGGCCGACCTTCTTACAATTATTTATTTGCAGTGGATGGTGACTTCACCTTGGTCTTATTTGAGCATTGGTCTCTATATCTGTCGACTGATTGGTGGGCCTCATGGCTATGCCCAGGATGGTTTTAACTAAAGAGTGGAGTTGGGTCAGGAACATCGATTCAAATTCTTACTGATTCTTTCCTACTGCAAAATTTGTGGGTGCCTGGTTCGAGGAACGTTGATAGATATCGTACAGGTGATTACTGAAGGCTCTAGGGGTCTCTTCTGGGCGCTGCTTGGTCTGATCAAGCAGAGCCACTAAGTTTAAGTTTTGAATCCCGAAATGGTTTAGGATCTCGGTCATGAGTGCATCGACCACTGTGTCAGGCTGGAGGACTGTGTCTGGCAGGTTATCTTTTAGGGAAATGGAACAGGCCAAGAGGAGGACTCATGTTAAGTCTCTCTCTTCTAACTCGGGGTGACTTCTCCTGAAATTTGCCCACCTCCTCTTAACTCCCAGTGGGTCATCCCCATCATTAATGGGCCCCAACTCGTGGCTACACGCTATGGCGTCAGCACCAGATATGGGCCGTGAGACAGTATGGTTACTGGTGATGTGACCATACACATTACGTCGTAAAGAAGTGGTTACTACTGCTACGGTTGGCCCTTGTGTCTCCAAGGGTATCCCATCCTTCACCACCCTCCTGGGGATTATACTAACTGCCATCCTCTTCCCAATCTGTCTCCCCCTTTTCCCCTTCTGTTGTCTCTGTTATGGCTCCCTGTGTTACTGCGGATACCAGGGCCTGCTGCTCCCCTAACTTACTTTTTAGTCTCATTATTTCTAGTTGGCACTAGAAGTGGTCTACCTCCCTATGTGGCTTCTTAATTACTTCCCTTAATTACTTCCCTAGCTTCTTCTACCTCTTGCTGGAGCCCCAAGTTTTCCAATTTATATTTTTTTAACTCTAATTTGTTTTCATTCGCTTCAACGGCCTCTCTTTCTAATTGCATAATACTGTGGTTTAATCGATCAATTTCTTGTCTCAAATTTCTCCCTCCTTTAACTGCCGAATAAGTTGAAAGCCTTCTTCCTTTTGTTTTTTTATACTTTGATGCTCTTTTTATTTTAGTCGAAACTCTTTTACCAGTGATTCTTTTAATTCTTGCATCTCTTTTGCCCTTGGCCTTTTAAATCTTGTATCACTTCCCTTAAATCTCTTTTGCATCCTGCCTCATTAATTCCTCATCTCTCCAAGTGCAGTAATGTGCGTTGAATGCCAAGAGACAGTTTGCCCGTTTTGGCCTTAGCTCTCCTTGATTTACTTTCTCCTGGATAAATGCCACAAGCTCCCCAAAGGACGCATGTTGGCCCTTACGGAAGTACGGTGCCTGTGCCTGTAACTCTTGTATGTCCTTTATGGAAACCTTTTTGTATACTTTCTCCTGATAGACTACCTCTATATCTTTTGCTGGCTTTCTGTACATGACCGATCCCTTCATCCTGTGCTTTTGAATTTAACTACCGGTGGGTCCCCACTCAAACAGTTCCAATTTTCGAGAAGACTGCTCCTTAAGACACAACTTCTCCCAACCCATTTAATAGTTTATAGTTTAAACTTCGCAACACAGGTTGGAATCGCTACTCCCGAGATTTCCAATTGTTCAAAAAAATGATCAAAAGCTCTCTCGCCAGATCTCGGACGAGCTCCCAGTTTTGTAAGATTTCTAAATCTCTGGCATTAAATTGACAGCAAGACCGATTCTTTTAAAACAATTTGGAATAGTTTATTAAACACACACACATGTACATCTATCAGAGAAACAGCAGTCCTCAGCTATCCTATGGATCGACTTAGTTATAACAGATACAATGATGTTACAATAAAAAAGGTATAAAAAGGTATACTTCACTTCCCTCTAACAAAGCACATGGCCTAGTTCTTGGTCTGTAGCGGAAGGTCCTGCTTTTGCCGTGTGCTTAAGAAAAGAGAGATCCAGCAATCTTTGGCTTGATTTTTTATATCCTTTAAGGCCATTGTTTTTCAGAAAACCTCAGGATTGGGTATTGTTTCCAGGGCTGTTCCTGATTGGCTTCTCCTCATACATGTGTCTGTCTGGAGGCCCGGTGCCATTCCTTGATTAGGTTAATGGCTTTCCAATTAACATCTTTTCTAGTTTGGTGAGTTTCAAAGCCATGCTTCCTTTGTTCCTTGAGCTCTGCCCAGCCAGGAGATATCAACTTGGGGAAGTTATCCATTTTGTTTCTTTCAAAACTGCAGCCTTTCCGTATAATCTACACTTTTAACATTTATATATATATAGAATCAATTTTATCATTACTAAACACTTTTATTCTTACACGGGAGGCTCATAGTTATATTGAAATCTGCAATTAGGACCTGAATTGAATTTAACTGCTGTAGCACGGCATTCCGGTGGGACGGTGCAGTCTCGGGGAATGGTGATGATATTGGTCACAAGTTGATCAATGTGCTTGAACTGATAACAAATCAAAGGAAGAAATAATGCAACATTTCTTTACTCAGAGAGTGGTTAGGATGTGGAACTCTCTACCTGGTTGAGGCAAATAGCTTAGATACTTGCAAAAGGAAACTAAATGAGTATATGAGAGTGTAGGGTGTTCGTTTTACACTCTACCTTGATTCATAGACCTCGTGAATTACAGGAAAAGGCCTACACGTGTCGCAAAGTTTAGGCTTAACCAAATTGTCAGTTTTAATTTGCAAAAACTAACTAAAAACTACAGAACAAGACTTCTGAGAGAATTGACGGAAGACATACAATCACCCATCCAGTTAGTTGCTGTAACAGTAGTTTGTAGGTTCATGGTCATTGGTTCCGTGACCGGTTGTTCCTCATCAATGTTCCCTCTGCTGGTCGTTCTCTTTTCTTCTGTTTCTTCTGTGTTCATTCATTCCTTTTCGCTCACCCCGAGCTGCTTCCAGCTCGTGTATATATATCCATGTTATGAATAAATCACCCGCTGAGCTGAGGGTCTGTTAATATGTCTGGATCAATTTGTTGTTTGTGGTGATCCATTTGAAGGCTGCAATGATGGGCCTGGATATCCAAATTTGTACACGGAGTCTACAGGGCAAAAGATAACTCCATATCTTAAGTGCCCTGTTCTCCAAAAATGCATGCCTTGTGGGATCCTTTGCTGTCCTGGTTTCGTGCAGTCTCTAGAGGGAATTGTTTTCCCCCTCTGGCCAATCAATCCAGGGGCTCCTCTGTGGGGTTGTATCAATCCCTTTGTTTCTAAGCATAAACAGGTCTGGCTCTTGACCGCAGAGATTGTTTTTAATTGGCAATGAGTCACCATCTGCCATAGGCTGGCACCTTTTCTCCCTTGTCCAGTCAATCCCAAAAGCTTGTATTAAATCAGTTTTAGTTTGTGGCCTCTTCCTGTGCCTTCTCTAAAAGTGTGCAACCCTTACAAAAGAAATAGGAATAGAAAGATATGCTGAAAGGCTGAAATGAGGTAGATGCCACTCAACATTTTGAAATAATACATGTTCCTCAATCTTTTGACACATATGTGCATTGTATTCACTTGAATTAGGTAAAGATCGGTGTTCAGCCATAAGTTCATTTCTCATTCCTTTAAGAACACTTTGAAATTTAAATTAAGTACTTAAAGTGTTGGACTTTATCAGGGATAACAGCAAGCTTACCAGCCATGTGAGATACACAATTTTAATCATGTAATTGTGTGTTATTTCCTTAAGTTAAATATTTTCATGCATTGGTTGGTTGCTTTAATATGATAACCTATGGGTGCATACTTGTAACAGTTTGTACATTCCTATTCTAAGTCTGGAGAGGAACTTTGACTTGTCTGTAGGGTTCCAGAAATCAAATGAAGAATTTAATTTAAACATTGCATGAATTTGATGGAACCATTGACCCAAGACTGGGACAAATGCCAAACAAACAAAGAGTAATGGTAAGGAGATTGTATGTTATTTTGTAATTAACTGACTATATACATTTGAAGCTGCTAACACTGTAATCATTTATTAGTCAATTGGCCTAATAGCTGTTGCATTAAATGCTTACTGATAGCATCGCTGTGAATAATTTGATTTGTTCTACCAATTATTGTCATTCGGCTTTTTCAAGTTCCTTCCCTCGTTAGCCTGGCAATTTATTATCTTCAATCGAGGAAAGCACTGAACAGAACTGCAGACTGCTCCTAATCTCTGGTGACAGATCTAGACCATTGAAAGTCCTCAAAGCTGGATACAAGCACGCACTATTTTTTTTGCCAGTTTAGAACCATCTGCCGTGGTTAAAACTGATGAGGAGTTATTTTTAAGCTTTGTGGAATTAAGGCTTCAGTTCAGGATGATGAATTTATGCATTGACTGCAGGAGTTTGGAGATCATCTGGAGGATCATTCTCCAGGCATCACACCATATTTATATGTTGATGCAGGCCATTGAATTGACTGAGAGAGCCTCCATATCTCCATGGTATACCACACCAATCATCTGAGTACTATACAACATAGCTTGCATTTGTAAATGGCAAGTACCTTGGGATATGTTATGATTTTGGATTCATTATGAGTCACATAAGGTGGAAATGGACGAAGCGGTAGAAGAATTAGGAGAGTCAATCGCATGCATCATTACAAAAGCAAGCTTTGTAGAGGCTTTTAAAGATGAGGAGGTAAATGGCAAAATGAAAAGGTTTAAAGAGGGAATTCATAAGGGTTGGACCTAATGGTTGAAACCTGTCAGTGAATGAGGAGCACTGAGTGGACAAGGGGGTTTCACAGAAAGCCAGTCAGGGAGCACTGTCGGGATTGGGCTGTAGCAGGATGTACAGATGGGGTTTGGGAGGTGGTGGGGGAGGGTATGGCCATGAAAGAATTTAAACAAGGACAAAGGTTTTGAATTTGGTGTGCTGGTGGATAGGGAGCCAGTGGAGGTCAGCAATGACGAAAGGAGGGTGGAACTTTGTGCTGGACAGGATGCAGACACTGGGGTTTTGGACAAGTTGGAGTTTTGTGTAGGGTGAAAAATGGGAAACCAGTAAGGATGCATTGTCGAAGCCAAGCTTTGAGGTCATAAAAATGTGGATAAGGGTTTCAGTGCGGTTAAAAAAGGGGAAGTGGTAGGCAATGTTGCAGAGATCGTATGGTGGAAGGGATGTGGGGTGTGAGGTTCAGTCATGTTCAGGTTCAGTAAGGACACTGAGATGCACCATCTGATTCAATCTGAGTGAGCAGTTGAGAAGGGAGTCAGTAGTAAGGATACAGAGTTTTTGGTGCGATAATCTGAAAATACCACTTAATTTTCAAAATCTGCACAATTATTTCACTGCATTCTGCAAAAACAAGTGAATGAATCTGGCAGCAATATGGAACTGGATATCAGTCACCGACAGGATACAGTATTTTGGTTAATGTTGCAACATCCGTCATTGATATCTGAAGGAACATTTGGCAAATAAATTGAGGGGTTGCGCCCGCTTTACAGGCATAAAACAGACACTTGTGTCCAATATGGTGAGTGGTTTGCTTACACTTATTCTGCGCTGGAAATTCACCACTTACCACATTAGTTAGGGTTGCTCAGCAGGTGTCCAGGGTGCATGCTTGAATCTGGCGTTAGGCCCCCACTTTGCATGTGAAATGGGCCCAATGCCTGTTCCAGACCCTTTGCCAAATTGGTCTGGAAATCCCCACAGCATGGGTCAGATTCTTCCAGTGCTCAGCAGATAAACCGAAAGATTTTGGACTTTTTGGTGTAAAGGTTTAGTAACTGCTTTTAAGGAAGAAATTAATGGCCTTGATAAAAGAGCAGAACTAGGTTAAAAATAAAGGAAAGAACACAGAACTCTCAGCCTGGCCAAAATCAGAGTGCATGACAACCTTTGCTTACTGTCCAGGATGCTTGAGAATGAGCAGTCAGCAAAACTGATAGTAGGCTACAAGGTCAGGTCATGTTAAAACATATAAACAGAGAAAATAGATGCAGGAGTAGGCCATTTGGCCCTTCGCGCCTGCACCACCATTCAATAAGATCATGGCTGATCATTCCCTCAGTACCCCTTTCCTGCTTTCTCTCCATACCCCTTGATCCCCTTAGCCGTAAGGGCCATATCTAACTCCCTCTTGAAAATATCCAATGAACTGGCATCAACAACTCTCTGCCGCAGGGAATTCCACAGGTTAACAACTCTGAGTGAAGAAGTTTCTCCTCATCTCAGTCCGAAATGGTCTACCCCTTATCCTAAAACTGTGTCCCCTGGTTCTGGACTTCCTCAACATCAGAAACATTCTACCCGCATCTAACCTGTCCCGTCCTGTCAGAATCGTATATGTTTCTATGAGATCTCCTCTCATCCTTCAAAACTCCAATGTATAAAGGCCCAGTTGATCCAGTCTCTCCTCATATGTCAGTCCTGCCATCCCAGGAATCAGTCTGGTGAACCTTCGCTGCATTCCCTCAATAGCAAGAATGTCCTTCCTCAGATTAGGAGACCCAAACTGAACACAATATTCCAGGTGAGGCTTCACCAAGGCCCTGTACAACTGCAGTAGGACCTCTAGTATGTCCTTACTATACAGTATAAATGCACACGAGGCCCATACTTGAGAGAAAATCACTCTGTGATCAGTTACCTTTATTACCAAAACCTCAAGAGACAGACGATGGGTGGAGCTTCCACTTTTATGCCGGAAAGTCCAGGTTAGGAGTGTCTCCCACAAGTTCGCCCCCTGTGGTCAGTGTTCTCAAGGTGTACAACTTAGGTCAGCTTATACATGGGTTACAATGACAGTTGAATACATGACATCACCTCCCCTCCAAAGTTTTATTGGGATCACAGGTAAAGTCTCTCTGTTGGTTTACGCTTCCTTGTAGAGCACCTGAGTTGGGACTCTGGTTGTTGGGTGCTAGCCTGAGTGTCTGCTGTTTGCGGTGCCTCAGGCCTGTCCGGACTGCCCACAGTGACTGCACTGTCCTCCACTTGGTTCCGGTGTTCGGTCACTTGTGGTGGAGTAAACTCTACGTCGTGTTCTTCCTCTGCTTCTTCTATGGGGTTGCTGAACCTCCTTTTAGTTTGATCCACATGTTTGCGGCAGATTTGTCCATTGGTAAGTTTAACTACCAAAACCCTATTCCCCTCTTTGACAATCACAGTGCCTGCAAGCCATTTGGGCCCTGCAGCGTAATTAAGGACAAAAATGGGGTCATTGACATCAATACATCGCGCCCTCGCACTCCTGTCATGGTAGTCACATTGTGACTGACGCCTGCTCTCAACAATTTCTTTCATGGTGGGGTGTATAAGGGATAACCTGGTTTTGAGCGTCCTTTTCATTAGCAGCTCTGCAGGTGGAACCCCTGTGAGCGAGTGTGGTCGGGATCTATTGGCCAACAGGAGGCATGATGAGCAGCTTTGTAGGGAACCCCCTTGGATCCTGAGCATCCCCTGTTTGATTATCTGCACTGCTCGTTCCACCTGGCCATTTGAGGCCGGCTTGAATGGTGCTGTTCTGACATGGTTGATTCCATTGCCTGCCATGAACATAAGAACATAAGAACATAAGAATTAGGAACAGGAGTAGGCCATCTAGCCCCTCGAAACTGCTCTGCCACTCAACAAGATCATGGCTGGAAGTCCTGGAATTGTGCTTATGAAGCACGGGCCATTGTCGCTGACCAAGACATCCGGTAGACCATGGATAGCAAACATTGCCCGTAGACTTTCTACCGTGTCAGAAGATGTGCTTGAATTTAAAATGACACACTCAATCCATTTGGAGTAGGCGTCTACTACAACCAAAAACATTTTTCCCATTTAAGGACCTGTGTAGTCCACATGGATGTGTGACCATGGCTTGGCGGGCCAGGACCAGGGGCTAAGGGGGGCTTCCCTGGGTGCGTTGCCCAGCTGAGCACACATGTTGCACCTGCAAACACAAAGTTCCAGATCTGCATCTATCCTTGGCCACCAAACGTGTGACCTGACAATTGCCTTCATCATGACAATGCCCGGGTGCTCATTGTGAAGTTCTCTGATAAACATCTCTCTGCCCTTCTGGGGCATGACTACTCGGTTTCCCCACAGTAGGCAATCAGCCTGAATCGAGAGTTCATCCTTGTGCCTATGAAACAGTTTAAACTCCTCAGGGCTGCCCAGTCTCCATTCAGGACACATTTCTTAACTAAAGACAGTAGCGGGTCTTTATTTGTCCAGACTTTAATCTGACGGGCTGTCACAGGTGAGCCTTCGCTTTCAAAAGCTTCAACAGCCATGACCATCTCAGCATCATGCTCAGCACCCCCTCAGTGGTGGCTAGTGGGAGCCTGCTGAGTGAATCGGCACAGTTTTCAGTGCCCGGTCTGTGCCGAATTGTGTAGTCATAGGCGGCTAACATAAGTGCCCACCTCTGTATGCGGGCCGATGCATTCGCATTTATGGCCTTGTTGTCGGCCAAAAGGGACGTTAGGGGTTTGTGACCTATCTCCAGCTCAAATTTCCTGCCACCAGGTACTGGTGCATTTTTTTTACCGCATATACACATGCTAGCGCTTCCTTTTCTACCATCCCTTAGCCCCTTTCTGCCCGGGACAGACTTCTAGAGGCATAAGCTATCGGCTGTAACTGACCATTGGTATTCACATGCTGCAACGCACACCCAACCCCATAGGACGACGCATCACATGTTAAAAGTAGTTTCTTACATGGGTCATATAATGTTAACAGTTTGTTGGAGGATAACAAACTGCGTGCTCTATCAAAAGCCCTTTCCTGGCTGTCCCCCCAGACCCAATCACGACCTTTGCGTAGGAGCACGTGTAGTGGCTCTAACAGCGTGCTCAATTTGGGAAGAAAGTTGCCAAAATAGTTCAGGAGCCCCAGGAATGAACGCAGCTCCGTCGTGTTACAGGGTCTGGGTGCCCTCAGGATCGCTTCCGTTTTGGACGCAATCGGTCTAATCCCGTCTGCTGCTCCCCTCCTCCCCAGGAATTCTACCTCTGTAGCTAAGAAGACACACTTCGCCTTTTTCAGTCGGAGCCCTACCCGGTCCAGTCTGCGTAGCATCTCCTCCGGGTTGTGGCGGTGTTCTT
The DNA here is from genome assembly GCF_044704955.1 of Pristiophorus japonicus. Lineage (NCBI taxonomy): Eukaryota > Metazoa > Chordata > Chondrichthyes > Pristiophoridae > Pristiophorus > Pristiophorus japonicus. The sequence goes on from NC_091978.1 coordinate 107,006,683, forward strand.
CAGTATCGCGACTCGTGATGAGGATCCACCGTCCTTAGAATCGACTTGAGCAGCCTTTCCATATTTCGCTGAAAGATCGTGAGGGCCAAACGAATCCCGAACGGACATCTGTTATACTTAAACAACCCCTTGTGTGTCGTGATGGTGGTCAGCTTCTTCGACTCCTGGGTCACTTAAGCTGAGGTCAGGTCCAATTTTGAAAAAAGTTTGCCACCGGATAGCATCGCAAAGATGTCCTCTGCTTTCGGTAGTGGGTACTGGTCTTGGAGTGACACCCAATTGATGGTGGCCTTGTAATCGCCACATATCCTGACCGACCCATGCGCCTTGAACACCGGCACGATCGGGTTCACCCAGTCACTAAATTCGACTGGCGAGGCACCGCTCTGGCCTTGTGGTGTACTGGCCTGGCGTCCGGGTTTATGTGAATCACTACCTTGGTCCCCATGAAAGTGTCGATGCCGGGTTGAAATAATGAGTCAAATTTGTCCAGGACCAGTGAGCAAGATACTTGCTCCACAGAAGAAATTGCATTGGCATCGCCCCATTTCCAGTTCATGACAGCAATTCAACTCCTCCCCAGTAGTGCGGGACAGTCCCCCAGGACAATCCAGAGTGGCAACCTGTTCTCTGAATCTTTGTGGGTCACAACTACCGTGGCGCTGCCTAGCACCGGAATGATCTCCTTTGTATATGTCCGTAGCAGTGTGTCAATCGGCAATAATTTTGGCCTCCTGGCCTTGGACACCCACAAGCTTTCGAACTGTTTGATACTCATCAGGGACTGCCTGGCCCCCGTGTCCAGCTCCATTAATACTGGGATGCCATTGAGGAGCACTTTCATCATTATCGGTAGCGTCCTGGTATATGAACTGTATATGTGCTCCACATGAACTTGCTGAACTTCAGCTTCCCGCGATTTCCCAGTATTCATTTGGCCTCGTAGGGCTTACATCAGGCCCGTCCTCCTCGTACATCAACCCGGCTGCAGGCTTCCTGTAAATACACGCCAAGTGACCGCTGACATTGCAGTTTCTGCAGGTATATTGCAGATACCTGCAAACTCTGGCTGGGTGTTAGCCTCCACACCTCCAGCATGAGCTAGAGGCCCCATTGTCAGAAACAAAAGGTCCATTACCAGTCGATCGTCTTTGACTGTCTCTGTAACTGTCCTTAAGTGCACCATTAACAGGTGTTGATGGCCCCATTACTGGCCGCATTGTCCATTGCGAAGGCATGAATCGCCGTTCAGCTAGCCATTGTCCCTGTTGAATTCCCCCTTTGGGTTCGACTACATGCTGGGACATGTCCGATTGCCCTTGTCTGCCTTGAGAACTGTGTGCCGCTTTAACAATGTTGATTCCCTGGTCATTTGCTGCAGTTGAGCCAAGATTTTTGCCATAAATCATTCTGGTCTCTTCCTCCCCTGAGATAATTGTCTGGGCTAACAGAGCCGCCGCTTCCAAGGTCAAGTCTTTGGTCTCAGTCAGTTTCCTGAAAACCCCAGCGTGCCCGATGCCCTCAATAAAAAAGTCTCGCAGCATCTCCGCTCTGCATGCATCTGGGAACTTACATAGGCTCGCCAGTCACTGGAGGTCTGCCACGAAGTCTGGAACGCTTTGCCCTTCTCACCGCCGGTGCTTGTAAAACCGGTGTCTCACCATGTGCATGCTGCTCGCCGGTTTTAGGTGTTCCCCGATCAACTTACTGAGCGCTTCGAACGCCTTGTCCGCTGGCTTCTCTGGCACTAGAAGGTCCTTCATCAGGGAGTATGTTCTGGATCCACAAACCGTCAGGAGATGAGCCCTGCGTTTGTCGGCCGAATCCTGTCCCAACCATTCCTAGGTCAGCTTATACATGGGTTACAATAACAGTTGAATACATGACAACCTCGCTGCTCCTATACTCAAATCCCCGAGCTATGAAGGCCAATATGTCAAGGAAACAACCAGGGAGCTGGCCATCCTAGACTAGGTGATGTGTAATGAGAAGGGACTAATGAGCAATCTTGTTGTGCGAGGTCCTTTGGGGAAAAGTGACCATAATATGGTAGCATTCCTTATTAAGATGGAGAGTGACAAAGTTAATTCGGAAACTAGGGTCTTGAACTTAAGGGAAAGGTAATTTCGACGGTATGAGGTGTGAATTGGCTAGAATAGACTGGCAGAGGATATTTAAAGGGTTGACGGTGGAGAAGCAATGGCAAACATTTAAAGATCACATAGAAACATAGAAACATAGAAAATAGGTGCAGGAGCAGGCCATTCAGCCCTTCTAGCCTGCACCGCCATTCAATGAGTTCATGGCTGAACATGAAACTTCAGTACCCCCTTCCTGCTTTCTCGCCATGCCCCTTGATCCCCCGAGTAGTAAGGACTTCATCTAACTCCCTTTTGAATACATTTAGTGAATTGGCCTCAACTACTTTCTGTGGTAGAGAATTCCACAGGTTCACCACTCTCAGAGTGAAGAAGTTTCTCCTCATCTCGGTCCTAAATGGCTTACCCCTTATCCTCAGACTGTGACCCCTGGTTCTGGACTTCCCCAACATTGGGAACATTCTTCCTGCATCTAACCTGTCTAAACCCATCAGAATTTTAAACGTTTCTATGAGGTCCCCTCTCATTCTTCTGAACTCCAGTGAATACAAGCCCAGTTGATCCAGTCTTTCTTGATAGGTCAGTCCCACCATCCCGGGAATCAGTCTGGTGAATCTTCGCTGCACTCCCTCAATAGCAAGAATGTCCTTCCTCAAGTTAGGAGACCGAAACTGTACACAATACTCCAGGTGTGGCCTCACCAAGGCCCTGTACAACTGTAGCAACACCTCCCTGCCCCTGTACTCAAATCCCCTCGCTATGAAGGCCAAAATGCCATTTGCTTTCTTAATCGCCTGCTGTACCTGCATGCCAACCTTCAATGACTGATGTACCATGACACCCAGGTCTCGTTGCACCTTCCCTTTTCCTAATCTGTCACCATTCAGATAATAGTCTGTCTCTCTGTTTTTACCACCAAAGTGGATAACCTCACATTTATCCACATTATACTTCATCTGCCATGCATTTGCCCACTCACCTAACCTATCCAAGTCACTCTACAACCTCATAGCATCCTCCTCGCAGCTCACACTGCCACCCAACTTAGTGTCATCCGCAAATTTCGAGATACTACATTTAATCCCCTCGTCTAAATCATTAATGTACAATGTAAACAGCTGGGGCCCCAGCACAGAACCTTGCGGTACCCCACTAGTCACTGCCTGCCATTCTGAAAAGTACCCATTTACTCCTACTCTTTGCTTCCTGTCTGACAACCAGTTCTCAATCCACGTCAGCACACTACCCCCAATCCCATGTGCTTTAACTTTGCACATTAATCTCTTGTGTGGGACCTTGTCGTAAGCCTTCTGAAAGTCCAAATATACCACATCAACTGGTTCTCCTTTGTCCACTTTACTAGAAACATCCTCAAAAAATTCCAGAAGATTTGTCAAGCATGATTTCCCTTTCACAAATCCATGCTGACTTGGACCTATCATGTCACCATTTTCCAAATGCGCTGCTATGACATCCTTAATAATTGATTCCATCATTTTACCCACTACTGAGGTCAGGCTGACCGGTCTATAATTCCCTGTTTTCTCTCTCCCTCCTTTTTTAAAAAGTGGGGTTACATTGGCTACCCTCCACTCGATAGGAACTGATCCAGAGTCAATGGAATGTTGGAAAATGACTGTCAATGCATTCGCTATTTCCAAGGCCACCTCCTTAAGTACTCTGGGATGCAGTCCATCAGGCCCTGGGGATTTATTGGCCTTCAATCCCATCAATTTCCCCAACACAATTTCCCGACTAATAAAGATTTCCCTCAGTTCCTCCTCCTTACTAGACCCTCTGACCCCTTTTATATCCGGAAGGTTGTTTGTGTCCTCCTTAGTGAATACCGAACCAAAGTACTTGTTCAATTGGTCTGCCATTTCTTAGTTCCCCGTTATGACTTCCCCTGATTCTGACTGCAGGGGACCGACGTTTGTCTTTACTAACCTTTTTCTCTTTACATACCTATAGAAACTTTTGCAAACCGCCTTAATGTTCCTTGCAAGCTTCTTCTCGTATTTCATTTTCCCTGCCCTAATCAAACCCTTTGTCCTCCTCTGCTGAGTTCTAAATTTCTCCCAGTCCCCGGGTTCGCTGCTATTTCTGGCCAATTTGTATGCCACTTCCTTGGCTTTAATACTATCCCTGATTTCACTCGATAGCCAGGGTTGAGTATCCTTCCCTTTTTTATTTTTACGCCAGACATGAATGTACAATTGTTATAATTCATCCATGCGGTCTCTAAATGTCTGCCATTGCCCATCCACAGTCAACCCCTTAAGTATCATTAGCCAATCTATCCTAGCCAATTCACGCCTCATACCTTCAAAGTTACCCTTCTTTAAGTTCTGGACCATGGTCTCTGAATTAACTGTTTCATTCTCCATCCTAATGCAGAATTCCACCATATTATGGTCACTCTTCCCCAAGGGGCCTCGCACAATGAGATTGCTAATTAATCCTCTCTCATTACACAACACCCAGTCTAAGATGGCCTCCCCCCGAGTTGGTTCCTCGACATATTGGTCTAGAAAACCATCCCTTATGCACTCCAGGAAATCCTCCTCCACCGTATTGCTTCCAGTTTGGCTAGCCCAATCTATGTGCATATTAAAGTCACCCATTATAACTGCTGCACCTTTATTGCATGCACCCCTAATTTCCTGTTTGATGCCCTCCCCAACATCACTACTACTGTTTGGAGGTCTGTACACAACTCCCACTAACGTTTTTTGCCCTTTGGTGTTCTGCAGCTCTACCCATATAGATTCTACATCATCCAAACTAATGTCTTTCCTAACTATTGCATTAATCTCCTCTTTAACCAGCAATGCTACCCCACCTCCTTTTCCTTTTATTCTATCCTTCCTGAATGTTGAATACCCCTGGATGTTGAGTTCCCAGCCCTGATCATCCTGGAGCCACGTCTCCGTAATCCCAATCACATCATATTTGTTAACGTCTGTTTGCACAGTTAATTCATCCACCTTATTGGATGAACTTCAGCAATTGTACATCCCTGTCTGGAGTAAAAATAAAACTGGGAAGGTGGTTCAACCATGGCTAACAAGGGAAATTAAGGATAGTGTTAAAACCAAGGAAGAGGCATATAAATTGGCTAGAATAAGCAACAAACCTGAGGACCGGGAGAAATTTAAATTCAACAGAGGAAGACTAAAGGTTTAATTAAGAGGGGGAAAATAGAGTACGAGAGGAAGCTTGCAGGGAACATAAAAACTGACTGCAAAAGCTTCTATAAATATGTGAAGAGAAAAAGATTAGTAAAGACAAATGTAGGTCCCTTGCAGTCGGATTCAGGTGAATTTATGATGGGGAACAAAGAAATGGCAGACCAATTGAACCAATACTTCGGTTCTGTCTTCACAAAGGAAGACACAAATAACCTTCCGAATGTACTAGGGGACAGTGGGTCTCGTGAGAATAAGGAACTGAAAGATATCCTTATTAAGCGGGAAATTGTGTTAGGGAAATTGATGCGATTAAAGGCCGATAAATCTCTGGGTCCTGATAGTCTGCATCCCAGAGTACTTAAGGAAGTGGCCCTAGAAATAATGGATGGTTTGGTGATCATTTTCCAACAATCTATCGACTCTGGATCAGTTCCTATGGACTGGAGGGTAGCTAATGTAACGCCACTTTTTAAAAAAGGAGGGAGAGAGAAAGCGGGTAATTATAGACCAGTTCGCCTGACATCAGTTGTGGGGAAAATGTTAGAATCAATCATTAAGGATAAAATAGCAGCCCATTTGGAAAGTAGTGACAGGATCGGACCGAGTCAGCATGGATTTATGAAAGGGAAATCATACTTGACGAATCTTCTGGCATTTTTTGAGGATGTAACTAGTAGAGTGGACAAGGGAGAACCAGTGGATGTGGTGTATTTGGACTTTCAAAAGGCTATTGACAAGCTCCCGCACAAGAGATTGGTGTACAAAATCAAAGCGCATGGTATTGGGGGTAATGTACTGACATGGATAGAGAACTTGTTGGCAGACAGGAAGCAGAGAATCGGGACAAACGTGTCCTTTTCAGAATGGCATGTTGTTACTAGAGGGGTGCCGCAGGGCTCAGTGCTGGGATCCCAGCTCTTTACAATATACATTAACGATTTGGATGAGGGAATAGAGTGTAATATCTCCAAATTTGTGGATGACACTAAACGGGGTGGTGGTGTGAGCTGTGAGGAGGATGCTAAGAGGCTGCAGGGTGACTTGGATAGATTAGGTGAGTGGACAAATACATGGCAGATGCAGTATAATGTGGATAAATGTGAGGTTATCCATTTTGGTGGCAAAAACACAAAGGCAGAATATTATCTGAATGGCGGCAGACTAGAAAAAGGGGAGGTGCAACGAGACCTGTGTCTCATGGTTCATCATTCACTGAAAGTGGGCACGCAGGTACAGCAGGCGGTAAAGAAGGCAAATGGTATGTTGGCCTTCATAGCTAGGGGATTTGAATATAGGAGCAGGGAGGTCTTACTATAGTTGTACAAGGTCTTAGTGAGGCCTCACCTGGAATATTGTGTTCAGTTTTGGTCTCCTAGTCTGAGGAAGGACGTTGAGGGAGTGCAGCGAAGGTTCACTGGACTGATTCCAGGGATGGCTGGGCTGTCATATGAGGAGAGACTGGATAAACTGGGTCTTTATTCACTGGAGTTTAGAAGGAAGAGAGGGGATCTCATAGAAACATGTAAGATTCTGACGGGATTGGACAGGTTAGATGCGGGAAAAATGTTCTCGATATTGGGGAAATCCAGAACCGGGGACATAGTCTTAGTATAAGGGGTAGGCCATTTTGGACTGAGATGAGGAGAAACTTCTTCACTCAAAGCATTGTTGACCTGTGGAATTCCCTGCCGCAGAGAGTTGTTGATGCCAGTTCATTGGATATATTCAAGAGGGAGTTCGATATGGCCCTTACGGTTAAGGGGATCAAGGGGTATCGAGAGAAATATAGAAATTGGTACTGAAGGAATGATCAGTCATAATCTTATTGAATGGTGGTGCAGGCTCGAATGGCTGAATGGCTTACTCCTGCACCTATTTTCTATGTTTTTATGTTTCTATACCATTTACCTTCTTCACCGCCTGCTATACCTGTATGCCAACTTTCAATGACTGATGAACCATGACACCCAGGTCTCGTTGCACCTCCCCTTTTCCTAATCTGCCTGCATTCAGATAATATTCTGTCTTCGCGTTTTTGCCGCCAAAGTGGATAATCTCACATTTATCCACATTATACTGCATCTGCCATGCATTTGACCATTCACCTAACCTGTCCAAGCCACCCTGCAGCCTCCTAGCATCCCCCTCCCAGCTGACACTGCCACCCAGTTTCGTGTCATCTGCAAACTTGGAGATATTACACTCAATTCCTTCATCCAAATCATTGATGTATATTGTAAAGAGCTGGGGTCCCAGCACTGAGCCCTGCAGCACTCCACTAGTCACTACCTGCCATTCTGAAAAGGACCCGTTTATCCCGACTCTCTGCTTCCTGTCTGCCAACCAGTTCTCTCTCCACGTCAGTATATTAACCCCAATATCACGTGCTTTGATTTTGCACACCAATCTTTTGTGTGGGACCTTGTCAAAAGCCTTTTGAAAGTCCAAATACACCACATCCACTGGTTTCCTCTTGTTCACTCTACTAATTACATCCTCAAAAAATTCCAGAAGATTCGTCAAGCATGATTTCCTCTTCATAAATCCATGCTGACTTGGACCAATCCTGTCACTGCTTTCCAAATGCGCTGATATTTCATCCTTAATAATTGATTACAATATTTTCCCCACTGCTGATGTCAGGCTAACCCGTCTATAATTACCCCATTCTCTCTCCCTCCCTTTTTAAAAAGTGTTGTTACATTAGCTATCCTCCAGTCCATTGGAACTGATCCAAATTCGATAGACTGTTGGAAAATGATCACCAATGCATCCACTATTTCGAGGGCCATTTCCTTAAAGTACTCTGGGATGCAGACTATCAGGCCCCGGGGATTTATCGGCCTTCAATCCCATCAGTTTCCTGAACACAATTTCCTGCCTTATAAGGATATCCTTCAGTTCCTCCTTCTCACTAGACCCTCGGTCTCCTAATACTTTCGGAACGTTATTCGTGAAGACAGAACCAAAGTATTTGTTCAATTGGTCTATCATTTCTTTGTTCCCCATTATAAATTCACCTGAATCTGCAAGGGCGTTTATCTTCACTTATTCTAACTCTTCTTCTTAGGCAGTCCCTCGGAGTCGAGGATGACTTGCTTCCACTCTAATATGAGTTCTCAGGTGACTGTTAAGTCCAATGTGGGACCTATAGTCTCTGACACAGGTGAGACAGGTGGTGGCTGAAGGAATGGTGGATGGGTGCTGTCATGTGCTCCTTCTGCTGTTTGCGCTTGGCTTACGCGTGCTCGTGGCGAAGAGACTCAAGGTGTTCGGCGCATTCCTGAATGCTTCTCCTCCACTTTCAGCAGTCTTGGGCCAGGGATTCCCAGGTGTCAGTGAGGATGTTGCACTTTTTCAAGGAGACTTTGAGGGTGTCCTTGAAGCGTTTCCTCTTCCCACTTGGGACTCGCTTACCGTGTGGGAGCTCCGAGTAGAGCGCTTTGGGAGTCTGGTATTGGGCATGGGGACGATGTGGCCTGTCCATCGGAGCTGATCGAGCGTGGTCAATGCTTCGATGCTGGGGATGTTGGCCTGAGGGCGAATACTGAGCGAGAATTTAACTACTAAGAGATAAGAGACAATTTTGGAAGAACTGACAAACAAGATCTGAAGAACTGTTTGAACTGGAAAACATACTCAAACATGGTATTATGCCAGTAGCAGACCTGAAGAAGAAAAATATATAAACACAGCCCATTCTGCAAAGATTTTTGGGTGACATGTGCAAAATTTGATCAAGACAGCATAGGAGAGGAACCTTCTTATCTCCCAAGATACCATTATTCATTCATTCCAAAGCTGCACCCGCTAGAAATGTTGTATGAGAATCTATACTTTCCTTGTGGAAAAACTGTTGTGCATGAATGTCAAAAAAATTCTTCAGACTTAGAAAATAACTACAGTGTCTCATTTGATCCTTGACATCTTGTATACTGTACTGGAAAGAGAGGAATCCCTACAAAAGCGACGGAGCTTAAAAGAACTGCTGGAGGCTCCCACTCAGGAGTATAGTTGAACGTTTTCACTTAGTTTATTGAGGAGCAGGAGTGTTGCTCCTGGCTCAACAATAAAACTGTGGGCCACAGTAAGTTGCTGCTCACCCCCCTCCTAATTGGCTCCCTTCTCCATTCAGACTCTCCTGAGGCTTTCTAGCAGTACGATCTTTCTGTCCCCTCCACGATCAGCAAATTGCCTCTGGGGATACGAATCATGCACACATCTTGCTGGTACTATCTTAATGAGGTTGGTAGACCAATTTGCTGTGGTCATTAGGAATGTGTAGTGTACACTGCACCAATTTCTAGGCCAGAGCTCCTGTAACATTAGCAGCCTCGATTCAGTTCAAATCACTGAGAGTCATTCTAATCAAACTTTGAAGGAGATGCTTTTGCAGTAAGCTCAGTGAGTTACTGCAGTGCATCCTGCAGATCATAAATACTCCAGCCACAGTGTGTCAGTGGTGGAGAAGGTGAATTGTTCACCTTTCAGTTCTTTTGAATTATTTTTCATTTGTGTCCTCTTGTTACAGTCTAGCAAATCAGTGGAGACAATGCATTACTATTTACTATATTTTAATCCTGAATAGGATGGATGAAATAATTAAGCCAAGTGATCTTTCCATGTTTGTAAAGATTTTATGTACTTATTATTTGCAAGCTGCAGGAGTGACTGGAACAGCTAAAGTCAGGTTTTAATTTAAAGGACCAGTTTTCTTTTGCCATTCTCCCTACATTGAATTCCTGTTTTATTATCCAATACCTTTATTTCTGATTGTCCATCTGACAAATAGTTTCATTATTTGTCAAGAATTACTTGTAACTTCATTGAAGAGAAAGTCACCATGCAGTGGTTGCATCTTCTGATTGGGTCTAATGTTTCCCCACATTGTGTCTGTATGTTTATGTGTGATATATATGCAAGCGCCACAACACAAACTGCCTCATGTTAGGATTAGTTCAATAGTGCTCACAAAGAAATGAATCCCACTGTTGGAGCCACACAACTGGTATATAGAATCATAGAATGATACAGCACAGAAAGAGGTCATTCGCCCCAACATGCCTCTGCTGGCTCTTTGATTGAGCTATCCAATTAGTTCCACTCCACTGCTCTTTCCCCATAACCCTGCAAATATACCCCCTCCAAGTATTTATCCAATTATCTTTTGAAAGTTACTATTGAATTTGCTTCCACCACCCTTTCAGGCAGTGCATTCCCGATCATAACAACTTGTGCAATTCTTTTTTCTCCTGTCGCCTCTGGTTCTTCTGCCAATTATCTTAAATATGTGTCCTTGGTTACTGACACTTCTACCACTAGGAACAGTTTTTCTTCATTTACTCTATCAAAAACCTTCAGGATTTTGAACACCTCTATTAAATCTCCCCCTAACCTTCTATGCTCTAAGGAGAACAACCCCAATTTCTCTAGTCTCTCCATGTAACTGAAGTCTTTCATCCATGGTACCAGTCTAGTAAATCACCTCTGCATCCTCTCTAAGACCTTGACATCCTTCCTAAAGTGTGGTGCCCAAAATTGGCCACAGTACTCCAACTGGGGCCTCAACATTGTTTTAAAAAGGTTTAGTATAACTTCCTTGCTTTTGTACTCTACGGCTGGAATTTTCCAGGTGGTCAGTGGGCGGGACCGGTGGCGGGTGCAGTGGGAAATTTGATCCCGCCGCAACACGTCATTCCCAATGGCACGTCTGTGATCCCAGATCGGACCCGACCTGCAGCAGCGGGTGACCCAATCAAAGCAATTATTGGCTTGTTGACAGACCATTAATAATGGTTTTAACCTTACCTTTTAACTTTAACTGCTCATCCACAGGGTCCATGTTGCTCGTGGATCACGTCTGTTAACTAGGATGAGTGTGAGGGGTGGCTAGTGACATGGGATGTAACAGGGTAGATAGAGAGAAGGATGGGTGGAGGTACAAGGTAAATTGGTGTGAGGAAGAATGTGCAGGAGCAGGGTAGGGAAGGCAGAGTGATGGGGATGTGATGAGAGGCACAGCAGGATGAAGTTGCGTGTGGCTTTGTACTCACCTTTCCTGATCTAATGAGATAATTGAAATGTTTGCGCCTCTGCACCCAGATCTTCCTGATGACATCCCTGCTGTGATGTGTGCACTGTGCAACCAGGCTGTCTTGATCTCCTGGGAGGTATCTTCCACCCATAGGAAGGAAAGAGGAGCTTCCTGCATGCTGTGACTCGCTCCATGAGCATATGGAGGGAGTGATGGGAGTGCCTCGGTACAGCCCTGCACCTCTGTGCAGTTTTTGTCAGTGTTTGCAGCAGCTCAATGCTGTAGAACACTGACAGCACAAATGTCAAATGTAAGGTGGCCATGGTCCCTTTAGGAAACTGGCTCAAGACATGTCATGAATGATGTCACCAAAGCCACTTCATCTAACTGGGCCAGGAAACGCACTGGGTGAGCTTAACAAGTCCCATTGAGGTAAGTTCATTTTAGGCAGCGGGATGGAGCCAGCAGCGGGACTGCGACCGGACCCGCTGGGGTGAGCAACATCTCAGTCTATGCCTCTATTTATAAAGCCAAGGATCCTTTATGCCTTTTTAACAGTGTTATCATCTTGTCAAGCTCCCTTCAAAGACTTGTTTATCGTATACCCCCAGGTCACTCTGTTCCTGAAACCCCTTTAAAATTGTACCATTTAACTTATATTACCTCTCTTCATTCTTCCTACCAGAATGTATCACTTCTTTGCATTCAGTTTCATCTGCCATGTGTCTGCTCAATTCATCAGTCTGTCTATGCCCTCGTGAAATTTGTTACTATCCTCCTCATTGTTTACTACAATTTTGAGTTTCGTGTTATCTGCAAATCTTGAAATTATGCCCTGTATACCCAAGTCCAGGTCATTAATATATATCAAACAAAACAGTGGTCCTAATACCGACCCCTGGGGGACGCCACTGTACACTACCCACCAATCTGAAAAACATTATTCACCGCTGCTCTCTGCTTTCTGTCCCTTAACCAATTTTGTAGCCATGCAGCCACTGCCCCTTTAATTCCATGGGTTTCAATTTTGCTAACACATCTTTTATGTGGTACTTTATTAAACGCCTTTTGAAAGCCCTTATACACATCATCAACTGCATTACTGACCCATAACTTTCCAAGTGCCAATTAATTTTGTACCTGATTATTGTCTCACAATTTCCCCACCACTGACATATGACTGACTGGCCTGTAGTTGCATTTACGGTTAGGGTTAGGACTCGTGTTAGTGTTAGTGTTAGTGTTAGTGTCAGGGTTAGTGTTAGCGTTAGTGTTCGTGTTAGTGTTAGTGTTAGTGTTAGGGTTAGTGTCAGAGTTAGTGTTAGGGTTAGGGTTAGCGTTAACGTTAGTGTTAGTGTTAGGGTTAGGGTTAGTGTTAGTATTAGTGTTAGGGTTAGTGTTAGGGTTAGGGTTAGTGTTAGTGTTAGGGTTAGGGTTAGTATTAGTGTTAGGGTTAGTGTCAGGGTTAGTGTTAGTGTTAGGGTTTGGCTGAGAGTAGTTGCCTGGTTTATCGCTCTCCCTTTTTTTGATCAGGATCAGTCTTACATTGATTCCAAGCCTTTCTTCTTTGTCTTTTTTGAATCTTCAAACATTTATTGGTCTCCTCACATTTCAGTTTCTTCCTCTTTTATTTCACATCTAGATTATCTAGCACTCCTTTTGTTGGCAAAGTGAACTATCACAGGTTTCAATTATTCATTTACAAAGAGAGTATTTAGTTATCTTCTTCTTGTGTTACAGTTTCTCATTAATATGCTTCATTACATTCTACACAATGGTTCTTGCAGATGTGGGGCTCATTTCAGCATAATTTGAGTAATCGTCATAATTAATCCAATTAAAATAAAATGCAATCCCTTCACCAGCCATATTTATAACTCTCTGCCCTCCTCATTTTCTCCCATTCAGCAATAATTTTAATTGCAACAACAACATTATGGAGGTGTGAGGTTCCATTGTGAGAAATCTTCAGGTATGAGAAATGTAGATACATAAGGAAAATACGGGGGATGTTGGAAATTTGAAATAAAAACAGAAAATGCTGTAAATAGTCATCAGGTCAGGCATCATCTGTGGAGAGATGCTCTCTGTCCACATTTACTGCCTGACCTGCTGACTATTTGCAGCATTTTCTGCTTTATATGAGAAATGTAGATGTCTAGCACAGCATTCAACTGTCTCTCAAACTATTCCAAGATTTTGTCTCCACTACCCTACTTCCTGCCATTGGTCTTGAACTTCCTTTTTTATAATTTGAGCGTGTGCACTCTTATCCTATTTGATGGCATACCTCGAAGCAATGCTCCAATTTACCTTTCCTGTAATGTTCAATATCTTTTATATTTCACTAAGATCCTTTATTTGATCTCATGACTCTTCACTGTGCTACCTCTAGGGCTTGAATATTTCCCTCTGTGGCCAAAACTGGACTCAATACTGAAAGTGCAGTCTGACCATAGAACTGTATATTAATTGGATCTATTTTTTTTGTCAGGTTCTTTCTTGGCTCAATCAAATTTATGGCTTTCATTCTCCTTTGTCCATTGGTGGTTCATCAATGTTGTTGGGATTTTGTTTCAGAATGAGCAGTACAAATTACTGATAAAGTCATTAACAACAAATTAAGTTAATGAGTAAGAAGAAGTTAGGAAGAGGGAGGAGGAAATTTTCAGTCCGGGTTCTTGCTCCTGATCACTATCCAGATGACTTTTGTTGAAACGTACCCGTGCGTGGACATCAGTTAAATAAATGCAGAACAAAGGCTCAGCTGTGGTCCACTCTCCCATGTCTGAACAGCCCATCTACACTTCGACACACAAAGAATGGTGACTCAGCTGAGGTACTGATATGCTGTTTCTAACCGTGGACTCATATCACAGTTTAAATTTCTACCTTTAAGACAGATTAAGAAGGGCAATAACCAAAGGAGAAGATATTGAAAACACAATAAGAACTAAAATCCTGTGCATCACCTGTGCAAATATATAATACATCTTTCGGCAGGTTTTCTGATTCCCCCCTGGAAATCCTGCTCCAGGGAGTGAGAGCACGCAAGGAGGTCCTCTTCCTTGCTGATGGGAGGAAGAGGCCAACCTCTGAAACAAAGTGGGAATGGCTGGAGATCACCCACATATGAGCAGCCGAAACTCAATTTTCACCCATTCTTTTCTTCCGATCCTTCTAGCACCTTCCAGGTCACATGCAGGGTGTGCATGTGCAGCACACGCAGGACTGAATCAGCCAATTTTGAAAGGGGATTTAAAGATCAGCAGAGTTCATCACAGTTCATCACAGTTAATCAAAAATTAAAAATGCAGGGTGCTTCAGCAAGGAAGAGGGCCAGGAAATTCACTCGAGGCCCTCATCACTACTGCAGAAAGCAGATGAGGGGAGATCTCGAGGAAGGGTTATGGAAAACTACACCCATCTGCTATAAAACGTGTGTGGAAATGTGTGGCTAAGCAGGTTTCCTCAGTGGACTCTATCCAGAGGGACCATGTCCAGTGTAGGAAGAGGTGGAATGATCATTGCGGGGCCATCAAAGTAAGTAATATTTTTATTTATGCACTCCAATTACCTAACTTGTAAATGTGACATATGTTGGTAACGCTAGGCTTAGTGTTGCACCTTATTTGCCATGAATGATTGTCACACATTATAAAGACTGCTTTTTAACATCTTAAAAGATGTTTCTGTATTTTGATGTTTTCCTGATGAACCATGTGCCAGGGCCATTAAACAGAGGACTGTATTAAATACACACAGGATGGTATAAGTGCTTTGATGACTATCTGTGTGTGCCACAAGAGCAGAAGGGCCCTCTGTTAAAAATTTGTATTGTCATCTTTGCAGGGAAAGTTGTTCCACAACCGCCGAGAGCAACGGAATACAGGCGGCGGTCCGACAAAACTGGTTCCACTCACCCACCTTCAAAGTCGCATGACAGGTCTGATGGGTGCCTCGCAGAGATCGACTAACCGTGGGGGTGCTGACCTCACGTTGGGGAGTGAGGGTAAATCCTGCAAAATCCACAGTCTGGATTGGTTCAATGTTATGTACTGATCCATGGGCTAGGCTTTGGTTTATGCGATGTACTGATCTGTGGGCTAGACTTCGGTTTATGCGATGTACTGATCTGTGGGCTAGGCTTCGGTTTATGTGATGTATTGTCTGTGGGCTAGGCTTTGGTTTATGCGCTGTACTGATCTGTGGGCTAGTCTTTGGTTTATACGATGGACTGTCTGTGGGCTAGGCTTCGGTTTAACCAATAAGGGAATTAAGGGTAATGGGGAGCGGGTGGGTAAGTGGAGCTGAGTCCACGGCCAGATCAGCCATGATCTTGTTGAATGGCAGAGCAGGCTTGAGGAGCTAGATGGCCTACTCCTGTTCCTAATTCTTATGTTCTTATGTTCTTATGTTTGTTCTTATGTTTATGCAATGTACTGTCTGTGGGCTAGGCTTTGGTTTATGCGATGTACTGATCTGTGGGCTAGGCTTCGGTTTATGCAATGTACTATCTGTGGGCTAGGCTTCGGCTTATGCGATGTACTGTCAGGGCTAGGGTTCAATTAATGCAATGTACGGTCAGTCATCGATATGTAATGCAGTAGTGGTGGTCCTTCAAATGAGCCTGCGCTATGTGAGCCTACTGATGTCACCCTGCCCCCTCCCCTGCTGCTAACCAGTCGTCTGTTGTTTTCTATTTTGCAGATGTAAATTCCGAGTCATCCAATGAAGCAGAGGAAGCCCCAGCTCGATGGATGCCATGGTCGAGGACACCGACCTCAGCCCTGCTGAGGAACCTCCACAGGAGGAAGCGCAGGAGGAGGAACAAAGAGTCATGAGGGGTGGGAGGGGGTGTTGGGGATGGGTGTGGGTGAGCCCACACAGTCACTAACCACTTCAGCTGTAGCCACCAGTTTGTCGGATGAGGACACCACATTCGGTGATTATCCAACATCCGAGGCCCCGGGTCCAGTGGGTTGCAGCAAAGCACACCCAGGGCAGAAGCCCGTATGCTGTCTGTGCAGAGGTTGAGTCGCCAAAGCCGCTCTGCCAAAAGGCAGGCAGACAAGCAAATGGATTTGGCGGGACCGTCTGGGGAGAGCATCCAGCTCAGCCGACAGCTCCTCGAGGTCATGGGTGGGATCTCCGCAAACATTGCATCAATATCTGTGGACATAAGGGAGGGTTTTTCACAGCTTGTCGTTGCAACAAGGCAGAACACCAAGGCTGTCAATGCCCAGCGGTAATTGACAGTCTCGACTCTTGGCACTCCAGCCCCCAGTGTCAGGCCACCCAGACTGACAGTACCAGTGAGTGGTGAGGACGAGCAACAGCCTTGCCACTCAGAAGCTGGGCCTTCCAGCTTCTCTAGGGGGTCCAATAGTGTCTCCTACATCTCTCCCCCAACAATATCATTGCCTGTGCGCATTGCTGCAAAACATCTTGGACCCAAGGTGGGTAGGGGCAGTGGCAGGGGCAAGGGCAAGGGCAACAATCGACAGGAGCGTGGCGGGTTCAAATTAGGGGGGGTTAAAGGTGGCTGCAGCTAAAGGATGTTTGCTGCAGGGTTTGTTGTATTGTTGTTCTTTTGTTGTTGTTGTTTTGCTGTTATTTAAGTAAAATTTACATTTCAAAAGTTTACATTTCAAAAGTTTTAACATTCAAAAATGTTATTGAAGTTACTAAATTAACGTTTACAAAGTTTCATTAATGTACAACTGTATAAATATTTAATAAATTTAAATTTATTTTTTTACCTAAACCAAACTTGTGCAGTGTCTCATTTGAAGATTAACAGGGGGAAATAGTCAACATGGTGAGATAGAGTGGGTAGTCAATGATGAAACGTGTGTTCAGCCTTCATGCAAAGCGTTGAATTATCAACTGCTGACATAAGGCTTTTGCAGTGGGGAAAGCTCCTCCATGAGACCTCCTCCCCTGTCGTCATGGGGGTGGTGGTGGCATGGGTTCCGTGTCCTCCTCCTCCTCCTCCCCCCCTCCCTCCTGAAGTGGTTCTGCAATCCCCAGTGGCAAATCCTGTCCCTTCACGATGGCTAAGTTGTGTAGCATGTAACACACCACAATGAACTCAGTGACCTGCTCAGGGTAGTATTGCAGGGAGCTTCCAGAGCGATCCAAGCATCGGAAGCGCTGCTTCAGCACTACAATTGTCTTCTCGATGATGTTGCGTGTGGCTATATGGCTATCATTATAGCGATGCTCGGCTTCTGTCTGAGAGTTGCGGAGGGGGGGGAGGTCAAGAGCCAGGTGGCGAGGCCGTAACCTTTGTCCCCCTAGCATCCAGCTCTGGACTTGTGGCTGATACCCGAACAGGTATGAGACACTGCTCTCACGCAAGATGATAGCACCATGGATGCTCGCTGGAAATTGTGTATTTACTGCCATGATGCACTGAGTATTGTCGCAGACAATCTGTATGTTCAGCGAGTGGAATCACTTTCGGTTTTGGTAAACCTCTGGATCCTCACAAGGTGCTCGCAGGTCACTGTGCATACAGTCAGTGGCAGCCTGTACCTTCGGGAAGCCGGCAATTCGTGCAAAGCCTAGAGCCCTCTCATTCCTTGCCTCCATGGTCATTGATAAGCTTATGACATCCTTCCTGTGGGCATGATGTTATGTATTTAACCTTTTGTAACCTGCATGACACCTGACCACCAGAGGGCCCACCTGTTGGAGTCCCAAGGGATCCCAGCATCCCTTGGCAGCACAGTATATAAGCAGGCCACCCACGAGATACCCGCAATCTGGAATCTTTTAAAGGAGCTAAGGTCACACTTGCTCATTGTACACAGTACTCAGTTTCCATTTTAATTATGAGTGTACCAATTGGCGACGAGGTAACGAACAACTGCACGAAAATGCAAAGAACAGTCGACATCCTGGAGAAGTTCTTACAAGGGGACGATTGGGAGACCTTCGTGGAGAGACTCAACCAATACTTCGTGGCCAACGAGCTGGAAGGGGACGAGAACGTTACCAAACGAAGGTCGATCCTCCTAACTGTCTGTGGGGCAACAACCTATGGCCTCATGAAGAATCTCTTGGCCCCGGCAAAACCAACAGAGAAATCCTACGCTGGTCCGTGAGCACATAAATCCTAAGGAAAGCGTTTTGATGGCGAGATATCGGTTCTACACGTGTCAACGATCGGAGGGCCAGGAAGTGGCGAGCTAGGTCGCCGAACTAAGGCGCCTCGCAGGACATTGTGAATTTGGGAGATTCCTAGAACAAATGCTCAGAGACTTTTTTAGACATGAGACAATCCTTTGCAAACTGTAGAAACTCCGAACCTAAGCAAAGCCATAACGATAGTCCAGGCATTTATGTACACCAGCGACAACACCAAGCAGATTTCGCAGAATAAAGAAGTTTTGGCCAGTACTATGCATAAAGTAACGTCGGTCTGGAGCAGAACTGTACAGGGCAGAATGTACACGCCGGCTGCTATGGCCTGACCTCAATTGACCCAGAGTCCGCCATCAATAGTTAATGCGAGGCAGTTAACACCCTGCTGGCGCTGCGGAGGTGATCATCGGCCCCATCAATGCCGCTTTAAGTACTATGCGTGCAATGGTTGCAGAACAATGGGACACCTCCAACGAATGTGCAGGCAAGCTGCAAGCCCTGCAAACCACCATGTTGCAGAGGAAGATCAGGCTGAATTGGAGACTCATACTGAGGAGGCAGAAGTGTACGGTGTACATGCATTCACTACGAAATGTCCACCAATAATGATGAAAGTTGAACTGAATGGTGTTCCAGTATCTATGGAGCTGGACACAGGGGCAAGTCAGTCCATAATGAGTCAAAAGGCCTTCGATAGGCTGTGGAGCAAAAAGGCACACAGGCCAAGCTCAGCCCCATTCACACAAAACTAAGGACTTGCATCAAGGAACTAATGCCTGTAATTGGCTGTTCAGAAGTCAAAGTCTCCTATGACGGAGCAGTACACAAACTCCCGCTGTGGATAGTATCAGGGGATGGCCCCATGTTGCTTGGCAGAAGCTAGCTGGGAAAAATCCACTGGAATTGGGACAACATCTAAGCGCTTTCGTCCGTCGACAACGCCTCATGTACCCAGGTTCTGAGCAAGTTCCCATCATTGTTCAAGCCAGGCATTGAAAGCTTCTCGGGGACGAAAGTGCAGATCCATTTGGTTCCCGGTACGTGACCCATCCACCACAAGGCTCGGGCGTACCGTACATGATGCGTGAAAAAGTAAAAATTGAGCTGGACAGGCTGCAACATGAAGGCATCATTGCGCCGGTGGAATTCAGCGACTGGGCCAATCCGATTGTCCCGATACTCAAGGAGGATGGCACAGTGAGAATTTGTGGGGACTATAAAGTAATGATTAATCATTTTTTGCTACAGGACCAGTACCTGCTACCCAAGGCAGACAACCTATTTGTGACCCTGGCTGGAAGGAAGACGTTCACCAATCTGGACTTGACCTCGATCTACATGACGCAGGAGCTGGAGGAGTCTTTGAAAGGCCTCATCTGCATCAACACGCACAAAGGTCTGTTTATCTGCAACCGGTGCTGGTTTGGAATTCGGTCGGCCGCGGCGATCTTCCAATGGAACATGCTAAAGTTGGTTCCTTGCACAGTGGTTTTCCAGGACGACATATTGGTTACAGGTCGGGACACCATGGAGCATTTGAAGAATCTGGAGGAGGTTATTCGTCAGTTGGATCGCATGGGGCTCAGGTTGAAACACTCGAAGTGTGTTTTCCTGGCACAGAACATCGAGTTCATGGGAAGGAGAATTGCAGCAGACGGTATCAGACCCACCGATACCAAGACAGAGGCCATCAAGAACGCTCCACGACCACAGAACGTGACGGAGCTGCGGTCATTCCTGGGGCTCCTTAACTATTTTGGTAATTTCCTACCTGGGTTAAGCACCCTGCTCAACCCCTACATGCGCGACTGCGCAAGGAAGACGATTGGGTATGGGGGCATTCACAAGAGGCTGCCTTTAAGCAAGCCATAAATCTGTTGTGTTCTAACAAACTGCTTGTTCTGTACAACCCTTGTAAATGATTTTTGCTAGCTTGCGATGCGTCGTCATACGAGGTCGGGTGTGTGTTGCAACAGGCTAATGAATCGGGGATTTTGCAACCGGTCACTTATGCGTCCAGGAGTTTGTCCAAGGCCGAAAGGGCCTACAACATGATGAAAAAGAGGCTCTGGCGTGCATCTACGGGGTAAAAAAATGCACCAGTACTTATTTGGCCTCAAGTTTGAGCTTGAAACTGACCACAAGCCGCTCATATCGCTGTTCTCTGAGAGCAAAGAATTAATACCAATGTCTCTGCCCATATCCAAAGATGGGCGTTCACGCTGTCAGCATACAACTATGTAATCTGCCACAGACCGGGCACAGAGAACTGCTCAGATGCTCTCAGTCAGCTGCCATTGCCTACCACCGGGGTGGAAATGGCACAACCAGCGGACTTTCTCATGGTCATGGAGGCATTCGAGAATGAGAAATCCCCCGTTACAGCCCGTCAGATTAGGACCTGGACCAGCCAGGATCCTTTACTGTCCTTGGTAAAAAAACTGTGCCCTCCATGGGCGCTGGTCTGCTGTCCCAGTGGAGATGCAGGAGGCGATTAAACTGTTCCACAGATGCAAAGACGAGTTGTCCCTGCAGGCGACTGTCTATTGTGGGGCAATCGCATGATCTTGCCCAAGAAAAGCAGAGATATGTTCATATGTAAACTGCACAGCACCCACCCAGACATTGTAATGATGAAAGCCATAGCCAGATCCCATGTGTGGTGGCCCGGCATCGACTCAGATTTAGAGCCATACGTGCGCCAGTGCAACACTTGCTCTCAGCTGGGCAATGCACCCAGAGAGGCACCGCTAAGTTTGTGGCCATGGCCCTCAAAACCGTGGTCGAGAATCCATGTGGACTCTGCGTGCCCATTTTTAGGCAAAATGTTTTTGGTTGTCATGGACGCTTACTCAAAATGGATTGAATGTGCAATAATGTCTGTAAGCACGTCCATGGCCACCATTGAAAGCCTACAAGCCATGTTTGCTACGCCCGGCTTGCCCCATGTCCTAGTCAGCGACAATGGGCCATGCTTCACCAGTGCTGAATTCAAGGAATTCATGACTATCAATGGGATCAAACACATCACATCTGCTCCGTTCAAGCCCGCACCCAACGGCCAGGCAGAACGGGCAGTTCAGACCATCAAAGCTTGAAATGTGTGTTGGAAGACCCAGTTGTCCCGAGTGCTGCTCAGCTACTGCACCAGACCCCACTCACTCACTGGGGTTCCCCCAGCTGAGCTGCTCATGAAAAGGGCGCTTAAAACAAGGTTCTCTTTTGTCCACCCTGATCTCCATGATCACGTCGAGAGCAAGCGGCATCAACAAAGTGTATACCATGACCTTGCAAATTTGTCACGCGATATTGAGATCAATGATCCTGCGTTTGTGCTCACTTATAGACATGGTCCCAAATGGCTTGCTGGCACGGTAACATCCAAAGAGGGGAGTAGGGTGTTTCAGGTTAAATTGGCCAATGGACAAATACACAGAAAACATTTGGACCAAATCAAATTGCGTTTCACCAACAGTTACGAACAACCCGAAGAGGACACCACCAACTTTGACCCTCCAACACACACACAAGTGGCAACTGACACCATAGTTAACCACGAAACCGAACATATCATCCCCAGCAACCCGGCAAGGCCGGCTGCCCAACAGCCCAGTGAAGAACTGACCAACCCACCCACACCCGCATTTGTACCGAGATAATTTGACAAGGGAGCATAAAGCCCCAGATCATCTCACCTTGTAAATAAGTGTTGCCTTCATAGGGGAGTGATGTTATGTATTTAACCCTTTGTAACCTGCATGACACCTGACCACCAGAGGGCCCACCTGTTGGAGTCTCAAGTGATCCCAACATCCCTTGGGAGTGCAGTATATAAGCAGGCCACCCACGAGGTACCTGCTCTCTGGAATCTTATTAAAGGAGCTAAGGTCACACTTGCTCATTGTGCACAGTACTCAGTTTCCACCTTTATTATGAGTGTACCACATACAGAGCAGTCGTCATCTGGCGAATGCAGCGACGTATAGCAAACTGCGAGATGGAGCATATGTCCCCTGCTGATGCCTGAAATGAGTCGGAGGCATAGAAGGCAAGTGCCGCAGTCACCTTCACCTTGACAAGCAGTGCAGTCTTCCTCACGCTTGAAGGCTGTATGTCTACCTTTATGAGCTGGCACATCTCTGTGACCACCTCTGTGCCTTCTAATGCACTGTGCCTCAGACAAGTGCAGGCATGAGTGCTGTTCCCTGAAAACTCATGGGGGGTAAGGCCTCTTCCCCATAATTCTGCAAGTTCTTTGATTATGCTGATAATGCTGTTCAATAAGCCTTCTTCCAGGTCTCTGCTCCATAGAAAAAGCAGCCAAAAGAATAATGGCAAAGATAGCATTGGCCCCTTTCTTTTTATTGTCCTTAATTGTTCTTAAATGTCCTTAAAAATGAAGTATAAACTCACAAAAAGCTCAAAGTGTAAAAAGCAGCCCTCCCTCCAAATGCTTTCATTCACTGAATTGTAGCTCCATTTTTCAAGATGGCATCATTGGCGCCGGTTTTGTCGTGAATCTGACCTGACAAGACTGGCATTTTTTGGCTATTATTTTTAAAATGGCGTATTTAAAAATGGCGGTATTGGCCAATTTAAAAAGAAAATGGCAGTATCGGAGCATTTGACGCTGAATGACGTCATAAAAACGGTCCAAGAAGAATGGGGATAGTATTTTTTACCTCTGGCGGAAAACACTGGCCAATTTTGAAAAATGACAGGAAAAATTCTCGCGCCATAAAAACACTTTTACTGCACAAAAATGGTGGTAAAACAGGCGCAAACCTGGCCAATTTCAAGCCCTAACTTTTTTTAAATGTTAGAAAGAGCAAAACAAAGATTGGGTCTTTCACATAAGGAAAAGGAGAAAGCTGTAATAAAGATGAACAAACTTTAAAACAAACTTAAAAACATTTTTTTGAATTTTTAAAAAAAATGTACATTTTTATTAAAATGGATAAATTTGTCACTCCAAAAAACTAAAATTAGTTTTTCAGGGTCATAACCTTTGTTTAGTAGTCAATACGCTGTTACAAACCAAGTTACACCGAATCCAAAAGATTCTGACTTTTCATGGGATATTTAACAGCAGTATTCCTGAAGAAGAGCCGAGCTTTTCGTCAGTCTCTATTATTTGACAGATTTCACTAACTGCCAGCTCTGTGGGAGGAGGGGAGGCACAGCGCAGCCTGTGGAAGAGCAGTGAATGATAGATCGCAACTTCAGGATTTCTACGTTAGGCTGCGAATGTGCCATATCCTGAAGGTGCGGTGAGTTTCAAAGACAAAATGACAGCGAACATTGTCATCAGGACCGCAAGTTCCAGGCCAAAATATTGTCCAGTCATATAATCGCTGTAGACTAATCAGATTCCACAAATCAATTCAATGAAAACACAAAAGAAAGCCATGTTGAGTTTTTTGTCTATTTTATTATTT
The DNA here is from genome assembly GCF_044704955.1 of Pristiophorus japonicus. Classification (NCBI taxonomy): domain Eukaryota; kingdom Metazoa; phylum Chordata; class Chondrichthyes; family Pristiophoridae; genus Pristiophorus; species Pristiophorus japonicus. The sequence goes on from NC_091978.1 coordinate 107,030,597, forward strand.
CTTTTAATTAATATTTCCTGGCTAGCCCATCCAATTATTGTCCACATTGCAGTGTTATTTATTTTTATCCACCTATTCCTACTCCACTCCATCTGCAGGATCCTGATTGCATTGAATAAATAGCAGCTAGGGAAGAAATGTGGTTTGTAAAAGAGTCACAATCTAGGCCAGAATTTGTTGGAGCAAGGCATCTCACAGCAGCTTACAGATCAATTTTTTTTGCCCTGTAAGTTGCTGGATTGCGAGCTGATAATTATGACCTTGGTGAATAATGGGACCAACAGTGTATCTCTTCAACCAATAATATTTAAGCATTGAGAAGAAGGGTGAATTAGCATGAGTGAATTCAATGTCAAATCAGGTACAGGAAGAGAAATAAAGAGAGGGAAAGAAAGATTGTATTAAGAGAGAAAGAGACAGAAAAGAAAAGTAAGACATATATTTTTTTTAATTTAAAATTTGTCATATTTAAAATCTCCAACAATTTACGAGCTGAATGATTGTGACTCCACATTTTTAGTTGTTTACTTTCTGTGCCAGAGACGTTGATTGGCACTCATTAACAATGAACATATCAATCAAAGGATATTTACGCTAATAATGACTAGACTTAAATTTCTGTGGCAAATGTAATGGTAATTTAATGTGTAACTGCTGTAACTTTATAAAACTCGTGGGGAGGTTAAGGGTGAGATGTCGTTTTAGTGAAGCTAACGGTGGAGTGACGCTAATCAGCCTGCAACTTGTGGTGATTCGCAATTCACGGGGTATCTTTTCCTTCCCACAAGTTGCTGGCCGAATTGCACGTTAATAAAGGCATGCGTCGTTCACATGCCATTATCTTTTCAGCAAATTCTAGCCCAACAAATATAGAGGGGATAATATAGAGAATTGGCAAGTGCTTGATAATAAGTTTAAATATCATTAAAGAAAGAATGGAACCACCGAGAGATAATGGGTACTTTTGTATTTGAGAGTGAACAAATGACAATGACACTTAAATTAAATATTTGCCCCAGTATTCTGAGTATGGCACCTGAGGAAGACATAGAAACAGCCACAACAGGAGATAAATATTCAAAGGGACATTATTTAAAACATTAATGGGGTTAATAGGTTGAAAATACACCAGACACAAGTGCCAGGCACCTGAAGGAGATCAGGGAGGCAGTACTGGAAGACAACTTGAGCTTGTGGAATTGTACCCCTGCAAGGAGTTGACACAATCAGCAAGAGAAATTGGCAAGCAAAAATAAAATGGAGCCTATTGGTTTTTAGTTGATTTATTTTTGGGGCGAAATTTGGTACTGCCCTGTTTGGGCCCATCGCTGGACCACTAAGGAGCGGGATGCCATGACAGCAGCCCAGCATACAAGCAGAGTGTCGGCTGCAAAATTGCAGCATGGAACCCGCAATCTACAAACAAGAAGGCTGCGACCGTTAAGTCGGCCGTTTTTTTTGCAGCCCTATATGCGCCACGGGAAGCTGTCAAGGGTATTGCCTGCGGCAGCTTCACGGGGCACGACTGACTTTTTGCTCTGGGATGAAAACAGGTTGCTGCGGACGGTGATGATGTTGTCATTGCTGGCGCAGCACGCCTGGGCGCGACCAGTAGGAGCAGAGTGCTACCGATTACCGCCGCCGTTAAACCCCCGCGTAATTTTGCAAGCGTCGGTAGCGGCGATGTGCCCGCGGGAAAATTTGTTTGTGTCCCATTAGCGGCCCCCAGGGGTGCTAATGGGCGGTGCAAATGACCTGAATTTTTCCCATTTTACATTTAATCTGATTTAGGTAAACTCTGAACGATACAGATTTTCCTTGCATAAGAACATAAAAAATAGGAGCAGGAGTAGGCCATTTGGCCCCTCAAGTCTGCTCCACCATTTAATAAGATCATGGCTGATCTGACCATGGACTCAGCTTCACTTCCCTGCCAGCTCCCCATACCCCTTTATTCACTCAAAAATCTGTCTATCTCCGCCTCAAATATATTGAATGACCCAGCCTCTACAGCTCTCTGGGGCAGAAAATTCCATAGATTTACAACCCTCTGAGAGAAGAAATTCACCCTCATCTCAGTTTTAATAGACGGCTCATTATTCTAAGACTATGCCCCCTTGTTCTAGTTTCCCCTCTGACGGAAATATCCTCTCTGCATTATCTTGTCGAGCCCTCCAATTATCTTACATGTTTCGATAAGATCATCTCTCATCCTCCTGAACTCTGTGTATAGGTCCAACCTACTCAACCTATTCTCATAAGTCAACCACCTCATCTCCGGAATCAACCTAGTGAACCTTCTCTGAACAGCCTCCAAAGCAAGTATATCCTTCCTTCAATACAGAGACCAAAACTGCACGCAGTACTCCAGGTGTGGCCTCAGCAATACCCTGTACAGTTGTAGCAGGACTTCTCTGCTTTTATACTCCATCCCCCTTGCAATAAAGTCCAACATTCCATTTGCCTTCCTGATTACTTGCTGAATCTGCATACTATCTTTTTGTGTTTCATGCACAAGGACCCCAGGTCCCTCTGTACTGAGCACTTGGCAATTTTTTTCCATCTAAATAATAATTTGTTATTCTATTCTACCAAAGTGGATAACCTCACATTTTCTCACATTATACTCCATCTGCCAAATGTTTGCGCGCTCACTTAGCCTGTCTATATCCCTTTGCAGATTTTTTGTGGTCCTCACAATTTGCTTTGCCACCCATCTTTGTATCATCATCAAATTTGCTACATTACACTCAGTCCCTTCATCCAAGTCATTAATATAGATTGTAAATAGTTGAGGCTCCAGCACCGATCCCTGTGGCACCCCACTAGTTATTGTTTGCCAACCGGAAAATTACCCATTATCCCGACTCTCTGTTTTCTGTTAGTTAGCCAATCCTTCATCCATGCTAATATATTACCTCCAACCCCATGAACCTTTATCTTGTGCAGGAACCTTTTATGTGGAACCTTATTGAATGCTTCTGGAAATCCAAATACACCACATCCACTGGTTCCCCCTTATCGACCCTGCTCATTACATCCTCAAAGAACTCCAGCAAATTTGTCAAACATGATTTCCCTTTCATAAAACCATGCTGACTCTGCTTGACTGAATTAGGCTTTTCCAAATGTCCTATTACTGCTTCCTTAATAATGGATTCTAGCATGTTACCAATGACAGATGTTAGGCTAACTGGTCTATAGTTTCCTGCTTTCTGTATGCCTCCTTTTTTAAATAGGGGCATTACATTTGTGGTTTTTCAATCCGCTGGGACCTTGCCAGAATCCAGGGAATTTTGGTAGATTACAACCAATTCATCCACTATCTCGGCAGCCACTTTTAAGATCCTAGGATGCAAGCCATCAAGTCCAGGGGACTTGCCCACCTTTAGCCCCATTATTTTACAGACTACTACTTCTTTAATGATAGTGATTGTTTTTAGTTCCTCTTAATCTGCCTTGGTTCCAGTGACTCTCATAACCATGTAGACCCGTTACTCGCAAGCCTATGTCTAATCTTGTCATCGACTCTTTTAAATCTGGTCATGTTCGCTTAGGTTCCTGTGACTCTCGTAAACCTTTTGCACAGTGCTGCCTTCTCGAACGTGGTCACAGTGACTTCGTATTGTTCACGAATCCCTGTTGGCCCGACAAAACCACTGAAGAGATTGACAGACCGAACTATGGTTAGTATATTCATTCTACTTACCCTCTTTTCTGTTGGTCTCCCAGGGTTTCGATCTCCAGATCTACAGCAGATCCTGCTGACTACGCCAATTGTTGTTAGAAAAACACCACTCGAAGTCACTTTTAGCCCACGATATGAGAATTCTTTAAAACAAGCATGCAGGGGAGAGCGTTCCGCATTCTGAAGTCATGTCCTGACGTCTCTCAACTTTACAGTAGTTGTAACAGTGTATTTATACATAATCGTGCGGAAGCGAAACTCGACAGTTGACAAGCTAAGAGCTTACGTGATCAACAACCGAGCAACTGTCAATTGTTAATCATGTAAGCTCTCAGCAGATGTAGTCTGTTATCTCAACTGTCTCATGTTTGCCCATTGCCTCTGTAACAAGGTTTCAGCATTACCCATTGTCTCCATAGCAAGGTTTCATCTTTACCCATTGTCTCTGTAACAAGGTATCATGAAATGTCTTTACACGAACTGTTACTTATTAACTGCTGACACAATGCTCTGTCTGTTTTGGCAAAGCTTCCCACCATGCCTTGTAACATAGCTACAGTATTTTAAAACAAGCAGTGTGCCGGGCTGCAAGATAGCAGCATGGACCCCACGTCTACAAACAAGAAGGCCACGACTGTTAAGTTGGGCATTTTTTTTTTACAGCCACATCTCCCCTTTAATTTTCGCCTTGCAAGCGGCCTATAGCCCTGTATGTGCCATGTGAAGCTGTCATGGGTATTGCCCGCAGCAGCTTCACGGGGTGCTACCGAATGTTCACTCCAGGGCAAAAACGGGTTGCTGAGCACGTTGATGATGTTGTCATTGCTGGCGCAGCGGGCCAGGGCGCTACCAGCAGGAGCGGAGCACTGCTAGTTACCGCCACCGATAAACCCCCGCGTAATTTTACAGGCATCAGCAATGGGAGGCACAGACGACCTGAATTTTTCCCACTTTATATTTAATCTGTTTTAAATAAATTCCGAATGATACAAATTTTTCTTAATCTGCCTTTCTAATATTTAAAAAAAATATATGAATGCAATTTATTGACTCTTAGTCATTATGCCAGGCAGCAACTCTCAACTAGACATACAGGGATTAGGAGTGCAGTGACCCTGAGTTCTCTTTTCCTCCCAGATAGGAAGTGTTTGGATGCCTGCTCATTGCTTCCACCTAATATTGAGGCTAATATTCAGAACATTAAAAGGAATAACAATTTTTCCTGTCTAATTCCCTATTTGAAAACAACTCTCATCTTATCCTACCATTTGGTGGGTATCTCATTGTTGCCTCCTTTTGTGAAATCTGTCATAACTGATGTGAAGAAAGAGTCATATTAAAACAGGGAAAATGAAAGATAGCTGCCATTGATACATCAAAGTATATTTACTCAGCAACACTTCACAATATTATTTGAAGTAATCTATAGTAATACAGGTATTCTTAAATGGCTCATGAAAAACAAATTGTTGTCTATTCAGTGTTGAAATACTTGTTTTAACAGAGAGCAGGAGATACTTGGTTTTCTCCATAATTAATGACACATTCACTAAATATTATTTTCAGAAAATGCATAGTTCAAAGCCACTTATCCCTGTGATTTCATCAGTGGAATTTTAATTACATAAAAAGAAAGCATTCTCCATTTTTTGTCAGAAGAAATTTTGATCTGTGAAAGAAGAAGCAGAGAAAATTGCAATCCAACAGGAAAATAAAAATGTATTCGGGGAAACCCTCTAGCTGCTATCAAAGTAATAACAGCTTATCTCTTCTCGGTGCAATAAAAACAATAGAAATGTTGTACACATTTAACAATATCTGTGATTAAACAAAACAGACAGAGGAGCTGAATGTAGACCACGCATTTTGCCTTAAGGAATGGTTACACTGTAACAACTATGAGCACTCAATTCTTTTAGGGTCAATTGACTGAATTTACAAAATACCTAAGAGGAAATAAGGAAAATCAAATGTGGCTGAAAAAGGAACAATAACCTAACCAAGCTGAAGCTTTATGTATCAAGGTTTTTAGTGGCTAGAAATTTCTCCATGCGTTGCATTTATCCCTTGGTTAATCCTTGCTGCTGGACCAAGACCTAGCTCTGTCAAGTCCGTGTGGTGGCTGGTGTGCAACGGCCACCACACTTTTAAAAAATCCACGCAGAGGCATCTTCCACCCTTCAAGGTTTAGTTCGGGACCTGGAATTTTAGGTCCTTCATTGAAACACCTGTGAACTTTTTGACCTGGAAGCAAGTCGTCCTCGAATCAAGGGACTGCCTATGATGATGATGCACTTATCCCATGGGCAAAGTCAAAATGGGTACATGACTTTGCCTGTGGATAAATATAATGCATTTCTAGCCCTAGCTGACTTAACGCTTTAAATGTTATGGGATTGATTCATCCACAGTTCTTGCTACAAGTCCAGAATGTAAGTCTAATTTGAAGAAGGATTCTATCTGGACAGCTATCCTCCTGCAACAGATACAGGCAGAATATTTTATATAATTCCAATTCATAAATTTCAACCCATCATTTGAGAGGATAAGAGCTATACCAGATAGCAATCTGAAACACATTGTGAAATCAATTAAAGAACAAGATTGAGCTGACTGAAAAGTACATAATAAAACTAAAAGCCTGTATTCATTAAAGTCATTCACAGGATAGCTGACTACTTCATATCTTCAAAAGATACTCTTTGTCTTGCTACAAATGTCTGTCAAATATGAACTATTCTGAGTTGTCAGAAAATAAAACAGAACTTCTTACATTCATATACAGCAATTACATATTCATTCATCAAATAGCTATTGTCGATTGCCCAACTCAGTGGGCTCAATTTTCCCCAATGCCGTTTTTTTGCATATTTCAAGAGTTACACCCGTTTTTTGGGGGCCCGACAACAGTAAAAGAAAAAGGTGAAAGTTTCCCCGTTCTAATTTTTGAAATTGGCACCGCGCAACCTGGCCTTTAGCTTCGGAGGGTGGAGCCTAATGTCTGTGCCAAAATAAGGATGCCTCCCCCCCCCTCCTTCTGCGCATGCGTGAGAAAAAAAGTGATGTTTTTTACGTGACTGCTATGGGCGCACATGCCCAGTACACCTCCCGGTCTGAAGTCAGCCATTTTTAAAGAGCCAGTCGTGTGTGAGAACTTTTAGTGTTGTGTGAGAACTTTAATTCTCAGTGGAAAAGTTCGGAGCAAAGCGGCTCAAGGACCAATAATTTCTCAGAAGAGGAAGTGGACACACTGGTTAATGTAATTGACGCCAGATGGTACGAGCTGGACACCAATAGAGGTCACATAAATTTTCACCAAAAGAAAAGAAGAAACACTGGAACCAACTTTCACAAGATGACTGTGCAGTGGTGACCACCCCGAGGTCCGGAGGCCAGCGCAAAAAGAATTGGCAGGACCTTGGTCAAGTAGTTAGTGTAAGTAAGATTTTCATTTATTCACTGGAATTGCAATTGTAAATGTGACCATCTGCATGGCCCACACAGCAGAAAGACACCCTCTCTTAAAAGTTATATTTTCATCTTTGCAGAGGAAGGTGGCACACAACAAAAGAGAGAGAACTCGAACAGGCGGAGGCCCGGCAAATCTGCACCCACTGACACACTTGGAAGATAGGGTCGCTGCTTTGATGGGTCCTGCCTGTAGAAAAGCAACCAATACTGCACAAGCTGGGCCCATAATCGAGGGAGAGGGTAAGTCCTGCAAATGCCATAGTCTGGCTTTGAAAAAAGTTAAATACTGCGCGGGCAGAAGAAGATCCAGACACAGACGAGCCTGAAGAGGAGGAGATCTTCCAATCCCACATTCCATACCAAGAGCATGGGGGTGAGGGGGAGGTGCAGGGGGAGGATGATGCCCCCACTGTTATACTCACTCTGGAGGAGGTAATGGTGCCACCCATTGAGGCGCCAGCCCGTTTCCTGAGTGGAACAAGTGTTGGGGCATTTCATGGTTTCAAACAGTCCGAGGCTGGCGATTCCAGTGGGGTGCAACAAAGCACACCCAGGGCCCCACCTTCCAAGGCTGCGGGTCCCAGTGGGATGCAGCAAGCCACACCCAGGGTGAGAAGAGGAAGGAGAGCTCGACAGCATTCTCCTGTGGTGCAGGACCTAACAGGTGTGGTTCACATGATGGCAATGAGTGCGGAGAGCATTGACCTTACCCAATCACTCCTGGACACCATCAATGGGGTAGGTGATGAGGTATTGGGACTGTCGGGAGAAGTAATAATACTCTCACGAGAAATGGGAACACTGTCCAGGCACATGAGGGAGGGAATGTCGCAGGCAGCTGATACACTGTCGGTGCACATGAGGGAGGGAATGTCGCAGGCAGCTGATACACTGTCGGTGCACATAAGGGAGGGAATGTCGCAGGTAGCTGATATAATGTCGGTGCACATGAGGGAGGGAATGTTGGAGGTAGCTGCTGCAATAAGGGAACACGCCCCGAAACCGCGCCCATTGACAGAATCAACTGCCACTCCTCACTCCAATCCCCAGACCAACCTCTGAAGAGGCCCAATCTGGGCCTTCCACATTACACGCCACCCCCCCGCCCCCACCGCCCTCCATCAAGAAGTGCACATTATCCAAGATGCTCAAAAGAATAAGCTTGGTACAAACCCAAGGAATGCTGCGCCACCGCCTATGGGCAGGGGTGGAGTCAACAAGACTAAGTGCAGCGGGCAGTCTTAAAATAAGGTGGAGGAGAGATGGGTTCAGCCTTTCTTTTCTGCTGCTGTTATTGTTGTTGTTATTATTATTGTTGTTACTGTTGTTACTGTTGTAACTGTTCTCAAATGAAAAGTTTTTTGTAAGTGATGTAATTTTACAAGTTTAAAAGTTTGTAAGTGATCTTAAAGTTTGTATGTGATCTTAACTGAAAACTTTAAAGTTTGGTACAAGAATATTTTTATTAAAGTTAAGTACAAACAGGTGTTAAACTTTTGAATAAAATATATTTTAAATTATAACTGAATCATTTACATTATTTGTTCCATTATTAACACAACCTTTTGAACGAAAGAAGAATCATTTGCATTATTTTCCCATTAACACAACACAACATTACGGAGCAGGTCCAAACAGTAAACATGATCCATTTGGAATAGTTGGTGCCGAGCCTTCAGGCAGCAAAGCGTTCACGGATGAGCAGCTGATGCAAGGCTCGAGCAATCATTAAAGGGGCACGACGGCCCGCCCGCCTCCACCATCGTGCTCCGGGTTCAGGTAGTTGCATGGCTTCCTCGTCCACCTCCTCATCATCTGCATCTTCCTCCTCATCATCAACCACTCTCACCTCAGGTGGGTCTTTTACTACCAGCTGCTACTGCCTCATGATGGCTAAGTTGTGCAGTAGGTAGTAGACAACAGTGAACTGACCGACAATCTCAGGGGAGTATTGCAAGTAGCCTCCGGAATGTTCCAGGCATTGGAAACACTGCTTCAAGATGCCAAAGGTCCTCTCTATTATGCTGCGCATCGTAATGTGCGACATGTTGTATTCCCGGTCAGCTTCTGTCTGGGTTACGAGTAGGGGCGTCATGAGCCAAGTGGCGAGGCCATACCCTTTGTCCTCCAACAGCCAGCTTTGCCCTTCTAGCTGGTGCTGAAACATGGCAGATATAGCGCTCTTGCATAGATGAACGCATCATGGGTGCTCCCAGGGTATCTCGCATCAACTGCCATGACGCGATGCATGTCATCTTGACAAGCTGCACATTCACAGAGTGGAAGCCTTTTCTGTTCCTGTACATCTTGCTTAGAACAGGAAGCTAGGCATTCAATGGGGCAATGACGTCTAATGCAATTCTTTAATTTTTGATGTTTTCCAAAGTACCCCCCACCACTGAATGTCTCCTCACCAGGTTCGAGGGTTGGAGCATCGGCTGGCAGAATCGCTCCCTCACCCAGACACAGGGGTTGGCTTCCACCACCCCCGGCCCCCTCCTCCACACCCCGTCCCGGGCTTCTTTTGAAGCTGCTGTATAGCCGAAGGGTTCTCATCTATTATAAACATGGCTGGCAGTTCAGTTCAACTTCCACTTCCCCCCCCGCCCCAGTTCTTTTGAAGCTGAGACCCGAGCCCCTGTGTCCAGGCAAGGGAGCGATTCTGCCGGCCGACGCTCCGACCCTCGAACCTGGTGAGGAGACATTCGGTGGTGGGGTAGTACTTTGAAAAACATCAAAAATTAAAGAATTGCATTCGACTTCCATTTTCTCCCTTTTGTCTTTGAAACAATTAAGATTTATGATGCATGTTCTTTGCCTTCTTGTCCTAGGGGGAGTGTTTGCTAGTGCTGTTGGTGAGGAGTTAAACTAATATGGCAGGGGGATGGGAACCAATACAGGGAGACAGAGGGAATGCATACTGGATTGTTTCTTAAAACAGTATGTAATAGAGCCTACAAGGGAGCAAGCCATCTTGGATCTGGTCCTGTGTAACGAGACAGGAAAAATAAACGATCTCCTCGTAAAAGATCCTCTCGGAATGAGTGATCACAATATGGTTGAATTTGTAATACAGATTGAGGATGAGGAAGTTGTGTCAGAAACGAGCGTACTATGCTTAAACAAAGGGGACTACAGTGGGATGAGGGCAGAGTTGGCTAAAGTAGACTGGAAACAAGGACTAAATGGTGGCACAATTGAGGAACAGTGGAGGACTTTTAAGGAGCTCTTTCATAGTGCGCAACAAAAATATATTCCAGTGAAAAAGAAGGGCGGCAAGAGAAGGGATAACCAGCCGTGGATAACCAAGGAAATAAAGGAAAGTATCAAATCAAAGACCAATGCGTATAAGGTGGCCAAGGTTAGTGGGAAACAAGAGGATTGGGAAAATTTTAAGCAACAGCAAAGAATGACTAAAAAAGCAGTAAAGAAAGGGAAGATAGATTACGAAGGTAAACTTGCGCAAAACATAAAAACAGATAGTAAAAGCTTTTACAGATATATAAAACGGAAAAGAGTGACTAAAGTAAATGTTGGTCCCTTAGAAGATGAAAAGGGGGATTTAATAATGGGAAATGTGGAAATGGCTGAGACCTTAAACAATTATTTTGCTTCCGTCTTCACAGTGGAAGACACAAAAATCATGCCAAAATTTGCAGGCCACAGGAATGTGGGAAGGGAGGACCTTGAGACAATCATTATCACTAGGGGGGTAGTGCTGGATAGGCTAATGGGACTAAAGGTAGACAAGTCCCTTGGTCCTGATGAAATGCATCCCAGGGTATTAAAAGAGATGGCGGAAGTTATAGCAGATGCATTCGTTATAATCTACCAAAATTCTCTGGACTCTGGGGAGGTACCAGCGGATTGGAGAGCAGCTCATGTAACACCTTTGTTTAAAAAAGGGGGCAGGCAAAAGGCAGGTAACTATAGGCTGGTTAGTTTAACATCTGTAGTGGGGAAAATGCTTGAAACTATCATTAAGGAAGAAATAACGGGACATCTGGATAGGAATAGTGCAATCAAGCAGACGCAGCATGGATTCATGAAAGGGAAATGATGTTTAACTAACTTACTGGAATTCTTTGAGGATATAACGAGCATGGTGGATAGAGGTGTACCGATGGATGTGGTGTATTTAGATTTCCAAAAGGCATTCGATAAGGTGCCACATAAAAGGTTACTGCAGAAGATAAAGGTACGCGGAGTCAGAGGAAATGTATTTGCATGGATAGAGAATTGGCTGGCGAACAGAAAGCAGAGAGTCGGGATAAATGGGTCCTTTTCCGGTTGGAAATCAGTGGTTAGTGGTGTGCCACAGAGATCAGTGCTGGGACCACAACTGTTTACAGTATACATAGATGAACGAGAAGAGAGGACAGAGTGTAGTGCAACAAAATTTGCAGATGACACTAAGATTAGTGGGAAAGCGGGTTGTGTAGAGGACTCAGAGAGGCTGCAAGGAGATTTGGATAGGTTAAGTGAATGGGCTAAGGTTTGGCAGATGGAATACAATGTCGGAAAGTGTGAGGTCATCCACCTTGGGAAAAAAAACAGTAAAAGGGAATATTATTTGAATGGGGAGAAATTATAACATGCTGCGGTGCAGAGGGACCTGGGGGTCCTTGTGCATGAATCCCAAAAGGTTAGTTTGCAGGTGCAGCAGGTAATCAGGAAGGCAAATGGAATGTTGGCCTTCATTGCGAAAGGGATGGAGTACAAAAGCAGGGAGGTGTTGCTGCAACTGTATAAGGTATTGGTAAGGCCGCACCTGGAGTACTGCGTGCAGTTTTGGTCACCTTATTTAAGGAAGGATATACTAGCTTTGGAAGGGGTACAGAGACGATTCACTAGGCTGATTCCAGAAATGAGGGGGTTACCTTATGATGATAGATTGAGTAGACTGGGTCTTTACTCCTTGGAGTTCAGAAGGATGAGGGGTGATCTTGTAGAAACATTTAAAATAATGAAAGGGATAGACAAGATAGAGGCAGAGAGGTTGTTTCCATTGGTCGGGGAGACTAGAACTAGGGGCCACAGCCTCAAAATATGGAGGAGCCAATTTAAAACCGAGTTGAGAAGGAATTTCTTCTCCCAGAGGGTTGTGAATCTGTGGAATTCTCTGCCCAAGGAAGCAGTTGAGGCTAGCTCATTGAATGTTTTCAAATCACAGATAGATAGATTTTTAACCAATAAGGGAATTAAGGGTTACGGGGAGAGGGCGGGTAAGTGGAGCTGAGTTCACGACCAGATCAGCCATGATCTTATTGAATGGCGGAGCAGGTTCGAGGGGCTAGATGGCCTACTCCTGTTCCTAATTCTTATGTTCTTATGTTCTTCTTGACTCCCTCCAAAACTTTGCCTAATAACAATGGCATCTTTCTGCACCGATTTTTTAATGTGCACTGCTTTTTCTTAAGTGCCCAGAAGGTTTTTTGGGAGTGGTCACATACACCATCCTGGGAAAAATGTAAGTTGGCTAAACTTGCTTCAATGTGAAAAACTGGCTCAGACATCAGGTTACTATGACGCAAAAAAATTGTACCTAAGTGAATTATGCTGCCGCAGAAACTTTGGGATTTTAATTAAATCAAAAAAAAAACAGCACACACAAAAAAAACGCCGCAGATAATTGGGGAAAATTGAGTCTTATTACAACTAACGACAACTCAGAACTTTGTAGAATGTCTATCAGTGTGAAGGTCAAAGCTACAACCTAGCACTGATAAAACTTCCAATTCAGTGGATCTCGTGTGGTGTGGATCATGTTGAATTTGGAGTTATGCTGTGTAAGGGATGGGGGTGAAGGAGGGTTGCACACGAATCTTGATGGGGTTTGGAAAGAGATTTGTGAACAGCATTTCGAGATGGTGAAGTAAATGTTTTTTAATAGATTTTGACTAATAAATTAGGTTTTCCTTAACAACTGCAGATCGATAAATAAATTCATTCCCCTGACATAACCACAGTTACATAAATAATGGCCTCGCTATTAATGCCCCCACAAGATAGGTGGGAGAGGCTCAGAGCTCCAGGGGGGGGTTAAATTTTTTAAACGGGGAACAGGTCCCTAACCCGCCACATTGTTGTTTTGACATTGGCGGGTAGTGAGGCAAGAGAGTGTCCTGCCCTCGCGAGGTGAGGCACCTCGTTAATGAAATGGAGCCGGGAGCTCCGGGCTCCAGAAGGTAAGAGCTTTTGAAGCACTTCTTGTGGGCCAGAAGGAGCCGGAGTGTTTCCCACCCCAGCTCCTCAAGGAAGATTTAAGCCTCCCCCTGCCAATTGCGGCCTCTCTTCCCCTTCACCCCACACCCACCTGCCACGATTGGCGACCTCCCCGCCACAAGCCCCGATCTGCAACTCCCTCTCTCCTGAATGCCAGGGATAGTCCCGAAGTTCCCCGACTGCGGCCTCCTGCCACTGATTGTTCCACCCAACAGTCAACCAGCCTATCAATTCGGCCGTCTGCCAGTTGGCAAGTGGATGAAAAAAATTATAATGCGGTTCTGCCGATAAATTCATCCTGATAAACAAAATTAAAAATTATCAGGTCATATCAGGATGAGAATATGGTCAGAAATGACAGGGTTGAACATAGACATCAGAGGAAGAGTCCATGGGACATGATGGATGGAACCCAATTGCCATCTTAGGAAAGCACTGAGCGGAACGTGCATTACACATGTCTCACCCAGCATAAGCAGGTTGTCTCACTGAAGAAGAGTCCAATAAATAAGTTTGAATTTATTTTTGGATAAAGTTGGATTATATTCAGGAAATGTTGGTTCCAAGGAGTCCATCCCTAGATTTCAAATGGTCGATGTGTATGAGTCAACTGGCAAAATATCCCTTGGTTTATGTTTAATCCCATATTCTGTATCTTGCATGTTTTTTGCATTGCATCGTCAGCAACTCTAAATTGCGGATTCTCTGATTTCCTCTTATAAATTCTAAATGTTATTGAAATCCAAACTTGGCATTATTCAAGCACTACTTCTTAAATTATTTTGAGTCATGAACATATTGTCTGGGTTTACACTTCAGTGCAGCATCAAGGGAGTGCTGCACTGTTGGAGGTGTCAGCTTTTGGATGAGATGTTAAATTGAAGCCCTGTCTGCCCTCTAAGCTGGATGTAAAAGATCCCATGGCCCCATTCACAGAAGAGCAGGGGAGATCTCCCAGTGTCCTGGCCAACATTTACCTCTCTTAAAAATCAACAACAACAACTTACATTTATATAGCACCTTTAACATAGTCAAACATTCCAAGCTGATTCACAGGAGTGTTAGCAAACAAAATTTGACACCGGGCCAAAAAGGAGATATATGGGGCAGAGCTTGGTCAAAGAGGTAGGTCTTAAGGAGCATCTTAAAGGAGGAAAGAGAGGTAGAGAGGCGGAGTGGTTTAGGGAGGGAATTCCAGAATTAGAGCCTCAGTAGCTGAAGGCACGGCCTCTATTGGTGGAGCGATTAAAATCGGAAAAGCGCAAGGGGCCAGAATTGGAGGAACGCAGATATCTCAGAGGGTTGCAAGCAATTTTCCCGTTAATTTTTTCTGTGTATGGACCCTTTAAGGGACTGCATGGCCCATTCAAAATACTGTGCATGTGTGATTTTACCCATTGAAAAGTCGGCGAACCGGCTGCGCGGGAGGTCCAGAGAGCTGCACAGCCACTTGGTCATGCAACTTAAAGGGAAGATTGGTTACAGGCCTGATTACCTGGTTATTTATTTGTTCATGGAACTTTGCTCTGTGGAAATGATCTGCTGTGTTTCCTTACATTACAACAGTTACTACACTTCAAAAAATGTCGTTGGCTGTAAAGCGCTTTGGGATGTCCTGCAGTCTTGAAAGACACTTTATAAACAGAAGATGGTTTGAACAAATGTCTCCCATTCCTTGAGCTGCAGGGAGATGCTTTTATCTATTGTTTTATATTATTTAAATAGTTTGTTGTTGTAGCTTACTGGTGGGAGAGAGTGGCTGTATGTGTCTGGACAGTCTGGTTTGGGATTTAAATCAGGAGATGATAATTTTGACTCTGTAACCCCTATTTAAAAATGATTCAAATAAAATGATCAAAGCCACTGGTTCATAAAATAAATCTAACGTGTAAATTTTGTAACCTTTATTGTGAGACTTAAATAAATTGAAAGAAAATAAGTTGCATCCAGCAGTGTGATCATTCAACAACATTAACAACATAATCCAGTGTGAAACTTTAACATAATCTGTAACATCATAAACTGTAATATAAAACATACGATGTATCCAGCATCAACAATATAATGCAGCAATGTCATATCCTGCCCCACTATTTTTTCCCACTGTCTTTTGTACCCTTCCCCTTGCCACCCTCCCTTGCATGCTGCTCCCACCCAAAGTGGCGCCAAGATGGCATGCAGCAAGGCTGCCAGAGTCCTGCTGTGTTAGGTGGAGAGACCATGGAGACGCAGTCTGAGATGCACTGGACCAAATCGTGGCATGGAAGGTCCAGTTACTGACTGGCTAGCCTCTTCTTCAGCGTCACCAGTCACAGGTGGTTGGGTGTGACAGTGGGGAACGCAGAGCGTATGGCGGCAGGCATGGACTGCATCACCTGCCCAAGCTCAAGCAGAACTTGTGCCTGTGATGCCCCATATTCTGCAAGGGTTTACGCCACACTCTCTGGAACTCCACTGTCACTGCTGGCATTGATGGCATCGCACTGACAATCTGCTACCCTATCTCTGTAATCATCACTTTCAGACTGTCAGTGCTCACCGGAATCCTACCCAAGACATCAAGGTGCTGACGGCTGGCCTGGATGCTCTCCCTGGAGACGTTCACCATGTCCAGTTGCATGTCTGCTTGTCTGTCAACTTTACCAACTCACTCTCCGGAGAGATGGCATGCAGGATTCAACCCCAGCACTGCGTCGCCATGTCGTCCTCAGAGGGGCTCATTGCCGCTGGTGGAACAGGGGTGGAATGAAACTGCGCTGGATGCTGCGCAGGAGTCGGTTCTTCCGAATCCTCCTCTTCCTCCTCCTCCAGACGATGGCCTGACATGGAGGGGTCTCTTGAGGGATGCTGCGCCTGTGGCTGGTCATCTGGAAGTAGAAAGCAACAGACGAGTGGTTAGCAGCAGGGGAGGGGGCAGGGTGACGTGAGGAAGGTCGCATAACACAGGCTCATTTGAAGGATCGCCGCTACTCCATTATATCTAGTCCAGAGACACTGCAGGACATTGCCCCAACCCAGCCCAGGACTTGCCCTCAGTATCTGAACGGGGGTAAGTGCCCCCAGTGGCAGCTGCCCAATCAGTGATGCCAATGAGGCCTGCCACTCTCTCCTCAATGTCTGGAGTGGTAGGGTCTGAGGCAGACCGCTGCCTGTCCGCACCTGCTCACGGCAATTCTGCAACTTCTTTGCCTGCAAAGATGAAAATAGGAATGGTTACAAGACAGTCCATCTGCTCTTGTGGCACAGATAGCCACCAAAGCACTGATATCATACTGTGTGAATGTAAGAGTCCTCTGTTTAATGGCCTTGGAAGTTGCATGTGGTTCATCAGGCAGATATCGAAGTGGGGAGAAATTTTATGAGATCTCAGAAAGCAATCTTAATAATGTGCAAAGATCACTCATGACAAATAAGGTGCCACACTAAGCCTACCTATGTGTCCTGCATTTTAGGAGGCAACCCACAGCATGCTGAGAGATACCAACAGCATGGGAACAAATCATGTGTCAGATTTATAATTAAATTAATGAAAGAGTGCATAAATTAAAATTGTACTCACTCTAACGACCCTCGAAAGATCATTGAACTTCTTTTGGCACTGTGTGCCAGTCCTGACCATAGTGTCTGATGCAGAGCCCTCCTCAGAGATTTGCCTCCGGATCCTTTTAAATATGGATGGCAGGGGTATAGATCTACGATGCAACTCATGCCATCTTCTTTCCACAGCCCCCACTAGAGCTTCATTAGCTCCGTGGGTGAATCACCAGGCTCGCTGTCTCAAATCGTCGTCCTCCATGATTAAAATCCAATGTAAAATGGTTGATTCAGCCCCGGTTGTACTGCGCATGTGCGCAGCTGAGCCCTGCATTAGCGCTTGCGACCGGACAGCAGACCAGAAAGCAGGAAGAATTTTTTTTTTAAATTCGTGCATGTGCAGTACGGCCGATTTTTTTCAGCGTCAGAACTTGCGGCTCCGGTGCACAAAGTGTGTGGTGCAGCGCTGGAGTTAGCGTTAATGCTCCTCGTCAATGTTCATTCGGTGAAAGTTCCTCGCTCTGGCACTAACGCGAACCCGGTGTTAAATTTTTGAGTCCGCCGTGAATTGCACCCAGAAACGGGCGAAACCGTAGAAAGCCGAAAATCGCGCACATAGGTTTTGTTGTAGTACTACTTTGATCACAGATATTAAATTCTGATTATATTATGTTATCCTGAATTACATTTAGAATGGCATCACTTTATCAGAGAAGTAGGTTTTATTCCCTTGCACTAATGTTCTTCACCTCTAAGGGCCTGAGTTTGGTTGAGTTACCGTCGGCTGCCGCTGAGAAACTCGGCAGTCTCGATGGTTTTTGGGCACTCTCCCCTCTGAGCGAGTTTCGTCAGGTCCTCACGCCAGCGAGGAGAGAAGACTGTTGGGTACCGTCCGCTGGTATCCGCTGGCGTGCAACGCCCACAAAGTCCTACCGTTCGCTGCAACAGCAGTTTGGTCCGGGCAGCCTTCCGCTCCAGCAGGGGAAAAGACTGTCGCATGGAGGCAGGTCTTACCTGAACGGTAAGTATGAAGACTTGCAAAAAAATGTTAGTGCACTTCTTTTCTTTATTTCTTTTGCAGAGATTTAGGTGGATGGGGTCCCCTGAAGGATTTCTGGTGTTTTTTTTTTTATTGGTTTGAAAACTTTTTATTTTATCAGATCGCCCCTTCCTGGACCAGACTCTATCCTCGGTGGTACTTTGCCAAGGATCACATTTGCCGTCCAGAATGGGAGCGAGCACCCGCTGCCACCCAGAATCGGCATGCAAGGCCTATTTTTGCCTCTGGACAGTCTTTCTCACATTTTTTCATGAAACTTCCATCCAAAGCATGGTCAGGAGCTTAGTGCTCCTTTGGATGGTATTTGGGCGGAACTTAGCTTTGACCAAACTCGGGCCCATGGAATAGAAACATAGAAACATAGAAACATAGAAAATAGGTGCAGGAGTAGGCCATTTGGCCCTTCGAGCCGACGCCACCATTCAATAAGATCATGGCTGATCATTCACCTCCGTACCCCTTTCCTGCTTTCTCTCCATATCCCTTGATCCCTTTAGCCGTAAGGGCAATATCTAACTCCCTCTTGAATATATCCAATGAACTGGCATCAATAACTCTCTGCGGGAGAGAATTCCACAGGTTAACAACTCTCTGAGTGAAGAAGTTTCTCCTCATTTCAGCCCTAAATGGCTTACCCGTTATCCTTAAACTGTGTTCCCTGGTTCTGGACTTCCCCAACATCGGGAACATTCTTCCTGTATATAACCTGTCCAGTCCCATCAGAATTTTATATGTTTCTCTGAGATCCCCTCTCATCCTTCTAAATTCCAGTGAATACAGGCCCAGTCGATCCAGTCTCTCCTCATATGTCAGTCCTGCCATCCCGGGAATCATTCTAGTGAACCTTCGCTGCACTCCCTCAATAGCAAGAACGTCCTTCCTCAGATTAGGAGACCAAAACTGAACACAATATTACAGGTGAGGCCTCACCAAGGCCCTGTATAACTGCAGTAAGACCTCCCTGCTCCTATACTCAAATCCGCTAGCTATGAAGGCCAACATACCATTTGCCTTCTTCACTGCCTGCTGTACCTGCATGCCAACTTTCAATGACTGATATACCATGACACCCAGGTCTCGCTGTACCTCTCCTTTTCCTAATCTGCCACCATTCAGATAATATGCTGCCTTCGTGTTTTTGCCACCAAAGTGGATAATCTCACATTTATCCACATTATACTGCATCTGCTGTGCATTTGCCCACTCACCTAACCTGTCCAAGTCACCCTGCAGCCTCTTAGTATCCTCCTCACAGCTCACACCGCCATGCGGTTTAGTGTCATCTGCAAACTTGGAGATATTACACTCAATTCCTTTATCTAAATCATTGATGTATATTGTAAATAGCTGGGGTCCCAGCACTGAGCCCTGCGGCACCCGACTAGTCACTGCCTGCCATTCTGAAAAGGACCCGTTTACCCGACTCTCTGCTTCCTTTCAGTACATTACCCCCAATACCATGTGCTTTAATTTTGCACACCAATCTCTTGTGTGCGACCTTGTCAAAAGCCTTTTGAAAGTCCAAGTGCACCACATCCTCTGGTTCTCCCTTGTCCACTCTATTAGTTACATCCTCAAAAAATTCTAGAAGATTCGTCAAGCATGATTTCCCTTTCATAATCCATGCTGACTTGGACCGATCCTGTCACTGCTTTCCAAATGCGCTGCTATTTCATCTTTAATAATTGATTACAATATTTTCTGCACTACTGATGTCAGGCTAACCAGTCTATAATTACTTGTTTCCCCTCTCCCTCTTTTTTTAAAAAGTGGTGTTACATTAGCTACCCTCCAGTCCATAAGAACTGATCCAGAGTCAATAGACTGTTGGAAAATGATCACCAATGCATCCACTATTTTTAAGGCCACTCCCTTAAGTACTCTGGGATGCAACCCATCAAGTCTTGAGGATTTATCGGCCTTCAATCCCATCAATTTCCCGAACACAATTTCCCGACTAATAAGGATTTCCTTCAGTTCCTTCTTCTCACTACACCCTTGGTCCCCTAGTATTTCTGGAACGTTATTTGCGTCTACCTTCGTGAAGACAGAACCAAAGTATTTGTTCAACTGGTCTGCCATTTGTTTGTTCACCATTATAAATTCACCTGATTCTGACTGCAAGGAACCTACGTTTGTCTTCACTAATCTTTTTCTCTTCACATATCTATAGAAGCTTTTGCAGTCAGTTTTTATGTTTCCAGCAAGCTTCCTCTCATACTCTATTTTCCCTCTCCTAATTAAACCCTTTGTTCTCCTCTGCTGAATTCTAAATTTCTCCCAGTCCTCAGTTTTGCTGTTTTTTCTGGTCAATTTACATGCCCCATCCTTGGATTTAACACTATCCTTAATTTCCCTTATTAGCTACGGTTGAGCCACCTTCCCCGTTTTATTCTTACTCCAGACAGGGATGTAAAATTGTTGAAGTTCATCCATGTGATCGTTAAATGTTTGCCATTGCCCATCCATCATCAACCCTTTAAGTATCATTCGCCAGTCTATTCTAGCCAATTCATGTCTCATACCATCGAAGTTACCTTTCCTTAAGTTCAGGACCCTCGTCTCTGAATTAACTGTGTCACTCTCTATCTTAATAAAGAATTCTACCAAATTGTGATCACTCTTCCCCAAGGGGCCTCGCACAACAAGATTGTTAATTAGTCCTTTTTCATTACACATCACCCAGTCGAGGATGGATAGCCCTCTAGTTGGTTCCTCAACATATTGGTCTAGAAAACCATCCCTAATACACTTCAGGAAATCCCCCTCCACCGTATTACTGCCAGTTTGGTTATCCCAATCTATATGTAGATTAAGCTCGCCCATGATAACTGCTGTACCTTTATTGCACGCATCCCTTATTTCTTGTTTGATGCTGTCCCCAACCTCACTACTACTGTTTGGTGGTCTGTACACAACTCCCACTAGCGTTTTCTGCCCTTTGGTATTCTGTAGCTCTATCTTTACAGAGTCCACATCCTTCAAGCTTATCTCTTTCCTTACTATTGCGTTAATTTCCTCTTTAACCAGCAATGCTACCCCATCTCCTTTTCCTTTCTGTCTGTCCTTCCTGAATGTTGAATACCCCTGGATGTTGAGTTCCCAGCCTTGGTCACCTTGGAGCCATGCCTCCGTGATGCCAATTATATCATATTTGTTAATTTGCTGCCTGCGCAGTTAATTTTTCCACCTTATTATGAATACTCTGCGTATTGAGGCACAGAGCCTTCAGGCTTGTCTTTTTAACATACTTTGCCCTCTTAGAATTTTGCGGTAATGTAGCCCTTTTTGAGTTTTGCCATGGGTTTCTCTGCCCTCCATTTTTACTTTTCTTCTTTCGATCTTTTGTTTCTGCCCCCATTCTACTTTCCTCTGTATAGGTTCCCATCCACCTGCCATATTAGTTTAACCCCTCCCCAACAGCACTAGCAAACACTCCCCCTAGGACATTGGTTCCGGTACTGCCCAGGTGCAGACCGTCAGGTTTGTACTGGTCCCACCTCCCCCAGAACCGGTTCCAATGTTCCAGGAATTTGAATCCCTCCTTTCTGCACCACTCCTCAAGCCACGTATTCATCTTAGCTATCCTGCAATTCCTACGCTGACTAGCACGTGGTACTGGTAGTAATCCTGAGATTACTACCTTTGAGGTCCTACTTTTTAATTTAACTCCTAGCTCCCTAAATTCAGCTTGTAGGACCTCATCCCATTTTTTACCTATATCGTTGGTACCTATATACACCACGACAAGTGTCTGTTCACCCTCCCCCTCCAAAATATCCTACAGTCCCTCCAAGACACCCTTGACCCTTGCAACAAGGAGGCAATATACCATCCTGGAGTCTCGATTGTGGCCGCAGAAACATCTATCTATTCTCCTTACAATAGAATCCCCTACCACGATAGCTCTCCCACTCTTTTTCCCTATCTGCCTGTGTAACCTTTAGCTGCGGTGTGTCCAACTCACTAAATGTGCTACTCACGACATCCTCAGCATCGCAGATGCTCCAGGGTGAATCCATGCATAGCTGCAGTGCCGCAATGTGGTCTGTCAGGTGCTGCAGCAGGATACACTTCCTGCACATGTAGTCGTCAGGGACACTGGAAGCGTCCCTGAGTTCCCACATAGCACAGGAGGAGCATGTCATGTGTCTGAGCTCTCCTGCCATGACTTAACCCTTAGATTATCTTAATTTGGCAACAATGATAAAGGTTACCTACTGATAAAGGAAAAGAAGAAGAAGAAAAACTACTCACCAATCACCAGCCAATCACTTACCCCCTTTGCTGTGACGTTACCCTTCGATTTCTTTCTACTTCTTTTTTGCCTTCTCTCCCTGCACCAGTTGCACCAGCTGGCTCCTCCTCGACTCACCGCTCCTCCTCGACTCACCGCTCCTCCTCGACTCACCGCTCCTCCTCGACTCACCGCTCCTCCTCGACGCTGGCGCTTCCCGACCGATGGGCCTTTTATAGGCCTCCCTCTGATCTCCCGCTCCTCCTCCTCCTCCGACGTTACTGCTCCCCGACTGATGGGCTTTTTATAGACCTCTCTCCGATCTCCCGCACCTCCTCCTCCGTTGCAGCTGCTTCCCGACCGATGGGCCTTTTATAGGTCTCCCTCCGATCTCCCGCCCCTCCTCCTCCTCCAACACAGCCGCTTCCCGACCGATGGGCCTTTTATAGGCCTCCCTCCGATCTCCCGCCCCTCCTCCTCCTCCGATGTTGCTGCTCCCCGACCGATGGGCCTTTTATAGGCCTCCCTCCGATCTCCCGCCCCTCCTCCTCCTCCGACGTTGCTGCTCCCCGACCGATGGGCCTTTTATAGGCCTCCCTCTGATCTCCCGCCCCTTCTCCTCCTCCAACACAGCCGCTTCCCGACCGATGGGCCTTTTATAGGCCTCCCTCTGATCTCCCGCCCCTCCTCCTCCTCCGACGCTGCCACTCCCCGACTATCAACAGATGAAAGATGTGTAGAAAAGGTACAAGGTACAAGTTACAGTTCTGTTCCCTTCTGGTGGTAATGTTCAGCCAGCTCTTTCTTTCAATCAATGTGCTGATTCAAATGTATTCAAAATGATAAATGACAGGAATTCCATCAGCATTTTTCCCCACTCCACTGCTGTAATTTTGGCGGGGGTTTGGCAGAAATCTTGTTAACACACGTAAACGGGGTATGAAACAAAGCGGGAGAGCAGCAAGGAAATTCCCGTGTAAACGTCTTACAGGCTACTGAGATTGTTGTTCACAGTATCGATAAGGGTCCATTTTTTGAGTAGAGCTTCCAGGAGTGGAGCTCTTTAGTCCACAAGAATTTGAATAGGAGAACTGACCATAGAGGTCAGCAAACCCAATTTGCAGCACTCTTGATTTTCTGGAGTTTAACTTCATTCACTCTATTCTGTGCTCCCATTGAATGAGGCTCTTTGCCGGAAGCTCTGCCTCACAAATTTCACCCCAAATTCCCCAAGGCCAAAAATCATTGGTGCTGCCCCATTGCAAATGTCGTGGAATAGGTGCCAGTGACCTCCACTGTTGAACTTGTCAGAGTATTTGTGATCAGCGTGAGGTCACCTTATCTACATGGCAGACTGGCACCTGCACTACTATTGATGAAACTCGGGTGCCCACCAAAGGTGAGGGAGGAGGGGAGTCAGAAAAGCAGCACCTTATGACTGCTTGGGATCACTGGCAACTCCAGAACATTCAACAGCAGAAATAATCAGATTAGTTTTTAAAAAGACTGATGAAAAAAGACCAGGAAATAATTGCTAAGCTCTTTCTGAAAATAATATCATTTATGCCCTTCAGCTGGCTGTATTTTGGTTCATCCCAATATTCAGCAACATTGTTAGACGGAAGTCCAGGGCTGAGAAAATTCCCCGTGTGGGAATTCTGTCCTCTAGCCCTGTTCTCTCCAATGTTATTGATCATATTTGGGGAAAATGTAAGATCCAACTCAAATAGACCCGATTAAAAATTCAACCCAATGGAATTGGGCCTAATGACTGGAATTTTAACTGCGGCGAGTGAGTAAGTTTTGGAGTGGTTGTGGGTTAAAAGTGCTGAAATTGACAATGCGCTAGGAAACCGGCTTCAACCTGCCTGCTTCCTCATTCAACTGCAGCGCATTCGGCTGCATGCGAGAAACCCCCTCGGGAGAAGTGGGCAATGTTCCCTGTAAGCTGCGTGGCTGCACAGCGCTCCAGGGAACCCATGCAGACGGTTGCTGGCTACTCAATACCAAAGCCGCCCATGCGAATGGCTCGCACAGCCCCTTATAAGCGTGCACAAGACCAAACAAAATTTGAGCGAACATTGGAGGTGGGTTAGCAATTTAAAGCAATTAACAGCTAATTAAGGGGCCAGGAGCAGCCATTTTTACCTGTGTATGCATGGGATTCCCAGGCTTCTTGAACCTCGCCAGTGAAAGCAAGGCGAAAGCACAGTGGGTATTGAGGGGGCTGAACAAATGTCAAAATATCTGGTAAGTACTGAGACTTCAAACCTGCTCCCATGCCTAAGGGAAAGGTTTTGTTCACACTACTTCTTCTGAGAGTTTGCTTTCAGGAGTTTGCAGATAATTTCTTCAACTTTGGAAGTTATTCTCAGTATACTGGAGATCACTCACTACACTGGAGGGTTGTGTTTCTGATCTCCACTTTACATCTGTGATACATCAGATCAGCATGGGTGCTGCTTATGCTGTTTCACCTTGGACGTCAGATGAACACTAGCAGCAACAACACGAGCAGCACCAGCAGCAGCAGCCTTCTCCTCATCGACCTTGCGCTCCACAAGAGAGGGGGTGAGCTCGGAGGAAGCAATTCCCGCAACGCAGGGTATATAGGCAGAGGAGCAGCTTCCTGGACATAACTAAACACCAGTGCCTCAGGAGGCTCAGGCTATCGCATCAGGTCATGGCAGATATTTGTAGCATGCTGGTAGAAGGCCTGCTGACAAGTGGACCTGTTGGACACACGTTACCAGTGAATGTCAATGTCACCACCACCCTCAGCTTCTTCAGGCTCCTTCCAGGGATCTGCAGGAGATATTTGCAGGAATTCGCAGTCGGCAGCCCACAAATGCATCACACAGGGGACTGATGCCATGTTTGTCAGGGCACGCAATTATGTAGATTTTGCCACTGATGAAACCAGTTAAAATGAGCGGGCGCTCCACTTTGCCACTCTGGCTGACTTCCCACATACAATCAGTTGTAGTATATGCAAGCACTCTAATAACGACTCCACGAGGTAAGGGTATTGTACTTGAACTGTAGTGACCTTAGTCCATTTATTGCAGCTCCTTGAGTGAGGACACAATGAGATGAGCTCCCTTTTATACTTGGTTACCTGCAGTGTGCAGGTGACCCTTAGGTCTCCACCTGGTGGTACATGTATGGTGCATACAGTGTGAAGGTACATTCAGTGGTCTAGTGTTACAGTACATACATTAACATACATAACAACACTCCCCCCTAAGTCTTGTACCACAGGTTTTACCACTGTGTTCTCTGACCCTCGACTTGAGTGCCCAAAGCCCTTGCACTTTGTCTTTGCTTGGGAATGGCTGTCTCCCTGTGGACCCCCAAATCCTTATTGCCATGACATTGGGAAGTGGTCGGCAGTGGACGGTTGGAGGTTGTAGTGAGGGTTGTGTGGGTTCTGGGTGTGATCCATGTGTTCATGGCTACATACATCCATTTCCACCCCCCCCCACCCCCCCATGCATAGACCATGTGTGTGGCTCAACACCTGCATTGGCATACATGTAGAGTGAGTAAGGGATCAGGTTGGTTATGTCACTGTTTTTGAGTTCAGCAGTGGTGGAGCAAGTACAGATTATAGGTAAGGTACGTACATTATATTGTCTGGGTGGGTGAGGACGTTTAGTGGTGGACAGAGCCACAGGGTGTTATGGCCTCCCTGTTCTCCATTGAGGGCTGCAGGGTCAACTTGCTGCTCTTCATTGGTAGTGGAAGTCTGGTCATCCCAGGTCCCGCTGGGAAAGCTGGAGAGTACAGGCCTCTTGCTCCCGGTACTGGCCCTGGTGGTCAGAGGGACAGGGCCGATCTGGGGCAAGTTGCCAGTGGTGGTGACTGTGTCGTCCATTGAACGCTGGCCCTGCAGTGGGTATGCTCCCATTGTATGTGTGTGTGTGTGTGTGCACCCTCCCTGGGGCATCACATTGGTCCCGGAGGCGCAGGCTACATCATCGGGTAGCCTACTGGACCTGGGAGGTTACCTTTGGCATTGTCGGCATACATGTAGAACCCGGCATCATTTCTCATTTTATCATAAGCATTCATGATAAATTGGCTCTGACCACAACCAGCCGACTCAACATTGTTATTTGGCTTTACACTTTCACATTTGTCCATTACAACACTTTCCTGTGTACTATCAGTATCTCTGTGCAAGGTTACATTTGGATATCTGCCTTTGTTAGTTACATTTGTCTCATTAGCATTACCAGCATCACTGTTGAACAGTACGAATTTATCACTTACACCACTCTTTTGAGTACTATCAGCATTTACATGCAAGGTTACATTTGGATACTTGCCTTTGTTAGTTACATTTTTCTCATTAGCATTACCGGCATCACTGTTCAACAGTATATTTATATATTTGCATTCGTTAATTACACCTTTATCATTAGTGTCACCGGTATCGCTGTACCAGGAGTGGAACTGTCCCTTTAATTGTTTTGGGATGCCAGTCTCCTTCAAGAGGGCCTTGCAATCTTTACCCCAGTCCAGTTCGCTGCTCTTAGTAAAAGCTTTTACAGATATATAAAACGGAAAAGAGTGACTAAAGTAAATGTTGGTCCCTTAGAAGATGAAAAGGGGGATTTAATAATGGGAAATGTGGAAATGGCTGAGACCTTAAACAATTATTTTGCTTCCGTCTTCACAGTGAAAGACACAAAAACCATGCCAAAAATTGCTGGTCATAGGAACGTGGGAAGGGAGGACCTTGAGATGATCACTATCACTAGGGAGGTAGTGCTGGACAGACTAATGGGACTGAAGGTAGACAAGTCCCTTGGTCCTGATGAAATGCATCCCAGGGTATTAAAAGAGATGGCGGAAGTTATAGCAGATGCATTTGTTATAATCTACCAAAATTCTCTGGACTCTGGGGAGATACCAGCGGATTGGAGAGCAGCTAATGTAACACCTCTGTTTAAAAAAGGGGGCAGGCAAAAGGCAGGTAACTATAGGCCGGTTAGTTTAACATCTGTAGTGGGGAAAATGCTTGAAACTATCATTAAGGAAGAAATAGCGGGACATCTGGATAGGAATAGTGCAATCAAGCAGACGCAGCATGGATTCATGAAAGAGAAATCATGTTTAACTAACTTACTGGAATTCTTTGAGGATATAACGAGCATGGTGGATAGAGGTGTACCGATGGATGTGGTGTATTTAGATTTCCAAAAGGCATTCGATAAGGTGCCACACAAAAGGTTACTGCAAAAGATAAAGGTACACGGAGTCAGAGGAAATGTATTAGCATGGATAGAGAATTGGCTGGCGAACAGAAAGCAGAGAGTCGGGATAAATGGGTCCTTTTCCGGTTGGAAATCAATGGTTAGTGGTGTTCCACAGGGATCGGTACTGGGACCACAACTGTTTACAATATACATAGATGACCTGGAAGAGGGGACAGAGTGTAGTGCAACAAAATTTGCAGATGACACTAAGATTAGTGGGAAAGCGGGTTGTGTAGAGGACACAGAGAGGCTGCAAGGAGATTTGGATAGGTTAAGCGAATGGGCTAATGTTTGGCAGATGGAATACAATGTCGGAAAGTGTGAGGTCATCCACCTTGGGAAAAAAAACAGTAAAAGGGAATATTATTTGAATGGGGAGAAATTATAACATGCTGTGGTGCAGAGGGACCTGGGGGTCCTTGTGCATGAATCCCAAAAGGTTAGTTTGCAGGTGCAGCAGGTAATCAGGAAGGCAAATGGAATGTTGGCCTTCATTGCGAAAGGGATGGAGTACAAAAGCAGGGAGGTCCTGCTGCAACTGTATAAGGTATTGGTAAGGCCGCACCTGGAGTACTGCGTGCAGTTTTGGTCACCTTACTTAAGGAAGGATATACTAGCTTTGAAAGGGGTACAGAGACGATTCACTAGGCTGATTCGAGAAATGAGGGGGTTACCTTATGATGATAGATTGAGTAGACTGGGTCTTTACTCCTTGGAGTTCAGAAGGATGAGGGGTGATCTTATAGAAACATTTAAAATCATGAAAGGGATAGACAAGATAGAGGCAGAGAGGTTGTTTCCATTGGTAGGGGAGACTAGAACTAGGGGGCACAGCCTCAAAATATGGAGGAGCCAATTTAAAACCGAGTTGAGAAAGAGTTTCTTCTCCCAGAGGGTTGTGAATCTGTGGAATTCTCTGCCCAAGGAAGCAGTTGAGGCTAGCTCATTGAATGTTTTCAAGTCAAAGATAGATAGATTTTTAACCAATAAGGGAATTAAGGGTTACGGGGAGAGGGCGGGTAAGTGGAGCTGAGTCCACGACCAGATCAGCCATGATCTTATTGAATGGCGGAGCAGGCTCGAGGGGCTAGATGGCCTACTCCTGTTCCTAATTCTTATGTTCTTATGTTCTTATGCTCGGCATCACGTGTTGCCCCCTGAACGCTGTCCCTCGTGGTCTGGTCACGGCCATCTTGATTTCAGGTGCTTCACCTCGTCGTGCGGGCGCCATCTTCTTTCTCTCCATGAGATAGGCTGCAGTGATCCTTTTCTCCCCAGTTTCTGCCACGGGAGTCGGGAATCTACCTTCTGCACCGATCTTCTTCCCTCGGAGTCCTGTCACTGGAGCCCGGTAGGTGAGGTCTGGTCGTTCAGGTTGGATCATCTCGCCATTGAGTTGTGCAGTCTGTGTCATCGCCATGCAGTCGAGCTCGACGGTAGGATTTCCAGATGCTGCGATAGATCCAAGTTTGGGGCCGCGTAGGACGTCGATCACCGGGGCCTGGAGGCTTTCTTCACTCCAACACATTTGGATTTGCTTCATCCATCTTCTTCCCAGCAATGTTGGACCATCACCAGCAACGATCCACAAAGGAAGCTTGTGCATCGCGCCGCCATGGGACACCTGGACATCCACGCTGCCAATGACTGGGATGGTGTCTTTTGTGTAAGTGAGCAGCTTCGCCTGGATTGGGAACATTTTGGGTCGTTTGGCGGGATTGTCCCAGAGTTTCTCAAAGGCCATCTGATTCATCAGCAATTGGCTTGCCCCTGTGTCGATCTTCATCGAGACTGGAACACCGTTAATTTCTACTTCCATTTTCCACAGGGAACTCTCAATGGAGCAGGTATACACTCCGTACACCTCTTCCAGGGGCTGAGCTGCTTCGTCTTCATCAGCGCTGGAGCCCAGGTGATCGGCCAACTCTTCAGCGACTCGGTGAGTAAAACTTCTACACATTCGCTGAAGGTGACCTTTAGTGTTGCAGCCTTTGCAGGTGTAGTCTTTGTATCAGCACTGGTGGGCCCTGTGGTTTCCTCCACAGCGCCAACACGGGGCTAGCCGGTTAGCCCCATGTGGCGGACTCAGGGTTGCAGGACTCAGGGCAGCAGCCTTGCCTCTGAAAGGCACCATTCGGTTCACTGTACTCGTCGGGTTAGAGTCCTGGGGGTGAGTCATCATCCTCTTGGAGTCGCAGACCGAAATCAAGAATGCCTGGCTCACTTTGATTGCCTTCTGCAGGGTGACCGTAGTGTCCGCAGAGAGCAGCTTGTGGAGGAGGCCCTAATGACCGATTGTAATAACGAAAATGTCCCTTAGTGCTTCGGTGAGGCGGTTGCCAAAATCACACGGTGCAGCCAATCTTCTCAGGTCTGCAGCATATTTAGCAATTTCTCTGCCTTCGGGACGCTGGTGTGTGTAGATCCGGAGTCCGGCTGTGAGGATGCTCTCTTTAGGTTTGAGTTGTTCTTGTATTACAGTTACGAGCCCCGCATATGTCTTGGTTGTCATCTTCGCTGGGGCTAGCAGGTCCCTGACGAGGCCATGGACATTGGGCCCACAACTGCTGAGCAGGATGGCACTGCTCATCAGCCAGCAAGGTCGGTGTGTCTCCAACCAGCTCGTTCATGATGAAAAAGTGTTCGAGCCTTTCCATAAAGGCATCCCAATCTTCCCCATCAGCGAATTTGTTGGAAGTTGCTTAGATTAGACATGTTGGGCGTGGAAATTCATAACCTCGTCGCCAGTTGTAGTATATGCAAGCGCTCTAATAACAACTCCACGAGGTAAGGGTATTGTACTTGAACTGTCGTGACCTTGGTCCATTTAATGCAGCTCCTTGAGTGAGGACACAATGAGGTGAGCTCCCTTTTATACTTGGTTAACTGCAGTGTGCAGATGACCCTTAGGTCTCCACCAGTAGCACCCTCTGGTGGTACAGGTATGGTGCATACAGTCTGAGGGTACATTCAGTGGTCTAGTGTTACAGTACATACATTAACATATATAACAGATTTTGCCACCGATGAAACCAGTCAAAATGTGTGGGCGCTCAACTTTATCACTCTGACTGGCTTCCCACATACAATCATAGAATCATAGAAATTTACAGCACGGAAGGAGACTATTTCAGCCCATTGTGTCCATGCCGGCCGACCATGAGCTATCCAGCCTAATTCCATTTTCCAGCTCTTGGTCCATAGTCCTGTAAGTTAGGGCACTTTAAGTGCACATCCAAGTATTTTTTAAATATGGTGAGGCTTTCTGCCTCAACCATACTTTCAGGCAGTGAGTTCCAGACCCCCACCACCCTCTGGGTAAATAAATTTCTCCTCATATCTCCTCTATACCTCCCCCCAATGACTTTAAATCTATGCCCCTTGGTTGTTGACCCCTCTGCCAAGGGAAACAGGTCCTTCCTATCCACTCTATCCATGCCCCGCATAATTTTATACACCTCAATCAGGTCTCCCCTCAGCCTCCTCTGTTCCAAAGAAAACAGACTCAGCATCTCCAATTTTTCCTCATATCCAAAACTCTCCAGTCCAGGCAACATTCTTGTAAATCTCCACTGCACCCTTTCCAGTGCAATCACATCTTTCCTGTAATGTGGTGACCAGAACTGCAGACAGTACTCCAGCTGCGGCCTAATCAGTGTTTTATACAGTTCAAGCATAACGTCCTTGCTCTTGTATTCCATGCCTCGACTAATAAAGGCAAGTATTCCATATGCCTTCTTAATCACCTTATCTACCTGGCCTGCTACCTTTAGGGATTTGTGGACCTGCACTCCAAGGTCCCTTTGTTCCTCTACACTTTACAGTGGCCTATCATTTAATATGTATTCCATTGTCTTGTTAGACCTCCCCAAATAAGAACAAGAACATAAGAATATAAGAAATAGGAGCAGGAGTAGGCCATATGGCCGTTCGAGCCTGCTCCGCCATTTAATAAGATCATGGCTGATCTGATCATGGACTCAGGTCCATTTCCCTGTCCGCTCCCCATAACCCCTTATCCCCTTATTGTTTAAGAAACTGTCTATTTCTGTCTTAAATTTATTCAATGTCCCAGCTTCTACAGCTCTCTGAGGCAGCGGATTCCACAGATTTACAACCCTCTGAGAGAATAAATTTCTCCTCACCTCTGTTTTAAATGGACGGCCCCTGATTCGAAGATCATGCCCTCTAGTTCTAGTCTCTCCCATCAGTGGAAACATCCTCTCTGCATCCACCTTGTCAAGCCTCCTCATATACGTTTTGATAAGATCACTTCTCATTCTTCTGAATTCCAATGAGTAGAGGCCTCCTTAACCTTTCCTCATAAGTCAACCCCCTCATCTCTGGAATCAACCTAGTGAACCTTCTCTGAACTGCCTCGAAAGCAAGTATATCCTTTCATAAATATGGAAACCAAAACTGCACGCAGTATTCCAGGTGTGGCCTCACCAATACCCTGTATAGCTGTAGCAAGACTTCCCTGCTTTTCTACTCCATCCCCTTTGCAATAAAGGCCAAGATTCCATTGGCCTTCCTAATCACTTGCTGTACCTGCATACTATCCTTTTGTACTAATATCCTCAATACATTACCTCATACTTGTTTAGATTGACTTCCATTTGCCACTGTTCTGCTAACAAGACAAGGGAATACACATTAAATGCTACGACACTGTAAAGTGTAGAGGAACAAAGGGATCGTGGAGTGCAGGTCCACAGGATTTTGACCAGTGACGGTGAAGGAATGGTGATATACTTCCAAGTCAGGATGGTGTGTGACTTGAAGAGGAACTTGGTGGTGGTGGTGTTCCCATGTGCCTGCTGTCCTTGTCCTTCTGGGTCATAGAGGTCATGGATTTGGGTGGTGCTGCCAAAGAAGTCTTGGTGAGTTGCTGCAGTGCATCATGTAGATGGTACACACTGCAGCCACGGTATGCCGGTGTTGGAGGGAGTGAACATTTAAGGTGGTGGATGTGGTGCCAATCAAGCAGGCTGCTTTGTTGAGCTTCTTGAGTATTGCTGGAGCTGCACGCATCCAGGCAAGGAGAGAGTATCCATTCACATTCCTGACTTGTGCCTTGTAGATGGTGGAAAGGATTTGGGGAGTCAGGAGGTGAGACACTCGCGCAGAATACCCAGCCTCTGAAGCGCTCTCGTTGCCACTGTATTTATGTGGCTGGGCCAATTAAGTTTCTGGTCAATGGTGACCCCTTAGCATATTGACAGAGGGGGATTTGGCAATGATAATGCTGTTGAATGTCACGGGGCAGTGGCTATTGGAGATAGTCATTGCCTGGCACTTGTGTGGCGCAAATGTCACTTGCCACTTATTAGCCCAAGGCTGAATATCATCTAGGTCTTGCTGCACGTGGGCATAGACTGCTTCTTTATCTGAGATGTTTCGAATGCACTGAACACTGTGCAGTCATCAGCTAACAACCCTACCTCTGACTTTATGATGGAGTGAAGGTTATTGATGAAGCAGCTGAAGATGGTTGGGCCTAAGACACTGCCCTGAGGAACGCTTGCAGCAATGTCCTGGGGCTGTGGTGAGTGACATCCAACCACCACAACCAGTGCTAGGTATGACTCCAACCAGTGGAGAGTTTTCCCCCTGATTCCCATTGACTTCAGTTTTACGAGGGCTCCGCAATGCCACACTCGGCCAAATGCTGCCTTGATGTCAAGGGCAGCCACTCTCACCTCACCTCTGGAATTCAGCTCTTTTGTCCATGTTTGGACCACGGCTGTAATGAGGTCTGGAGCCGAGTGGTCCTGGCGGAACCCAAACTGGGCTTCAGTGAGCAGGTTATTGGTAAGCAAGTGTCGCTTGATAGCACTGTCAATGACACCTTCCATCACTTTGCTGATGATTGAGAGTAGACTGATGGGGCGATAATTGGCCAGAATGGATTTGTCCTGCTTTTTGTGGTCAGGACATATCTGGGCAGTTTCCACATTGTCGTATAGATGCCAGTGTTGTAACTGTACTGGAAGCGCTTGGCTAGAGGTGCAGCTTGTTTTGGAGCACAAGTCTTCTGCACGATAGCTGGGATGTTGTTGTGGCCCATAGCCTTTGCTGTATCCAGTGTGCTCAGCCGTTTCTTGGGGAAGTGGGACCTGTACAAAAGGGACGGTCTGCACTTGGGCAGGACTGGAACTGATGTCCTGGGGGTAACATTTGCTAATGCAGTTCGACAGTGTTTAAACTAATATGGCAGGAGGATGGGAACCTATGCAGCGAGATAGGGCGAAGTAATATGGAGTCAGAAACAGATGGTAGAAAGGTAAAAAGCAATAGTGGAAGGCCAAGTAAACAAAGGCAAGAAACAAAAAGGGCCACACTACATCATAATTCTAAAAGGACAAAGGGTGTTAAAAAACAAGCCTGAAGGATTTGTGTCTTAATACAAGGAGTATCTGTAATAAGGTGGATGAATTAACTGTGCAAATAGATGTTAACAAATATGATGTGATTGGGATTATAGAGACTTGGCTCCAGGATGATCAGGGCTGGGAACTCAACATCCATGGGTATTCAACATTCAGAAAGGATAGAATAAAAGGATAAGGATGTGCGGTAGCATTGCTGGTTAAAGAGGAGATTAATGCAATAGTTAGAAAGGACATTAGCTTGGATGATGTGGAAACTATATGGGTAGAGCTGCAGAACACCAAAGGGCAAAAAACGTTAGTGGGAGTTGTGTACAGACCTCCAAACAGTAGTAGTTATGTTGGGGATGGCATCAAACAGGAAATTAGGGGTGCATGCAATAAAGGTGCAGCAGTTATCATGGGTGACTTTAATATGCATAAAGATTGGGCTAACCAAACTGGAAGCAATATGGTGGAGGAGGATTTCCTGGAGAGCATAAGGGATGGTTTTCTAAACCAATATGTTGAGGAACCAACTAGGGGGGAGGCCATCTTAGACTGGGTGTTGAGTAATGAGAGAGGATTAATTAGCAATCTCGTTGTGCGAGGCCCCTTGAGAAAGAGTGACCATAATATGGTGGAATTCTACATTAGGATGGAGAATGAAACAGTTAATTCAGAGACCATGGTCCAGAACTTAAAGAAGGGTAACTTTGAAGGTATGAGGCGTGAATTGGCTAGGATAGATTGGCGAATGATACTTAAGGGGTTGACTGTGGATGGGCAATGGCAGACATTTAGAGACCGCATGGATGAACTACAACAATTGTACATCCCTGTCTGGCGTAAAAATAAAAAAGGGAAGGTGGCTCAACCGTGGCTATCAAGGGAAATCAGGGATAGTATTAAAGCCAAGGAAGTGGCATACAAATTGGCCAGAAATAGCAGTGAACCCGGAGACTGGGAGAAATTTAGAACTCAGCAGAGGAGGACAAAGGGTTTGATTAGGGCAGGGAAAATAGAGTACGAGAGGAAGCTTGCAGGGAACATTAAGACGGACTGCAAAAGTTTCTATAGATATGTAAAGAGAAAAAGGTTAGTAAAGACAAACGTAGATCCTCTGCAGTCAGAATGAGGGGAAGTCATAACGGGGAACAAAGAAATGGCAGACCAATTGAACAAGTACTTTGGTTCGGTATTGACACAAGCAACCTTCCGGATATAAAAGGGGTCAGAGGGTCTAGTAAGAAGGAGGAACTGAGGGAAATCCTTATTAGTCGGGAAATTGTGTTGGGGAAATTGATGGGATTGAAGGCCGATAAATCCCCAGGGCCTGATGGACTGCATCCCAGAGTACTTAAGGAGGTGGCCTTGGAAATAGCGGATGCATTGACAGTCATTTTCCAACATACCATTGACTCTGGATCAGTTCCTATGGAGTGGAGGGTAGCCAATGTAACCCCACTTTTTAAAAAAGGAGGGAGAGAGAAAACAGGGAATTATAGACCAGTCAGCCTGACATCGGTAGTGGGTAAAATGATGGAATCAATTATTAAGGATGTCACAGCAGCGCATTTGGAAAGAGGTGACATTATAGGTCCAAGTCAGCATAGATTTGTGAAAGGGAAATCATGCTTGACAAATCTTCTGGAATTTTTTGAGGATGTTTCCAGTAGTGGGCAAGGGAGAACCAGTTGATGTGGTGTATTTGGACTTTCAGAAGGCTTTCGACAAGGTCTCACACAAGAGATTAATGTGCAAAGTTAAAGCACATGGGATTGGGGGTAGTGTGCTGACGTGGATTGAGAACTGGTTGGCAGACAAAAAGCAAAGAGTAGGAGTAAATGGGTACTTTTCAGAATGCCAGGCAGTGACTAGTGTGATACCGCAAGGTTCTGTGCTGGGGTCCCAGCTGTTTACATTGCACATTAATGATTTAGACGAGGGGATTAAATGTAGTATCTCCAAATTTGCGGATGACACTAAGTTGGGTGGCAGTGTGAGCTGCGAGGAGGATGCTATGAGGCTGCAGAGTGACTTGGATAGGTTAGGTGAGTGGGCAAATGCATGGCAGATGAAGTATAATGTGGATAAATGTGAGGTTATCCACTTTGGTGGTAAAAACAGAGAGACAGACGATTATCTGAATGGTGACAGATTAGGAAAAGGGGAGGTGCAACGAGACCTGGGTGTCATGGTACATCAGTCATTGAAGGTTGGCATGCAGGTACAGCAGGCGGTTAAGAAAGCAAATGGCATGTTAGCCTTCATAGCGAGGGGATTTGAGTACAGGGGCAGGGAGGTTTTGCTACAGTTGTTCAGGGCCTTGGTGAGGCCACACCTGGAGTATTTTGTACAGTTTTGGTCTCCTAACTTGAGGAAGGACATTCTTGCTATTGAGGGAGTGCAGCGAAGGTTCACCAGGCTGATTCCCGGGATGGTAGGACTGACATATCAAGAAAGACTGGATCAACTGGGCTTGTATTCACTGGAGTTCAGAAGAATGAGAGGGGATCTCATAGAAACGTTTAGAATTATGACGGGTTTAGACAGGTTAGATGCAGGAAGAATGTTCCCAATGTTGGGGAAGTCCAGAACCAGGGGTCATAGTCTAAGGATAAGGGGTAAGCCATTTAGGACCGAGATGAGGAGAAACTTCTTCACCCAGAGAGTGGTGAACCTGTGGAATTCTCTACGACAGAAAGTTGTTGAGGCCAATTCACTAAATATATTCAAAAAGGAGTTAGATATAGTCCTTATTACTAGGGGGATCAAGGGGTATGGCGAGAAAGCAGGAATGGGGTACTGAAGATGCATGTTCAGCCATGAACTCATTGAATGGCAGTGCAGGCTCGAAGGGCCGAATGGCCTACTCCTGCACCTATTTTCTATGTTTCTATGTTTCTATCACATGGAGTGAAGCGAATTGGCTGAAGACTGTCTTTTGTGATGGTGGGGACCTCAGGAGGAGGCCGAAATGGATCTTCCAATCAGCACTCCAGGCTGAAGATGGTTGAAACACTTCAGCCTTATCTTTCGCACTCATGTGCTGGGTTCCGCCATCATTGAGGATGGGGATATTCATGGAGCCTCCTCCTCCCGTTAGTTGTTTAATGGTCCACAACACTGATCTAAATTACGCCTGCTCCCGTTAATTTGTCGGGAAACCCGGAAGTAAGATGCAAATATAGTGGTTTCGTTAAAAAGCCACTGCCAAATGCAGCGCTGAAAACTCTGGGTTCTCCACGCAGTCCAGGGCTCCTCCGCTGCCAGCGCACCGGCAGGGAAAAGTTCCAGCCAATGTTTCCGGATCCTGATTTCCACAGCCACAATTCATTTATACTGGGTGTACACTGCTGGCCCCACAGAAATCCAGAGACTCTATGTGCTGCACACCTGATATTCTTAGTTTCAGACTCAATGGATAAATTTAGTGATGTTATTGTGGAATATGTATTTTTTTTATTTTAAAAATTTTGTTTAAACCCTTATTTTGGACATTAGAAATTTCCATTATTGATTAAAAATGACAAGAAAACATTTTCAGTAAGCATTTTGAGCAATGGTGTTTTCACCTGGGGGAGGGGGACGTACTACTGCCTTCTGTGAAATTGCCCTGAAGGTTTGGCGGGGGGGTGGGGAGCGCTGTCCGGCCGGTGCACAACCGGCAATGGCATCATCAAGTCCCACCACTGTCCCGATTTTAACTCAGCAAACAATAAAGAAAATTCCAATAAGGTCAGAATTTGTCGGACAACATCCGATGTCCTGGCCTTTTATTTGATTACATTTGGGTACAGCAAAAAAAAACATCCTTATTTACTTCGACATTTTACCAGTGGTGGGTCACCTTTCTCTGGAGGTTAAATAAGTTAATGGAACCAATCAGATTGCAGACAGGCGGTCTCTTAGTTTTCCCCATGTTTTCTTATGTGTTTATAATACACCATTGAGATCCAAATTATACAACAGTAACTATCCCCAAAAGGGATACGCACTGCAATCAGTT
Organism: Pristiophorus japonicus; assembly: GCF_044704955.1. Lineage (NCBI taxonomy): Eukaryota > Metazoa > Chordata > Chondrichthyes > Pristiophoridae > Pristiophorus > Pristiophorus japonicus. The sequence goes on from NC_091978.1 coordinate 107,068,459, forward strand.
TCCTAATTTGTAACAAAATTACACACCCATTAAAACTTTAAAATAAAATGAAGATCAAATATTTGACCTATCTGGAGGTTGGGGTCATTATGAATTTGCCAACTAATGCATTAGCAGTGGCAGAAACTAATGGCATTCTGCCATAAAATATGATTGCTTAGACTTACCACAGTGCAAGGTCAGAGAAAGGCAGAGACTGGAAGCCTGCTGCATTATTATATGAAGAGATTCCCTGGCAAGAAGATATTTCATTCAGTTTGCTGGAATGCATTACTCAAAATCTGATGTGCAGTGTACTACTGCTCACATTTAGAGGTTGTAGCTGTGCTTGTGCAATGTTTTAAATCCCTGATTTCATTTCATTCATATATATTTATCCCAGTAGGTTGAATTGCATTGTTCGTTGACTCTTTGAGTATTGGTAAATTAAGAAGATAACTTTTTATTTCAATCATATCAGCCAATAATTTCCTCTTTTAAGAAAATTTGTATTTTACTTCCAAGATTTGGATATGAATGATATCCAAAGGTTTATTTCTGCCATGTACTCTTCCTGTCGGTCTCATGATGAATGACTTCTGTAACTGCACCTAGCCAAAAGCAGCCAATCAGAACACATCTGTCATTATGTCGGCTTCAGAGCTGAAGGTGCGGCTTAACTAGTACCAAAGTCTGGGGATTCATAGGCCCCAAATTTCCACACACGGTGAAAAAGGCGCACCTCAGAGCTGGGCGCCTGTTTCTCGCGCCTGCCTCAAGCACCGCAGCTCAGCTCGAAGGCTGCTTGCTGCCTGCCCCTGCCGCCGAGACACTGACGCCACACCGCTGCCTGAAAGGCCTGCCTGAAGCACTTTCACACAGGTAGGAACATAGTTTATTTAATATTTTCTTTGCTTATAAATTTTTATTCAGGTTGGATTTATTTGTATAATATTTGTATAAGTATAACTAAGGATTGATTGTAGAATTTAATGACTTCCCTTCCCCCCCTCCCCCCACCCACCTCATTCCCTACGCCTAATTTGTAACCTACGCCTGATTTTTTAAAGTGTAGACAAGGTTTTTTCAAGCGTACAAAAATCTTTACTTGCTCCATTCTAAGTTAGTTTGGAGTACGTTTTCACTGTGGAAACTTTCAAATCAGGCGTCAGTGGCCGGACACGCCCCCTTTTGAAAAACAAATTCTGTTCCAAAGTGAAACTGTTCTACCTGACTAGAACTGCAGAAAACTAAATGTGGAGAATTCCGATTTCTAAGATACTCTGTTCTACACCAGTTGCTCCTAAAAATCAGGAGCAAATCATGTGGAAACTTGGGGCCATAATGTCAGCAGTGCAATTGGAAAAAGTGGAAGGGAAATAACTTGTGGGAAATAGCTGTGTTAGAAGATATATCTTGGCATCTCAGTTCTCTGCCCAGAATGTGCACATTCTCCTTCATATAAATGTGTGCACCTCCTCCCGCAAATCCCACCTATCAGCTCTCAGCTTAACCCCACTGCCATATTTGAGCTCAATCTTGCTACTAGTCCTGCACCCAACCCCATTACCATCCTTGAACATAATCTTCTCATCAGCCCTGAGCTCAACCCTGTAACCATACAACAGTTCAATTCTGCTACAAGAACTAACTGAGCTGAACCACATTAAAATCCTTCAGATCAAAGTGGCTAACAATACTGGACTCAACCTTGCTACAGTCCCTGAGCCCAGCCCTACTTCTGTCCTTGGACTCATTCCCAGCAGAGGCCCTCAGCTCAACCTCCTATCATCATTCATATGAAGGTAAGCAATGGATGACTCAGAAACTGAAATGCAACAGTAACTTGCTATTTTAACATAACAAATGGCCTCACTCCACTTTGTAGAGAAAAATGAACAGCAAGCAGTACTACATAGAATTACATAGCATGTGCAGCACAGAAACAGGCTATTCATGGAATGATACAGCACAGAAGAAGGCCATTCAGCCCATCGTGCCTGTTTTGGCTCCTCAATAGAGCTACCCAATTAATTCCACTCCGCTGTTCTTTTCTCACAGCTCTGTAAAAAAATTCCTTTCAAGTATTTATCCAATTCTCTTTTGAATGTTACTATTGAATCTGCTTCCACCACTCTTTCAGTGCATTCCAGACCATGACAACTCGTTGTGTAAATAAATGATTCCTCATGTAGTCTCTGGTTACAAGTTGGTGTTGTTGTTGGTTCTTTAACTAATCACCTTAAATCTGTGTCCTCTGGTTCTAGTCCTCTGCCATTAGAAACAGTTTCTCCTTATTTACTCAATCAAAACCATTCATGATTTTCAACACCTCAATCAAATCTCCTCTTAAGCTTCTCTGCTCTAAGGAGAACAACCACAGTTTCTCCAGATAACTGAAGTTCCTTGGTCATCATCTTCATTATCATCAGCAGTCCCTTGAAATCGAGGAAGACTTGCTTCCACTCTAAAAGTGAGTTCTCGGTTGACTGTACAGTCCAATACAGGAATTACAGTCTCTGTCGCAGGTGAGACAGAAGGTGGTTGAAGGAAAGGGTGGGTGAGGAGTCTGGTTTGCTGCATGCTCCTTCGGCTGCCTGCGCTTGCTTTCTTTATGCTCTTGGTGACAAGACTCGAGGTGCTCAGCGCCCTCCCGGATGCCCTTCCTCTACTTAGGGCGGACTTTAGCCAAGGACTCCCAGATGTCATTGGCGATGTTACATTTTATCAAAGAGGCTTTGAGAGCATCTTTGAAACATTTCCTCTGCCCACCTGGGGCTCGCTTACCGTGTAGAAGTTCCGAGTAGAGCACTTGCTTTGGGAGTCTTGTGTTGGGCATATAGATGATGTGGCCCACCCAATGGAGCTGGTCGAGTGTGGTCAGTGCTTCGATGGTGAGGATGTTGGCCTGAACGAGAACACTGATGTTGGTGCGTCTATCCTCCCAGTGGATTTTCAGGATCTTGCAGAGGCAGCGTTGGTGGTACTACTGTATATGGTCCATGTCTCTGAGCCATATGGAGAGCAGGTATCACTACTGCCCTGTAGATCATAAGCTTGGTGCCAGATGTGAGGTCCTGGTCTTCAAACACTCTCTTCCTCAGGCAACAGAAGGCTGCGCTGGCACACTGGAGGTGGTGTTGGACCTTGTCATCGATGTCTGCCTTTGCTGATAGTAGGCTCCCAAGGTATGGAAAATGCTCCACATTGTCCAAGTCCGCACTCTGGATTTTGATGACCGTGAGCAGCAAAGCAGCTCTACAGGTGGCTGAAGGCCGAGTTCCAACAAAACACCTGCGACCTAAAGAATAGATGGTGGGTGGAGAAAGCACAGGAGATCCAGCAGCTGACTGACAGCCATGACGTGCGAGGATTCTTCACCGCAGTTAAGTCCACCTATGGCCCAAGCACCAAAAGGACCCACCCCAATGCTGGCCAAGAACAGAGAGGCACTCATTAAGCAGTCAGGGCCCGCTGGAAGGAGCACTTTGAAGATCTCCTTAACTGAGGCTCTGCCTTCAAATGTTTGCCACCATCTGCCGTCTGCTCCACGATCACATGCAAGCCGTGATCCTGACCAACGGATTCACCACAGACCCAATCCACATCTGGATCGCAGTCAAACAGGGCTACTTCATCGCGCCAATACTCTTCTCGATCTTCCTCACTGCAATGCTCCATCTCACTCTCAACAAGCTTCTCGCTGGAGTGGAACTAAACTATAAAACCAATGGGTACCTGTTCAACCTTCGTCGCCTCCAGGCTAGATTCAAGGTCGTCCCATCCTCTGTCGTCGAACTACAGTATGCAGATGATGCTTGCATCTGCGCACATTCAGAGGCCAAACTCCAAGGCATCATCAACATCTTCATCTTCAAATAGCCCTACTCTGCACCAGCGAATGTCCATTTCCTGCGCATATGGATGATCTGTCAAGCTGAAACTTGACAGAACACAAGCATCGATTTTTATTCATACACGTGCGCATTGCATACGGAAACCCGGAACTTGCAGGGCACTTACGACTACGTACACTGTGCATAGGCCACAGAAAATCCAGGCCAATAATTTGGATGACTTTTAGTCATCAGGGCTGCCTACCTGAAACTGGCATTAGACTCTTACTATACAAATCGGGGACCTAAGGTCTCAATTGCAAAATTCAGGTATAATTGGATCACTGATAAAAAGGCCCAGGAAAAGTTAAGAGTTTCTTTTGGGTTCAGAAAAAACCTCAGCCACTGTTGACCCGTACTCCGGAAATTGGTTTCCCTCACCACCAGACTTGATTTGCCAGCCAGCTAAGCATAGCAGTTGACCGAGTTCCCATCCTCCCAGACCTGTGAGCAGCAGGGTGCCAGTTTGGCACTTGGAGCTTGCCGGTGGTAAGCCGAGGGAGGTTCAAAGCCGAATTTGACTCAGCCCTCAAGCTGTCAAGAGAGCAGTTGTAATGCCGATGTTGTGCCTGTGTCAGGTGTCGGAAATGTAGTAATCAGTGAGTCGGGTAGTAATAGAGTTCTGGGAGGAGGTAGTGGAAAAATTGGATAGGATAAAAATAGATAAAGAAGAGGAAAGGTCACCTGGTGCAGATGAGATACATCCCAGATTGCAGGGGAAGTAATGGTGGAAATTGTTGAGTCTCTGGCCAAAATCCTCCAATCCTTCTTACATATGGAGTGGTGCCAGAGGACTGGAGGATTGCAAATTGCTGTCCAAAAAAGGGAAGAGGGATAAACCCAGTAATTTGAGGTGAATCAGCATAACTTCAATGCTGGAGCAACTTTTAGAGACATAAATCTGGGACAAAATTAATTGGCACTTGGAAAAATATGGGTTAATAAATGGAAGCCAGCATGGATTTGTTAAGGGCAAAGCGTGTTTGAGTAACTTGATTGAATTCTTTGATGAAGTAACCGAGAGGGTGGCTAAGGATAGTGCAGTTGATGTTGTGTATATGGACTTTCAAAAGGCATTTGATAAAGTATCACATAATAGACATTTTAGCCCATGGGATTAAAGGGGCAGTGGCTGTGTGGAGATAAATTTGGCTAACGGACCGAATACAGAGAGCAATGATGAGCGGCTGTTTTTCAGACTGGAGGGAAGTGTGTAGTGGGGTCCCTCAGGGATCGGTGCTGGGACCAATGTTCTTTTTGACATTTATTAATGATCTGGACTGAGTATACAGGGCATAATTTTGAAGTTTGCAGGTGACATGAGACTCAGAAATGTAGTGAGGAAGATAGTCACAGACTTCAAAACAGACATGTGAAATGGGCAGACACATGGTAGATGAAATTTAACACAGAGAAGTATGAAGTGATTTTGGTCGGAAGAATTAGGAAAGCCAATAAAAACTAAATGGTTTATAAATTAACCAATTCTGATGAAAGGCCATTGACCTGAAATGTTAACTTTGTTTGGGGTACAAATTGCCCCCCACCTGAAACGGGGAGCACACACCCCGTTTTGATGTTTTTTTTACCACAGCTGCGGTTCAGGTCGACTCTTTCGAGCAATTACGCTCTTTGTTTTTTTTTGTTTTTATCCGGAAGTCGGTCATAATGGGGGAGGGGCGGTGATTACACCTGAGGGGAAAAAAACGTGGCGGTGACAGCAACTGAGGGGCGGAAGTTGGGGACGGTGCGTATTCACCGCCATAATGATATCATCATGGCGCGCTTCACCATGGCTCTCCCCTTCACTTAAAGGGGAGAGCCTCCGCGCTTTTTAAACTTCGGCCCAATGGGCCACCAGGGGGGTTTCGTCCGGGCCAGCGGCCTGGCACCCAAGAGTGGGTGCCAGGCTGCCTGTTGGTGGCCCGGCCAAACCCAGAGGCATAATTGACGGGCCAACTTGGCAGTCGGCCGACAAACAAAAAACATGGCGGCAGCGGCAGCGAGCCCTCCCCTTTAAGGGAAGCCACACAACTGCAAAAGGCCTCAGCCTCACTGGACCACTGGGGAAAAGCTTGTTTTGGCACCACCGGGCGGGCCAAAGATTTTCCAAGGGGAATGTCGCCGTCTGGGGTGTAGATCGGTGCTGCGCATGGTGATGATGTGCTTAACACCGATTGACAGCAGCAGAGCTGTAAGTGGGGGATCGGGGCGCCTCTGGGAAAACTTGGGAGTGCAATTGGGCTAGCAGTGGCTATTCCACGAAAAGTCGGCGGCCACTCCACTCCGCAGCGTGACTGCCGATTTGCGATGGCAGCAGGCCTTAAGGAAAAGGGCAATTTCGGCCCCTTTCTCTCTCCACAGATGCTGCCTGCCTGAGTATTTCCAGCATTTTCTGTTTTTATTTTAGAATTCCAGCATCCGCAGTATTTTGCTTTTGTATAAACTAAATGGTACAATTTTAAAGTGGGTGCAGGAACAGAGAGACCTGGGGGCTGTAGGTACAGACGGTTTGAAAGTGTCAGGACAAGTTGAGAAGACTGCCAAATAGACATTCGGGACCTTGGCTTTACAAATCTAGGCATAGAGTACAAGAGCAAGGACGTTATACTAAAACTTTATAAGACACTAGATAGGCCCCAGCTGGAGTATTGTGGCCTATTCGGGGCACCATACTTTAGAAAGGATGTCAAGGCCTTCACGAGGGTGCAGAGGAGATTTTCTAGAATGGTACCGCAATGAAAGACTTCAGTTACATGGAGAGACTAGAGAATCTGGAGTTGTTCTTCTCAGAGCAGAGAAGATTAAGGGGAGATTTGACAGAGACATTCAAAATCTTGAAGTGTTTTCATAGAATAAATAAGGAAACACTCTTTTCCAGTGACAGAATGTTCGGTAACCAGAGCAATGTTGCCTCTAATTTTCAGTACTCTAATAGAAAAATTCAAAAAGATGTTGGATAAATACTTGAAAAGGAAAAGTTTGCTGGACCAAAGAGGAAAGAGCAGGAGTGGGGGACTAATTGGATAGCTCTTCTAAAGAACCAGCACAGGCATGATGGGTTGAATGGCCTCATTCTGTGCTGTATCATTCTATGATACGATGTCAAATCTCTTCCCAATTGTCCTTTGTTGGAAAAAGATTCAGCCTTGATGAGTGCATTGATGATATTTGAAAGAAAGAAAGATATGCATTTACGTAATGATTTTCTCAACCTCAGTGCGTTCCAAAGAGCTTTGCAGACAATGAGTTCTTTTGAAGTGTAGTCACTGTTGTAATGTAGGAAATGTGGGAGCCAAGTCATGCACCGCAAGATCCCACAAACAGCAATGTGATAATGACCAGATATTCCGTTGAGTGATTATGTTTGAGGGATAAATGTTGGCCACGACACCTGGGAGTACTCCTCTGCTCTTCTTTAAAAAAGTGTCATGGGATATTTTACATCCACCTGAAAAGGCAGACGGGGTAGACTTGGTTTAACGTCTTATCTCAAAGATGGCACCTCCAATAGAGCAGCACTCCCTCAGTACTACACTGAAGTATCAGCCTAGATTTTGAGTTCAAGTATCTGGATTGGGACTCAAAACCACAACCTTCTGATTCAAAGGTGAGTGTGCTACTACAGGGCCATGCCTGTCAAGAATACAAGAGAGACAAGGTCCTATATTTTTCTGATCCCACCCCTACAGGGTTGGAGCATGGTGTTCACCAAAAGGCCCAACCCCGCCATGACCCTGGCCTAGTTTCCTAGGATGGGAATCATTAGATATTCATAGCAAAGGGAAACTCGCTAGCAAGTGGAAGCCCGCTAATGAGCCCAGGAAAATCAATATGGTGAAATTATATGGTTCAAGGTTGTGCTTGAGTGTGTATCTATCTCTTTGACTTGCTGCTCTGCTTCCACTTACCCTCTATTAGCTCAATATATTCTGGAGTCTTACATACAGATAATGGCTTAAGTTTTCCGATCATAATGCTGACACCAGTTTATTTATTTTAATGGATAATTGTTGGCATTACAGTCAGTGAATCCAGGCGAACAGTACTTGGCCAGCTCAGCTGTGTCTTATTGGCAGGGCTTCAATTCCAGTGGTCATGGCACATCCTAGGAGCTCCCAGTTGGTAATTTTGTCGTGCCACTTGTCAAGCTATCGACGCTGACAGCAATAACAAGTCCAGGACATGTATCATTATAGAAGAATAATAGTGTCAACAATCTGTGTGATAGAAAGTTTGGTCAAAATTCAAACGCAGTCCCCACTGCGCCCCATCCTGCTCTTAAGACATTCTTTCAACCCAACACCTGATCGCACAGTTGTCTCTCCTTGCTCCTAATGAAGAACACTTTGGCCCCGATATTTACTCAGAGATGGGTTGGGTGCAGGGGTGGGGATTCAATATCGTGTGAGAAACCAGGAAGTAAATTCAGCATGTCTTGCAATTATCTAGGGCCCTGGTGAGACCACACCTGGAGTATTGTGTACAGTTTTAGTCTCCTTACCTAAGGAAGGATATACTTGCCATTGAGGGAATGCAACGAAGGTTCACCAGACTGATTCCTGGGATGGGGAGATTGTCCTATGACAAGAGATTAAGTAGACTAGGCCTATATTCTCTAGAGTTTAGAAGAATGAGAGGTGAAAATATTTAAAATAACTTTTATTTATATAGTGCCTTTAATGTAGTAAAGCGTTTCACAGCAGTGTTACAAGACAAAAAAGATAAATTTGACACTGAGCCACAAAAGAAGAAATTAAGGCAGATAACCAAAAGCCTGGTTAAAGAGCTAGGTTTTAAGGAGCATCTTAAAGGAGGAAAGAGGTAGAGAGGCAGAGTGGTTTAGGGAGGAAGTTCCAGAGCTTAGGGCCCAAACAGTTGAAGGCACGGCCACCAATGGTTGAGCAGTTATCGTGAGGGATGTTCAAGAGGGCAGAATTTGAGGAGCGCAGACATCTTGTGGAGTTGTGAGGCTAAAAACGATTATAGAGCTAGGGAGGGGCAAGGCCACAGAGTGATTTGTAAAGAAGGATGAGAATTTTGAAATCGAGGCGGTTTTAACCGGGAGCCAATGTATGTCAGAAAGCAAAGGGGTGATCACGGGTGATCTTGACTTGGTGCGAGTTAGGACACGGGCTGCTGAGTTTTGGAAGACCTCAACTTTACGTAGTGCGGAACGTGGAAGACCGGCCAGGAGTGAGTTGGAGTAGTCACATCTAGAGATAACAAAGGCATGAATGAGGGTTTCAGCAGCAGAAGAGCTGAGGCAGGGGCAAAGGCAGGAAATGTTATGGAAGTGGAAAAAGGCGGTTTTAGTTATGCCGCGGATATGTGGCTGGAAACTCATTTCAGGGTCAAATATGAACCTAGGTTGCAAACAGTCTTGTTCACCCTCAGATTGATGCTCGGGAGAGGGATGGAGTCAATGGTTAGGGAACGCATTTTGTGGCAGGGACCAAAGATAATGGATTCTGTCTTCTCAATATTTAATTGGAGAAAATTTCTGTTCATCCAGTACTGGATGTTGGACAAGCAATCTGACAATTTAGAGATCATGGAGGGGTCGAGAGAAATGGTGGAGAGGTAGAGGTGGGTGTCATCAGCATATGTGTGGAAACTGACTCAGTGTTTTTGGATGATATCTCCAAGGGGCAGCATATAGATGAGAAATAAGAGGGGACCAAAGACAGATCCTTGGGGGGCACCAGAGGTAACGATGCGGAAGCCATTGCAGGAGATTTTCTGGCTACGATAGATAAGAATGGAACCAAGTGAATGCAGTCCCAGCTAGCTGGACATTGGTGGAGAAGCGTTGGAGGAGGATGGAGTGGTCAACTGTGTCAAAGGCTGCAGACAGGTCCAGAAGGACAAGGAGGGATAGTTTACCTTAGTCACACTCACAAAGGATGACATTTGTGACTTTGATGAGAGCAGTTTCGGTACTGTGGTGAGGCGAAAACCAGATTGAAGGGATTCAAACATTGAATTAATGGAAAGATTGTCACGGACCTGGGAGGCGACAACCTGTTCAAGTACTTTGGAGAGGAAAGGGAGGTTGAAGATGGGGTGATATCTTGCAAGCAAAGTCGGATCAAGGGTTGTTTTTTTGAGGAGAGGGGTGATGACAGCAGAAACCAGTGATCTCATTGAAACATATAAAATTCTTACAGGGCTTGACAGAGTAGATGCAGGGAGGATGTTTCCTCTGGCTGAGGAGTCTAGAACCAGGGGTCACAGTCTCAGAATAAGAAGTCGGCCATTTAGGACTAAAATGAGGAGAAACGTCTTCACTCAGGTGGTGAATCTCAGGAATTCTCTACCCTAGAGGGCTGTGGAGGCTCAGTCTCTATACATTCAAGGCAGAGATCGATAGATTTTTGGATATTAATGGAATCAAGGGATATGGGGATAGTATACAAAAGTGGAGTTGAGGTAGAAGATGAGCTATGATCTCATTGAATGGTGGAGTTGGCTTGAGGGGCCAAATGGCCTACTCCTGCTCCTAATTCTTATGTTTTTGGTCTGTCTGTGACATTTTAACGCAGTCACCTCATTATTATTTTACTTCCAGGTTTGCCGTCAATTGGACGGCAGCGGGCGTCGTGTGAACCCGCATGGTGTAATCTCAACTTAAAGGGCCAATCCCTAGATTGAATTTGGAGGAGTTGGGAGGTTTGGCATAGAGACAGCAATTTCACAATTGACTCAGGATGTCAAAGGCTGCACCCTGCTTCAACAATGCCTCATTTGATATACTGCTGGGGGAAGTGAGGAGCTGGAGAGAGGTACTCTTCACCAGCAATGGAAGGAAGAATCCTGCTGCTGCCACAAAGAAGGTCTGGCTAGAGGTGGTCCAGCAGGTCAGCAGCAGGAGCTTTGTGCCTCGCTCCTGGATCAAGTGCAGGAAGCACTTTAATGACCTATTCTGGTCAAACAAGGTGAGTACAATTGCACATTCTCCTGCATCCTGCACGCAGCTTGGTGGCACTGACCTGAGAGAGACCATCAGCAGCAGGTCGGGGCCATAAAAGGAGCGAGCAGCGATGGCCATGGGCAGCATCCCGGTATACCACTGCAAGGTATAGCACGAGCTGGTGCAGGAAGGCGATGGCAGCGAAGAGGGATGTCATCATGGTCCAGGTCGGCAATTGGAGCGTAGGCAGGTACAGCAGGAGTGGCGAGGTCAGAGCGAGGGAGCGGCGAGAGATTGTAGAGGGACGTGATCGTGGCCCAGGAGAAGCGTGAGTTCGGGGCCAAAAGAGGCGAGGGCCCAGGGGCAGCACGGGATAGCCCACACTGTGATATGTGTGCGCACTAGGCCCGTGCAGCAGAGCAGGTCTCCAGTCGTCTTGGTTAATCCTTGCCCCTGGACCAAGACCGAGCTCTGTCAAGCCCGTGTGGAGGCTGGTGTGCAACGTTGCACTACACATTAAAAAAATCCACGCACAGGCATCTTCCACCCTACACTATGTAGTTCAGGACTTGGAATATTAGGTCCTTCATTGAAACACCTATGAATTCATCCTTTTTTGGCGTGGAAGCAGGTCATCCACATTTTGAGGGACTGCCGATGATGATGATGCTGTGTACATCACCCCACCTCCTCACTCTGCCTGGTCAAGCCGATGGCATCACATCACTCGTCACACCCACTTACCTTGCAAGTGCACCAAATTGTTCTCTTTCTATGCACTTCCTCACATCCCTATCTATCCATCCACTGCCACTCACCCTGATCCTTTTGCAATTTGATGCCTCTATCTGATCGTCACCCTCACCAAATGCACTCCATCCAGCGGGTGAACACATGAGGGTCGAAATTTGTTTTTTAATGCCATCCGTTTTCTGCCAGAGAGTGCAGCGTCGGCGATGATTGATTTCCTGGGCTGACTGGAAATTTAGTTGGGCAGTGGGGGTGGTACCCATTTGGTGATGTCATCGAGCGTGCAATGCCCCCTTGCCGCCAATGCTACGAAATTAGGTGAATATGGTGGCCTTACCGGCAGTCGTCCGTACAGCCTGGGAAAGGTGGTGGGACATCGGGGATCCTGAGGCAGTAGCATCCAGGGATCAAGGTAAGTGTTTATGTTTATTTTTCTTAGCATCTAGGTATTAATGGGACTAGTGGGAAGTGAGGGTGAGGGTGAGGGAAAGTGTCGGAAACTTTTTTTTTCATTTTTTTTAACTTGCAGCCTACCGTTGGGAAATTCAGTCGGCCTCCTGAGATGCTGCTCCATTGGCACCCAAGGATGAGTGTGCAACACTACTTTTAGTGCTGCTCTCTCATCTTTGGGTGGCAAAACTGAAGTTTGCAGTTTGAGGCGGCACTTACCGCCTGGCGTTAAAATCAGCACTCAGTTGGTGTCACCGCCTTAAAAACGGCGGGACCAAATTTCGACTCCATGTTATTACAGTCACTCATACATCTGTTCTTTCGCCTGTTGCCAGAGAAGTGAGCACAGAACACAAGAGAAAGGGAGAAAATCAGAGGTGGTCCTCCACAGATTTCTCAGCTAACAACTGCAGAGGTGGAAGTGTTGGAGATCAGTGGCATTTTGGCTATCAGAGATGGCGTCCTTCGACCTCCCAACTACCTGCTGAAACAATTAAATATCAGCAACTCACATGTCTCACAACATGCTGTCATGTTAACTTGATTTCAACAGCTAGTGAAATATCATCATTTTCAAAGTGAAAAGTTGAAACATACTTAGCTTGCCAATACTAATTAATTTCATTTAATTAATCTCTGCCAGGGCCTTCACGTGTGCAACAAGAGTCCATGGACCTCCCAGATAATGAATCCTCAGAGGAGCTGATTCGTTCTGAGTGCACCATCACAAGACACATGCACCAGCTCAGATATTCGCATTTCGGTGGGACCAGTAAGATAGTTGGGTTTTCACCTGGTGACTCACAATTCACAAGTGAGCAAGAGCAGATAGTGGTGGCAGAGAGAGTCTGCATCAGAGGACTCTTCAAGCTCTGCTCACCTGGACATTGGTGCTGTACCCCAGGGGCCGTCGATGAAAAAGATAATCATTGAGGAGCAACAGGGATTGTGCGATGTACTGACAGGCCTTCTAAGCACACTGACCATAATTGCAGAGAGAATGGAGGAGTCTGGCTCAAGCATGAGTGGGTTGATGTTACAGGCAATTGCAAGGGTGCGTTCTTCCATGGATAGAGTAGCCAGCTCCGTGGACCATCAAATGCTCCAGTCAAATGAGTCCATGCAGGCCTTGACCAGGCCTGAGCACCCTCTGGATGCCAACATGTCTGCCATGTTAAACGGATTGACAGATACCTTAGCCTTGGTCTTACATCATCACACTGATTTGAAACCTAGATGCTCTCCAGCGGTGGGAGCTGTGAAGTGCAACTGGCCATGAGAGAGACGATGGCAAAAGGGGACATGGAAGTGGGAACTCTGCTCAAAGAGCTGCCACTCCTCACCTATTGCCCCACCCCCAGTCAGTGCCCGACATACTACCTTGTCTCCTGATGGCTGAGTATGCCCCTGCACTGGTACAGGTGGAGCAGCCTTTGGTCGGGCCTTTATGGATTCCAAAACCCAGTGGACGTCGGCCAAGAGCAGGGATCTGAGCAGCCTGCCTCTACCTCTGCTGAAGGCTTAGGGTTTGCACCATGTAGGAATGGTAGAGAAAGAAAGAGTAAAGTTTTGTAGTTGCACAAGGGTATGCACATGGGTGTATGAGAAAATGTTATGATGTTAAGTTTATACCCTTTAGTAGAATCACGTAAACTTTATTCTTTTGCACCACTTTTAAATCTTGTCCATTCTTGGCTGTTGGGTAGCAAGTTGCCTTTTAACTTGCTTGATGATGAATGGCAGGGCATGAATTGATGGAGACCAATGCAGGCATGTGGTTGTTTGTTTGCAGGACTGCTTTGTGTCATTGACATTGGGGGGGCGGTGGGGCATGGGAAGAGTATATAGTTCTGACATCGGTCCACTGGTGCAACCTAAGTGAACCTTGCATTAATAAGGATATCCTGGGCAGCAATGTGAGCAACTGGTGCTGCATTGCCCTCATCACCTTCCTCCTCCTTGTCTTGCTCCTTGGATTCGTCCGCAGAAGATAAGCGCTCTGCGCCTTGTTCCTCCTGCAGGTCCTAACCGCACTGCTGCGTAACGTTATGCAGAGTGCGGCACAACACACCCATTCTGGACAGCCTGGCTGGTGTGTACTGAAGGGTATCTCCAGACCTGTCTTGGCACCTGAAGTGTATCTTCAACATGGTGATGGATTGTTCAATCACACATCTGGTGGTCATATGGAATTCATTGTAATACTGTTGGGCTTCATTGGTCGGGTTACATCAACCAAGTTTGAAGTGGGTATCACTTGTTTTCTAGCAGCTACCACGTAATTGTGCTTACGGGTCCAACGATGTCTGGATGTTTGCACTGATGCAGGATGAAAGCAACATAGAAACATAGAAACATAGAAAATAGGTGCAGGAGCAGGCCATTCAGCCCTTCTAGCCTGCACCGCCATTCAATGAGTTCATGGCTGAACATGAAACTTCAGTACCCCCTTCCTGCTTTCTCGCCATAACCCTTGATCCCCCGAGTAGTAAGGACTTCATCTAACTCCCTTTTGAATATATTTAGTGAATTGGCCTCAACTACTTTCTGTGGTAGAGAATTCCACAGGTTCACCACTCTCTGGGTGAAGAAGTTTCTCCTCATCTCGGTCCTAAATGGCTTACCCCTTATCCTCAGACTGTGACCCCTGGTTCTGGACTTCCCCAACATTGGGAACATTCTTCCTGCATCTAACCTGTCTAAACCCGTCAGAATTTTAAACGTTTCTATGAGGTCCCCTCTCATTCTTCTGAACTCCAGTGAATACAAGCCCAGTTGATCCAGTCTTTCTTGATAGGTCAGTCCCGCCATCCCGGTAATCAGTCTGGTGAATCTTCGCTGCACTCCCTCAATAGCAAGAATGTCCTTCCTCAAGTTAGGAGACCAAAACTGTACACAATACTCCAGGTGTGGCCTCACCAAGGCCCTGTACAACTGTAGCAACACCTCCCTGCCCCTGTATTCAAATCCCCTTGCTATGAAGGCCAACATGCCATTTGCTTTCTTAACCGCCTGCTGTACCTGCATGCTAACCTTCAATGACTGATGTACCATGACACCCAGGTCTCGTTGCACCTTCCCTTTTCCTAATCTGTCACCATTCAGATAATAGTCTGTCTCTCTGTTTTTACCACCAAAGTGGATAACCTCACATTTATCCACATTATACTTCATCTGCCATGCATTTGCCCACTCACCTAACCTATCCAAGTCACTCTGCAGCCTCATAGCATCCTCCTCGCAGCTCACACTGCCACCCAACTTAGTGTCATCCGCAAATTTGGAGATACTGCATTTAATCCCCTCGTCTAAGTCATTAATGTACAATGTAAACAGCTGGGGCCCCAGCACAGAACCTTGCGGCACCCCACTAGTCACTGCCTGCCATTCTGAAAAGTCCCCATTTACTCCTACTCTTTGCTTCCTGTCTGACAACCAGTT
The DNA here is from genome assembly GCF_044704955.1 of Pristiophorus japonicus. NCBI lineage: Eukaryota > Metazoa > Chordata > Chondrichthyes > Pristiophoridae > Pristiophorus > Pristiophorus japonicus. The sequence goes on from NC_091978.1 coordinate 107,083,888, forward strand.
CTCAATCCACGTCAGCACACTACCCCCAATCCCATGTGCTTTAACTTTGCACATTAATCTCTTGTGTGGGACCTTGTCGAAAATATCTTTTTGTGATTGCACACCAGCTGCACATTGATGGAGTGGAAGCCTTTGCGACTCACAAATACTCCTGGTTGATCTGGGGTGGTGAAAATTGCCACGTGTGTGCAACATGTTGCAACATGCTGCTTGAGCAGGCCAAACTGCCAAATTGTTGCTTTAGAATAGCTATGATATGCTCCACAGTAATGCAGATGGTGGTATAGACTTCATTATATGTATACTTAGTTGCTGTCAATGTCTAAGTGGAATCATCAGTCATGGATTCATAGGGTAACACTAACTTCCCAATAGGGATCCGTTCATTCTTCTGGGACCCTTGACTAATGTTGCCATTGCAGATGACTGCAGAATAAAAGCATCATGGTAGCTTTCTGGATACTGGACATTAACATGTTCTGCAGTCAAATGCTAACAGAACATTTATGGAATGGAATCTCTTCCTGTTCATGTAAACACTGGCGTTGATGTTAATGGCCACATGGATACTGTTGTGTATGGAGAAAGAGTCAGACTGAACACTGTGAGCGCAAAGTAAAGTGTGACCTTAGTCTTTTATTGCAGGTCTCCAGAGTGCCTCTCCAACCTGTGAAGCCTCCTTAAATACCTTATGGGATCCCTTGGGACTCCAGGGGATGACCCCTCTGGTGGCTGTACAGTGTAAATACAAGTCCACATATATAACAACACTCCCCCCCCCAAAAAAAATCAATAGTGTAATTATTTACAATGTGAGTCGAACTGGGGCCCTTCTTCCCTGGTTGATCGTCTCGGTGTGAAAGCTGATATTTTTGAATCACTTGCAGGGCTGCTGTGGATGATGGGTTCTACTTCGTGGTCAACCGTGGTGCTGGTTGCCACTGATGTGTATGTTGGGGGATCAAAAAAAGTAGGGTCTAAGGTGGGTTGCTCAGGATAGTCCGTGAATCTGAGTTTGATTTGGTCCAAGTGTTTCCGGTGAATGAATCCATTTGAAAGTTTGACCCGAAACGCCCTGCTCCCCTCATTGGCCATGACAGTGCCGGAAAGCCCGTAATTTAATACAAATACAGGATCATTGATTTCAATCTCACTTGATACATTTGCACTAGCATGGTATGGACTTTGTTGAAGCCGGCTGCTCTCTACCTGTTCATGTAAATGAGGGTGAACTAACGAGAGCCTTGTCTGAAGTGCTCTTTTCATGAGCAGTTCAACAGGTGGGATCCCAGTGAGTGAATGGGGTCTCGTGCAGTAGCTAAGCAGGACTCAGGATAGGTGAGTCTGCAGTGAGTCTTCAGTTACCCTTTTCAAACCTTGCTTGATGGTTTGCACTACTCTCTCTGCCTGACCTTTGGACGCTGGTTTAAACAGGGCAGATGTGACATGTTTGATCCCGTTACAGGTCATGAATTCTTTGAACTCAGCACTGGTAAAACATGGCCAGTTTTCGCTCACAAGGACATCGGGTAAGCCGTGAGTGGTAAACATGGCCCGCATGCTTTCAGTAGTGGCAGCAGACGTGCTAGCCGACATTATCTCACATTCAATCCACGTGGAGTACGCGTCTACAACCACAATGGGCCTACATATTCGACGTGTACCCTAGACCACGATTTGGTGGGCCAAGACCATAAACTTAGCGGCACATCTCTGTGTGCATTGCTTAACTGAGAGCATGTATTACATCTGTGAAGGCAGGACTCTAAGTCCACATCAATACCAGGCCACCACAGGTGGGATCTGGCTGTCACTTTCATCATTACGATGCCTGGGTGGGTACTGTGGAGGTCATTGATAAAGGTGTATCAGCCCTTCTTTGAGACCACTACTCGATTGCCCCACAGAAGGCAGTCTGCCTGTATAGACATTTCATCTTTGCGCCGCTGGAACGGCTTTATCTCTTCCTGCATTTCCACTGGGACACTGGACCAGCTCCCATGAAGCATACAGCTTTTGACTAGAGATAATCAGGGGTCCTGGCTTGTCCAGGTTTTGATCTGCCAGGCAGTGACTGGTGATTGCTCACTCTCAAATGCTTCCATAACCATGGCTAGATCTGCGGGCTGCACCATTTCCATCCCTGTGGTGGGCAATGGCAGCCTACTGAGGGCATCGGTGCAGTTTTTTGTGCCTGGCCTGTGGCGTAGTTGTATGTGGACAATGTGAGCGCCCATCTCTGGATGCGGGCCGATGCGTTGGTATTTATCCCTTTACTCTCAGGAAACAGGAATATAAGTGGCTTATGGTCAGTTTCCAATTCGAATTTTAGCCCAAACAGGTATTGATGCATTTTCTTTACCCCATAGACACACGCTAACGCTTCTTTCTCAATCATGCTGTAGGCTCTCTCAGCCTCAGACAGACTCCTGGATGCATAAGCAACCGGTTGCAGTTTCCTGAAATCATTAGCTTGTTGCAATACACACCCAACGCCATATGACGACGCATCACATGCTAATACCAAACGCTTACGTGGATCATACAACACATGTAATTTGTTTGAGTATAACAATTTTCTTGCTTTTACAAAGGCATTTTCTTGGCTTTTGCCCCAAACCCATTTGCCCCCTTTTCATAGTAAGATATGTAGTGGTTCTAGCAGTGTGCTGAGACCCGGTAAGAAGTTACCAAAGTAGTTCAAGAGTCCCAGAAACGACCGCAGCTCCGTCACGTTCTGTGGCCTCGGTGCGTTCTCGATTGCTTCTGTCTTCACGTTAGTGGGCCTGATGCCGTCCACCGCAATCTTCCTTCCCAAAAACTCCACTTCAGGCGCCAGGAAAATGCACTTCGAGCGTTTTAACCTGAGCCGCACGCGTGTTGATGCAGATATGGGCCTTCTATGATTCCTCCAGTTCCTGCGTCATGTAGGCTGAAGTCAGATCCAGCTTCGTGAACGTCTTTCCTCCCGCCAATGTTGCAAAGAGGCCGTCGGTCTTTGATAGTGGGTATTGGTCCTGCAGGGAGAAACGATTGATAGTTACTTTGTAATCGCCACAGATTCTGACGGTGCCATCGCCCTTGAGGACTGGGACAATACGACTGGCCCACTCGCTGAACTCTATCGGTGAAATGATGCCCTCTCGTTACAGCCGGTCTAGCTCGATCTCTACCCTTTCTCTCATCATGTACAGTACTGCTCTCGCCTTGTGATGGATGGGTCGCGCCCCCGGAATTAGGTGGATCTGCATTTTTGCTCCTTGGAATTTCCCAATGCCTGGTTCGAACAGCGAAGGAAATTTGTTTAAGACCTGGACACACGAAGTGTCGTCAGCGGGCGATAGCACTCGGACGTCGTCCTAGTTCCAGTGTATTTTCCTAGCCAGCTCCTGCCGAACAGCGTGGGACCATCGCCTGGTACCACCCAGAGTGGTTGCTTGTGCACCGCTCCATCGTAGGAGACCTTTACAGTAGCACTGCCAATTACAGGAATCAGTTCTTTAGTGTAAGTTCTTAGTTTCGTGCGAACTGGAGTTAAGACTGGCTTTGAGGCCTTGTTGCACCACAACCTTTCGAAAGTCTTTTTGCCCATGATGGACTGGCTCGCGTCCATGTCCACTTCCATTGACACCGGGAGTCCATTTAGTTCAACATTCAGCATTATCGGGATACAATTCACGGTGAATGTGTGCATCCCATGTAGCTCTGCCTCCTCTATCTGAGGCTCTGGTTCGTCGTGATACTCCGTGGATCTGTCCTCCTCTGCAACATGATGGTTTGCAGGTTTAACAGGCTTTTCAGCTCGCCTGCACACTTGTTGGAGGGTTCCCATTGTTCCACAGCCCTTGCAAATGTGCTCTTTGAATCGTCATGAATGGAAACGATGATCACCCCCGCAGCGCCAACAAGATGTTAATGGCCTTGCATTCATCACCCTTGATGATGGACTCTGAGTCATCTGTGGACATGCAGCTGCAGGTATGTGTGACCTGCCCTGTACGTTATGATTCGAAAACAACATCACTTTATTCACAGAACTTGTAGCAGCACTTGTTTGCTGAGAGATTTGCTTAGTATTGTCACTGATGGCAATGAACGCATGGGCTATCACTATGGCCTGACTCAAGGTTGGGGTCTCTACAGTCAAAAATTTGTGAAGTATTGTTTCGTGGCCAATGCCAAGTACGAAAAAGTCTCTGAGCATGTGCTCCAAATGTCCTTCAAATTCGCAATGTCCTGCAAGGCGTCTTAGCTCGGTGACATAACTCGCCACTTCCTGGCCTTCAGACTTTTTGGAGGTGTAGAACTGGTACCTCGCCATCAGAACACTTTCCTTCGGGTTCAAATGCTCTCGGACCAGTGTGCACAAATCATCGTACGATTTCTCTGTGGGTTTTGCTGGAGTGAGCAGATTCTTCATGAGGCCATACGTTGGTGCCCCACAGATGGTGAGGAGGATCGCCCTTCGTTTCACAGCGCTCTCTTCCCCATCTAGCTCGTTGGCCACGAAGTATTGGTCGAGTCGCTCCACAAAAATTTCCCAATTATCTCCTTCCGAGAATTTCTCAAGGATGCCCACTGTTCTCTGCATCTTTGAGTTCGCTATCTGTATCTCGTCACCAGTTGTTGGGTATGGAGAAAGAGTCAAACTAAACACTGTGAGCTCAAAGTAAAGTGTGACCTTAGTCTTTTATTTCAGGCTTCCAGAGTGCCTTTCCAACCCTGTAAAACCTCCTTAAATACCTGTGCTCTCAAGGGATTATGGGATCCCTTGGGACTCCAGAGGATGAGCCCTCTGGTGGCTGAACAGAGTAAATACAAGTCCACATATCTAACAGATACCATCTATATCATCTTAGGCTCTTTCGAAGTTCTGTATCCTCTCTAGTTGGTGTCTCCTTTCCAATGCAAAAATTATGAAACTGTTTCCCCTGGAAAATTTGGCATCAGTCACATCCTTTATACAGCTATGCCCTGAAAATGGGCTTATTTGGCAGACATCACTGTCATGGACTGAAGAGATCCTGCAGCAGCGAACCATAATGCCAATGTGACCTTCACTACTAGCGAAGCAGCGTCCGGTCCTTGAGATAGGCTGTAGGTCAGCCTGCAGCAGGTGATTGCTCAGTGTCTGCCTCTGCAGGGAAGCGGAGTCACCAAAATCCAGTCACCTCTGAAATACACAGGTAGGACATACTGTCCAAGTTGTTACTGAATCTGAAGATTTCGCCCCCTTGTGAAGTCATCCTCCTCTTCAAATTCATGAACTATTGGAGTAACCAAAGGGATTTTCATCCTCAAAGCATTTTAGCTGCAATTTACAATGGAGCAAAGAAGAGCACAAGAAAGTCAATCTTGGCAAACAGAATTGCTTTTCAACAAAGCAGAAATGCACAGCTCAAGAAGAATATTGAATGCTAAAAATATATGTGCTTTTTGCAAAAGAACAACTCTACGCTAACTCCAATAACAGCTACCTTACTTGAAGAATATTACTAATGAAGCCCAGGCCAATGGAACACGTACCCATTGCATAGGGCAAGGTGCTCACGGAGGGCGGAACTTGGCAAGAGAATTACTTTACATATTTAGAAATGTATTCTATTTAAATGACACTTATGTTTGCTTAAAGCATAGCCTCTTCTTGCCATCAAATTCCCAGGTTGAAAGATTTGATGCAACGTGACTTTGTGTGCTTGCATGCCTGACTTTGCATCATGCATGTCCACAGCGGGGCTCTGTGCCCTCACCAGACTGCTGTAAAATTAGCCCTCAGATGTGCTTGCACACTTAATAAAATAAATTCACAGTTAATACATCTTGCAGTCTGCCATCAATTTATCATTGTTTTATTATAAAGGAAAGAAAGTAACAGATGTGTAAAAATATAAGTAACTTGCAGTTCTTGTCAAAAAGTGTACAAGCAAAGCAATAAACAGTTCAATAGAAACGAATAGAGGTAGATTTTCAATCTGCCGCTGGGGTGTAAACCTGGCATCACAGATGGCCACTCGTTATAGATGTTACATGATTTTTATTACCCTTGAAATCAATGGATAGAGAATGTTGACAGTTCCTGTATTGGGGGCGGGGGGTGGTGCAATCTGTAACACCTATCTGTACCTGGGTGGCAAGTTCAACATTTACCCCATAATGCCCAGTTGTAGTGATGAATGGAAGACATGCTCAAACAACAGTCAACCTTGCTGCAGTGCCTTGTTTGCAGCTGCTGCATTAACAACCAAAAGAGCAATTTCTCTCTTACCTTTTTATATTACGACTCATTGACCTATTTTTAGAATGGCAGAAACTGTCAAAAAAGGACCTAACATGGAAGAATAGTGTGTTGGTGTTTAATGCCTAGATAGCTCTACATCTGACAAATGTGTACTTTTTCGATAAATTTATAAAAGAGGAATTTTGGCCCCATAAGTTCACTTCTACTGTCAGGCATTTCTGTAAAAGTGACAAAGTGTAAGCTGTAAACTATATGTATTAACATTTTGACTCTGTATCATTTGATACCACAGCTCCTATTTTATTTGCAATTGCTATGGAAGTTATATGCTTAATACTAGTAGGAGTGCCTGATAGAATCCTGAATAGTTTGCAAGTATGCTAATTGTAGAATGAAAAACATGCCACTGGGCCTGGGTGTCATAGATGTTTATGTGATTATATTTCATATCTAAAATCACACAATTAGATTAAGAGTAACAAACACTAACTCCCATAAGTTTACGTGAAATAAATGGTTGGCAGACTCCTTCATACTGGAAAAATTCTGCTACAGTTTTATGCAGTTTAATTATTTCAATCCTCTATAAAACTACTGAAATAATTATGGAAGATTTTAAACATTGGTATATAATCAATAATAAACAATTAGTAGCAATGTTTCCATTTCTAAAGATTTCACTGACAGAGGATAGAAATATCTACAGTACTTATAGATAAGTATTTGATCAGAAAGAATTGAAACCAGATTCACATTAATTTATTTATAGAAATTGAATTTTTGGTCAAATTTGGATCTCAATGTAACTATCACTAAAAAATGAAGCTCCATATCATTAGTTTCGCAATGCTCTTTAATAATTCTCATCTCAGTGTTTGATGACAATAATGCTATCATTGGGTTGAAAGGAGAAAAGAACAGCAGGTGTATCAAGCTCCCCTTATTTTCAGTACTGCTCACTATTTTTGGTGATGTAAGCCTGGAGATTCCTAGGCCCCTGATATGATGGGGTAAGTGTGACAGAGTGAGACTTGTACCCGCTAAAATTGGATAAAGTGACTCCCTCAAAAATCTCAGGGTCAACCAATTTAAATAAAATTGATAGGCCCAAGGCAAGATTCTCACTGCACAGGGCCGGATATTCTGGGGGAGATCAGAAAATTCAGGAAGGCAAATTTCTCTGTGGACGAGCTATTGGCCTAAATTGTAGAAAAGAAGATACAATAGCTAGAGTACCAGGAAAGAAAACATTACATGCAGCAGCATAGGCCACATGGAAGGAATTGGCTGTGGCTACAAGTGGGACCTCCATAATACCAAGGACCCCTTTGCAGTGTCAAACAAAGTTTAATGATCTCACTAGGTCAGCAAAGGTAAGAGGCCATTAAGATTTTCCATCAGCAACCTCCAGTGGTCACTTTAAGGATATTGGTTAGGCTGTTTTAGACCTGTAAAAACTTAACGGAGCAAGCATGGGACAGGCTCTGCCCAGTTTATGCCATATTGGACAGTAGGGTCCGAAAACAGGCATTAGTTTCCTGGTTGGCCTATTCAAGCGGTCTAACATCTGTTTTAGACAGGTGGCTACCAATTTGACAGTCAGTGTACTTCTGGGGGGGATCGGATGCACAAGATTGCAAACAGAAATTGGTCTGCCTCCATTACAAATTATTAGCCCAAAAATGGACATGGAGAGGACCAATTTCTCCCTTAGCGTGTTTTCAGATAACTGAAACATTGATAAGCACATTGGTATGCCTTAATCCAATAGTCAAGCATTGCCCTTTGGGGTATCACATGGCATCACAGTCGATAAATTTGAGATGGTTGGAAATCTTCCAGTGGCACTGCGGGCCGCAGTTAACGGCCGCCGAAATTTATAGCATTGGCAGCACCGGTAAATTGGTGCTACTTGGTAATTAACATTAGCGCAGTGCTGAACTCAGTGTGCAAGGCTAGTTCTCCTGGCAGTAGTCTCAGCAGGAGGCACAATAAAGCTTGACCATAGCAACATTACAGCAAGAACAGCCTTGTCTTAAAGCAAGGCTGTCATTTTAGAAAGCACTGCTGTTCTTTAAAGGGGAACTGCCTTCTAACATGAAAAAATAAAACTCATTGAAAAATAGACAGTTTTTAGCCAGTCTCCAGCCAATTCAATTCACTCCACTTAATATCAAGAAATGGCTGAGCGCACTGGATACAGCAAAGGCTATGGGCCCTGACAACATCCCAGCTCTTGTGCTGAAGACTTGTGCTCCAGAAATAGCTGCGCCTCTAGCCAAGCTTTTCCAGTACAGCTACAACACTGGCATCTATCCGACAATGTGGAAAACTGCCCAAGTATGTCCTGCCCAGTTTGGGTTCTGCCAGCAGCACTTGGCTCAAGACCTCATTACAGCCTTGGTCCAAACATGGACAAAAGAGCTGAGTTCCAGAGGTGAGGTGAGAGTGATTTCCCTTGACATCAAGGCAGCATTTGACTGAGTGTGGCATCAAGTAGCCCGAGTAAAACTGAAGTAAATGGAAATCAGGGGGAAAACGCTACACTGGCTGAAGTCATTCCTAACACAAAGGAAGATGGTTGTGGTGGTTGGAGCTCAATCATCCCAGCCTCAGGACATCGCTGCAGGAGCTCCTCAGGGCAGTGTCCTAGGCCCAATCATCTTCAACTGCTTCATCAATGACCTTCACTCCATCATAAAGGACAAATGTGGAGATGTTAACTGATGACTGCTCAGTGTTCAGTGCCAATCACAACACCTCAGATAATAAAGCAGTCTATACTCGCATGCAGCAAGACCTGGACGACATTCAGGTTTGGGCTGATAAGCGGCAAATAATATTCACACCACACAAGTGCTAGGCACTGACTATTTCCAACAAGAGAGAGTCTAATCACCACCCCTTGACATTCAATGGCATTATTATCGCCAATTCCCCCACCATCAACATCCTGGGGGGTCACCATTGACTAGAAATTTAACTGGACCAGCCACATAAATAGTGGCAACAAGAGCACTTCAGAGGCTGGGTATCCTGCGGCAAATGCCCCACCTCCTGACTCCCCAAAGCCTTTCCACCATCTACAAGGCACAAGTCAGGAATGTGATGGAATACTGTCCACTTGCCTGGATGAGTGCAGCTCCAACAATACTCAAGAAGCTCGATAACATCAAGGACAAAGCAGCCGTAAACATTCACTCCCTCCATCACCGAAGTACCGTTGTTGCAGTATGTACCATCTACAAGAAGTACTGCAGCAACTCACCAAGGCTTCTTTGGCAGCACCTCCCAAACTTGCGAGCTGTCGAAGGACAATGGCAGCAGGCACATGGGAATACCACCACCTCCACAATTCCATCCAAGTCACACACCATTCTGGAGCTATATCGATGTACCTTCATTGTCGCTAGGTCAAAGTCCTGGAACTCCCTCCCTAACAGCACTGTGGGAGTGCCTTCACCACAAGGACTGCAGCAGTTCAAGAAGGCTCACCACCATCTTCTCCAGGGCAATTAGGGTTGGGCAAAAAAATGCTGACCTTGTTAGCGATGCCCACAAATAAAACCCTCCCCCCAAAAAACACTCACTTTTTAGAGCAAGCTTAGGACACCGCGCTAAACTCACGCAAAGGTCCATGTTCACAGATCCTGACGTTGCCTGCCGACTGATGTCACACTCTCCAGATTTGGATGTCCAGTGCCAGCACTGCTATCGGCAGTGCTATGGCCCTCACCAAAATTGTGGCTGCTGAGTCCCGCGTCAGAGTCGGTGTGAGAGTGGCGGCCACCAATTTTTTTCAGGATTCCAGCACTAACGGGTGGCGTTAAGTAGCCCAATTTCTGGGGCCATATTCCTTGACTCAGAAGCAAAGCTATTTGGCAGTACTCATGTCAGGTATCTCACATCCTGTAATGCATGCTAGCACATTGAAGTCTAACATCTTAGGTCCTTGGTTCTTTACACCTACCATTACTACCATCCATTCCACAAATCCTGACTGATTATGACTGCAGAATATGGAGTTTGCACTCTGAATTCTTCCGGCTGGAGAAGACAACACAGAATGCCAAGAAACACGAGACTATTGGGGAAGTTTGTGCCAACATCCAGCATTTAATCGCACGTGAAGAGGAAGCACTGGCAATGATTGCCTTCAACCTGGCCGAGCAGTTGGGATTGAGACGTGGGAGTACCTGTGCTTTCAGTAGGTTTGTGAGAATCATAGAAATTTACAGCACGGAAGGAGGCCATTTCGGCCCATCGTGTTCACGCCAGTCGACAAAGAGCTATCCAGCCTAATCCCACTTTCCAGCTCTTGGTCCATACCCCTAAAATGTCTACCTTCTCTTTTTAAAGTTTCTATGTATTCTTCAACCTCTTCACCTACCACTTTCCTCACAAGAGTTCCACAAATTGCTGATTAAGAGAGAACGCTACTCGAGCAGAACAAAATGAGCAGTTCTATTGTTCCCGTCAGTGGCTGCAAGCCAAGTGACAGCTGAGGAGATTGCTGAAATTTTTCTCTTCCTCAACCACTCAGCCATCTCGTCCTTCACTGTCTCCATGGCACTGAGCAGCCCAGCAACACCCAGTGGGTACAGATAGCGTAGATGAGGAATTGATACGTGGGTAAACACAAAGCACAAGGAAGCCAGAAGACAGAGATGTGGAAGTGGAGCCTGATACATTTGAGTGCAGTTATATGACATATCAGCCCCTGGCTGGTAGAGTAAGCAAATGATTATCTCAGGGGTCCTGCCTTGAAATGAAGGATGCGAGCAGAGCATTAGACACATGTGAAGGTTTTGTGTGGTCTCTCCCAAGATGTGTTGCACATGGCTGGGATAGCGGTGGAGCCTACTGCCCTCTGAGAGAACTGCAACTCATTACACAGCAGTCTGAAGAAGGTGACCATTGCATCTGCAAACCTTCCCCTGCTTCATGTGAGATCCGGCAAGTTAATCAAACCAAGTTAATGTTAACTGGATTGCAAGGTACACAGAGCCACATCTCGGATGGACTAAAACTCATCCGGGAATCCTTAAAGTCTGTTCTCATACTGATTGGCAGTAACCAGAATCGTGTTCCCAGTACGAGAAGCTGGTATCATTCCAAATGGGTTCCGGTGGGAGCCAGTCCTGGGATATTATAATGAGGGCTGGGGGCTAAAATTTCCCAGGCCTCATGCCCGGAAGTCGGGGTGAGCCTGTTGCTTGCCCCACTGGCCCCACGCTCACCTCTCACCACAGGTTAAAATCAGTGTTAGTTTCAGGGAAAGGCTTTGGAGAGTGCACCTAGTCTACACATTCTGATCGATGGATAGTGCAGGGATGACCTGGGTCTCCTCTGGATTGCCTGATCAATCTGGCTTCACTTACATGCTCCTTTTTCTCCAGCATGTAAAGTGAGATTCCCACTGGGAAGCCCATTGTACAGCCTTTAGATCCTAGCTCAATACTTGCATCAAAATGGAATGCTTTCCAAGGGCAATGCAGAATATGGGGAGGCTTCTTGAGTATAACATTGACTTTTTTCCCAAAACCTGCAGTGAGTCCCAAGATATGACCAAACGACTCCATAAGCAATCTCAGTTGAATCCCATCAGAAATTCTCGGCTTATTAAAGGTATAAATAGAGCCCTCCCAGGAATTTCAGGGCTTTAGGGGGCAAAATTCGGTTGCGCCTCATTTGGGGCATTAAGTTTTAACTTTTTGAACAGTTAGCGCCCGGCGAGATGGGCTGCAAAATTGTGGCAAATTGGGCATTTCATATTCAAAAATGAAGGGAGGCGGTATCTGAGGCGCTAACGACCTCAGTGGGACATTGCTGCAGCGCTATTACCAGAGCTGTACCCAATTTCAGGTGTCTTTTATTCAGCAATAATCAGCCTCCTGCTCATTCCAGTTCTTAAAGGGGATGTCATTACAGGCAGCACCTGGTCATTTTCATCATTGCTGGACTTCACTGAGAGCTGAAAGGTCTGCAATGGCTGCTCTAAATCCTCTTAGAAGGGCCAAGGTTCAATGACCTGGCATTGGAGACATTGGTGGGGGCAGTGGAGAGAAAGAGGGATGCACTGTTCCCTCCACCTGGGAGAAGGTCATGCCACAGGTGTTTAGGGCTACGTGGGCAGAGGTGGCTGTGGAGGTGTCAGCCAGCACCATGGTCGACAGACGTCTAACACAGTGACAGAAGAAATTCAACGACCTCAGTCGGTGGTCAAGGTGAGTACATGTTTGCACAACTCTTACATACTAGTCTCTGAGCCTCTGTCTGTGCACACTCTGCAAACCAGCACTTAACCCAACAGGCTACCACAAAGCATCTGTACCTACTCACAGTCATATCCTCATTTCATGTCTTGCCTACAGTTACAGTTATTCAACCACGGCAGACATATTTTCCACATACATAACTGGACTCACACAGGTTCCTTTATTTTGCAGGCGACAATGGCACACAACAGAAGGGAGCAGAAACAGACTGGAGAAGGGGAAGCTGAACTGTGCAAGCTGACTGATTTGGAGGAGCGAGCGCTGTGGCTCATTGGCCCACAGGTGGTGGGCTCCGTGGCCGACGGAGACTTCGAGCCTGCTGGAGGCAATAACCATATCTTTATCCCCTCTTCTCATCCAACTTCCCTGTTAAACCAGAAGGCCTTATCACTTTCCAACACCTCATTCTGTCTGCCTTTCTTGTCCATTCCTGCCCTCTGCCCTCACGTTAATGTAACTCTTGTGCCATTTATGCTTTCAGATAACCATCACCATAATCATCATCATCATCATAGGCAGTCCCTCGGAATCGAGGAAGACTTGCTTCCACTCTAAAAATGAGTCCTGAGGTGGCTGGACAGTCCAATATGATAACCACAGTCCCTGTCACAGGTCGGACAGATAGTCGTTGAGGGAAAGGTTGGGTGGGACAGGTTTGCCACACGCTCTTTCCGCTGCCTGCGCTTGATTTCTGCATGCTCTGGGCGATGAGACTCGAGGTGCTCAGCGTCCTCTAGGATACACTTCCTCTGCTTAGGGCGGTCTTTGGCCAGGGACTCCCAGGTGTCAGTGGGGATGTTGCACTTTATCAGGGAGGCTTTGAGGGTGTCCTTGTAACATTTCCTCTGCCCATCTTTGGCTCATTTGCCGTGAAGGAGTTCCGAGTAGAGCGCTTGCTTTAGGAATCTCGTGTCTGGCATGAGAACAATGTGGCCTGCCCAGTGGAGCTGATCAAGTGTGGCTAGTGCTTCAATGCTGGGGATGTTGGCCTGGTTGAGGATGTTAACATTGGTGCATCTGTCCTCCCAGGGGATTTGCGAGATCTTGCGAAGACATGATTGGTGGTATTTCTCCAGTGACTTGAGGTGTCTACTGTACATGGTCCATGTCTCTGAACCATACAGGAGGGTGGGTATTACTACAGCCCTGTAGACCACGAGCTTGGTGGCAGATTTGAGGGCCTGGTCTTCAAACACTCTTTTCCTCAGGCGGCCGAAGGCTGCACTGGTGCACTGGAGGCCTTTCAGATAATCATGCAGTAGATGACCAACCTGTCCGTGAGCCCTACTAATTGAGTAATGAGGGAGAAGAAGAGGAAGGGGGATGAGGATGAGGAGGGGGAGGAAGAGGAGGAGCCAAGCAATGCGTCACTGCTTCTCGCACCTGCAGGCACCAGCTCAGATATTGGCACGATGGGATCCTGAGAGGTTAGGTTAGTAGAGGGGTCTGCACTGGGTGATGTACCGGGGCCTAGCAGGCTGCAGCATGGTCAAGGAGAAAGGGAACCTCGGGAGCCATGTCCCCGGAGGGCGTGTTCGCATGCAAGTTCTGCTGCATAGGACTCAGATGTGGACCTCAATGGGGAGGCGTTCACACAAAGGGTGATGGCCATGCACTCCGACATGAAACGTGCAATGGCAAGGCTGCCCGAGAGCCTGTCGGCAATGGTGAGGAGCATGGAGGAATCCACCTCCTGCATTGTACAGAGCTCTGCATCATAGGAGATGTGGCAGCTTCCTTTGCAGCACAGGCGGAAGCAACGCAATATCTTGCCGCTATAATGCAGATAATGGATGCTCGCATGGAAGTTGAGGCTGCTCTCATGCAGTCTCAGCTGCATGCCATGCAATGTCTTGGTTCTGTCATGCAATCTCAGCTGCATGCCACGCCAGCTCTGACTGCTGCCATCGCCACTGGGTCCACCACAGTCGACCGGGTATCTCACGGTGTCACAGCAGCCCAGCAATCTTTCCTGCAGCAGATTGGTGGGGATACTGAGGTGCTGCCCTGGTGGAGTGGCAGGGGGTCAGTGGAGCAGGAACCTGCAGCATTCCTGATCCCACCACTACCACTCCACCATTGCCCTTGTCACTGCCTGTCACCCAGCCAGCTCAGACTGCCACTGCCCAGCCTAAGGTGGTGCAGTTTACAGCCAGGCCTTCCAGACCCAGAGCTGGTCGAAGGCGTCCTGCAAGGCCATCTGTCGCCTCTGGCCCTGACACACAGCAGCCTTCCACCAGCCGTGCTGCAGCCACAGGGGATACACTGTGGAGGACTATTAGAATAGGTCAACGAAAGAGGGGATATAAGGAAATGCACAAGGATGCTGAATAAATACAGTTATACATTTTATTGTTGTTTTATAAATGTTAATTGGATTGTTTAATGTTTTGGGGCTTTGATATAGAAGAGCAATTTGATGCCGTGATGAGGACATCCAGAGGAACCGGGAAGTGGGATGTAAATCGATTTAAACAAGCTCTGATGAGACAGTCGCAGACCTCCCTTGCAGGATCGCGATGGAGTCACTGCCTTCTCTGTCACGGTTGTTGCTCCTGCTCCTCCTCGTCCTCCTGCTGTTGCTCCTCCTCCTGCTCCTCTTGGTCTTCCTCCCCCTCCTGAGCTGGTGCGGCTATACCTGGTGGCGATGGCTGTGTCCTCATGATAGCCACATTGTGTAGCAGGCAGCAGACGATGACAAATAAGGACACCCACTCTGGAGGACTCCTCCCCAGTGGTCAAGGCATCGAAAGCGTTGCTTCAGCACTCCGATGGCCCTGGTGACGGCATGGCTCACATTGTACGAGTGCTGGGCAGGAGTGGTGGGGTTGCTGAAGGGAGTCACGAGCCAGGTGGATAGTGGATAGCCCTTGTCTCCGATTAGCCAGCCACGAGCTTCATTTGGGGGCTGGAAGAGAGCTGGCACAGGATGAAGGCATCGTGGCTGCTGCCATGATAGCGGACATTGACGGTGAGTATTCTGCGCGTGTGATGGCACACAAACTGGACATTCAGTAAATGGTAGTCTTTGCGATTGTGGAAGATCTCAGGATTGTGATCCGGTGTCCACAAAGCGATGTGAGTACAGACAATGGCACCCTGCACCATGGGGAAGCATGTTATCCTGACAATGGGGAAGGAAATGTAGTCCCTTCTCCTTCTGTACAGAGCATCTGTGACCTCGCGGATGCAGCAATGGACGGCAAACTGGGAGATGTTGGAGATGTCTCGTGTTGTACATTGGAAGGATCCATTGGCATAGAAATTGAGTGTGATGGTGACCTTAACTGCCACTGAGGGAGCCATCCTCACCCTGGTCTGAGCTCAAGGTATGGTTGCGGGAGATGGCAGTGCTTTGTTACCAAGTCTTTGCTGAAGCACAATCTTCAAACACACTGCTCCTCAGTGAAATTGATGTAGAAGAACTGCTGTCGGAATACCCTGGGTGAGTAAGGTCTCCTGTTGCCAGCTCTGTTGCGCCTTCTCCATCTGGCCACATCTTGCTGTCCTTGTACCTGTCTTTCCCCCTCTTGCTCTCTTTGCCTTTCTCCTTGTCTTTCGCCCCCTCTCTCTGTGCCTTTATCCCTGTCTTTCACCTTGTCTTTTTCCCTCTCTCTCTGCCTTTCTCCTTCTATTGCTGCATCTCCTTCTCCCTGTCTATCCTTTTGATTTGCTGCCTCTTTTTCTCTCTGCCTTTCTCTATGTCTTTGTCTCCGCCTAAGTAACCTCCGATATCGACGTCGCAGCAGCAGGTCGAGCGCCAACACAGCTCCCATGAAATGAGATAAATGTTGCAGAGTCAAATCTGCCCTGAATTAAATAAAGCAATGCTTAAGAGCCAGAACAGTCCTTGAGGTGAAAACCACGACAATCCTTGCAACAGGTACTCTGCCTATCTGTTAGCAAGCTGGAAATAATAATGGGTGACAGAAAAGTTTTTGATAAGATGAAGCTTTTAAATAGCGCTTCTCCATCTGCCTCCCACCTACAACTTGACAGCTGAAGGTGACATTGTCAGTGGCAGGCAGTACCTGAGAGGGAGAAGCTGAATTTATGGGGGGGCGGTAACGAGGCAGTACGCACCCGAACGGAACGTTACCAGCAGGAGCGGAGCAGTACCTGGTAGCACCTCCAAAATACCCGAGGCCAATTTTACTTGGAGAGATCACCCGGGCAAAAACTTATTTGCGCCCCGTTAGCACCCCCTGGAGTCACTAAGGGGAGGCGCAGATGAGGCCAATTTTGGCCCCATAATCTTTTTGAATCTAATGAAGGGAAGTGACACTTGGTGTAGAGAACAGTAGGAGTTATGGACAAGTTGAAGTTTATCAACATAAAGGTATGTATAAGGATCGTAAAGGTATGTATAAGGGTTTCAGCGGTGACGGGTTGAAGCCTGAGGTGTGGGCCAAAGGCAGAAGCTTGGGTCTTCTCAATGTTCAGGTTTTGACCCATCCGCGATTTGATGTCAGGCAAGTACTCTGACAGGAGAGAGCAGATGAAGATCAAGGAAAGTGGTGGGGAGGTAGCATTGGATGTCATCAGAAAACGCCTCCAATTCTCTGGTGATGCAATGGCAGTTATCCCACTCATATCGTAGCCTTGCACAATTGTATTTGATTTCAATGGTTTAAGATCGCTTGAATCCAAAGTTCAAATTCCTTTGAATTTAATGCCCAGCATTAATTATTCATGTAAAAGGCACAATCATGAATACTCAATAATGTGTATTGCACAGCTGTCATTCAAGGTAGCACTGGTTTTTGTTTTACAAGTGGAAAGGCAATCTGCTCTTACATTTTCAAGCATTAGAAATGCTCCGCAGCAACAACAGTTGCACTTGTGTTAATATGTTTGGTAGATTCACCACATGAGCTCTTGTTTATGGTGACTATGCACCTTTTGGAATATAATTTCCACTCTTCCAATCTTCCAGTGCTGGGTATTTTTCCATGCATAGTCACCATAGTTTCTCCTGAAACATCAAGTATTATTCCTTACTTGTATTATCTAGATCAACTCACAAAAATCTTTCATCTTCATTTCACTGCTTCTGTAACAAGACTCCATAGCACAGGCCATGCACAATCCTTTCTTCTAAGAACAACAAAAATAGAATGTCTTGCTTTCATTTGTATTACAGCAGACTACGGTCTCAAGTGTTTCAAAAGCCGTTTTATTATCTGTCATGTAACCCAAAAAAAATACATTACTCCAGTGAATAGTAGCTAGCTGCTGTGATAAAGTTAATTTTAGAATCATAGAATGATACAGCACAGAAGGAGGTCATTCGGTACATTGTGCCTGTGCCGGCTCTTTGATAGAGCTATTCAATTAGTCCCACTCCCTGCTCTTTCCCCATATCCCTTCAAGTATTTATCCAATTCCCTTTTGAAAATTACTATTGAATCTGCTTCCACCACCCCTCTCCCACCGGCAGCCAAGTCGAGGTTCGAGGTGGGAGCATCATCTTAAAAAAATGGAAAGGGCTCAAAATAACTTGGGCCTCTCGCTGGCGCAGCCATGTAAGCTCGTTGCTCACCATGCCTGGCCCACACCCCGAGTTAAAATCAGGGCTAAGGTGTACACCTTTAAGCATTCCAAGTACTGTTGTAATGACAGGACTGGCTCCCTTCAAGCCTTTTCTGCCACGTTAGAATGACATTGCATGGATGGCGCAAAAAGAGCACAATTCTCCGAGTCCTTCTCAAATATGTCTCCTAAATGCCTCCAAATGAATACAATAATGAGGCTTGCCACATGGACCAGTGCAAGTTTTTTGTCCCTCCAGCCGCCGCACCCTCTTGCCAGACACCGCGCCCCCCCCCCGCCCCCTCCACCCCTCTCCCGCAGCCCAAGTGCAAAACTCAGCATAGGCACAGAGCTAGCACAGGGGTCGAAATCCCAGTTTTCCGACCCCCCTGTGCCATGCTTGCCCTGTGCTACCGGGGGAAATGAGTGCAATTAAAGGTCCATTGTTCCTAGTAGCCGATCCTGACTGCGACTTGCCAAGCTCTCAATAAGGTCAGGCTGTTAAGGCTGAACTGGTAGAGCAGTATTTTATACAAACCTGAAGCTTTTATTGTACAAAAAGATGTTAACTATAATGCAGGAAATGTACACTATTTGCATAAGATTCATATATTACCTGTAGTCACATCTATTTTAGAGGTTAAAAATTAATTATCAGCTTCCACATCATCCAGACAACATTGCCTGCTCTAAAAAATAATTTTCCTGAATTTTCCGTGACCTGGAAACAAAGGTCATGGAAAAGGGGTGAAATCCATAAGGCCAAATTTCCACACACTTGGAGGGGAACTTGCAGGTGATGGCATTCCCATGTGCCTGTTGCCCTTGTCCTTCTAGGTGGTAGAGGTCGTGGATTTGGGAGCTGCTTCCATAGAAGCTTTGGCAAGTTGCTGCAATGCATCTTGTAGATGGTACACACTGTATCCACGTTACTCCGGTGGTGGAGGGAGTGAATGTTTAAGGTGGTGGATGGGGTGCCAATCAAGTGGGCTGCTTTATCCTGGATTGTTTCGAGACTTTTGAGTGTTCTTGGAGCTGCACTCATCCAGGCGAGTGGAGAGTATTCCATCACACTCCTGACTTGTGCCTTGTAGGTGGTGGAAAGGCTTTGGGAGTCAGCAGAATACCCAGCCTCTGACCATCGCTTGTTGCCAAAGTATTTACGTGGCTGATCCAGTTAGATTTTTGGTCGATAGTGACCCCCATGATGTTGACGGTGGGGGATTTGTCGATGGTAATGCTGTTGAATGTCAAGGATCAGTGGTTAGACTTTCAATTGTTTGAGATAGTCATTGTCTGGCACTTGTGTGGCAGGAATGTTACTTGCCACCTATCAGCCCAAGCCTGAATGTCTTCCAGGTCTTGCTGCATGTAGGCATCGGCTGCTTCATTTTCTGAAGAATTGCGAATGGAACTGAACACTGTGCAATCATCAGCGAACACCCCTCTTCTGACCTTCTGATGGAGGGAAGATCATTGATGAAGCAGCTGAAGATGGTTGGGCCTAGGACACTGCCCTGAGGAGCTCCTGCAGCGATGTCCTGGGGCTGGGATGATTGATGTCAAACAACCATAACCATCTCCCTTTGTGCTAGGTATGACTCAAACCAGTGGAGAGTTTTCCCCCTGATTCCCATTGACTTCAGTTTTGCTAGGGCTCCTGATGTCACACTCGGTCAAAAGCTGCCTTGATGTCAAGGGCAATCACTTTCACCTCACCTCTGGAATTCAGCTCTTTTTTCCATATTTGGACCAAGGCTGTAATGAGGTCTGGAGTCGAGTGGTCCTGGCAGAACCCAAACTGAGCATCGGTGAGCAGGTTATTGGTGAGTAAGTGTCGCTTGATAGCACTGTTGACAATACCTTCCATCACTTTGCTGATGATTGAGAGTAAACTGATGGGGCAGTAATTGGCTGGATTGGACTTGGCCTGCTTTTTGTGGCCAGGACACACCTGGGCAGTTTTTTACATTGTCATTGCAGTCTCCCACATAGAGTACATTCTGTGCCCTTCCAACCCTCAGTTCTTCTTCCAAGTGATGCTCAACATGGAGGAGTACTGATTCAACAGATGAGGGAGGGTGGTAGATGGTAATCAGCATGAGGTTTCCTTGCCCATGCTTGACCTGAAGCCATGAGACTTCATGGGGTCGGGAGTCAATGTTGAGGATTCCCAGGACCAACTCCTCCACTGTGCTGCCACCTCGCGTGGGTCTGTCCTGCCGGTGGGACAGGACATACCCAGGGATGGTGATGGAGGAGTCTGGGACATTGGCTGTGAGTATGATTATGTCAGGCTGTTGCTTAACTAGTCTGTGCGACAGCTCTCCAATTTTGGCACAAGTCCCCAGATGTTAGTGAGAAGGACATTGCAAGGTCGCCTGGGCTGGGTGCGCCGCTGACATGTCCGAAGCTGGTGCCGAGGTCGATGCTGAGTGGTCTGTCCAGTTTTATTTGTATTACTGTTTCTTGTAGTGTTTTTTACGACTGAGCTAGGCCATTTCAGAGGGTATTTAAGAGTCAACCACCTTGCTGTGGGTCTGGAGTCACATATAGGCCAGGCCAGGTAAGGACGGCAGATTTATTTCCTTCAAGGACATTAGTGAATCAGATGGTTTTATGACAATCCTGAAGTTTCATTGTCACCATTACTGACACTAGCTTTATATTTCAGATTGATTTAATTAACTGAATTTAAATTCCACAGCTACCACTTTTTAGTCCAGGCCTCTGGATTACTAGTCCAGTAACGTAAACACAAGGCTCCTGTTCTTGATGTTCCAAAGCTAGAACCTGATCCCCATGGATCTTAGGCTCTCTGGCTTCTTCTTTTCTTCGTATTCCTCAAGCGAAGACTATTCCCGGTCATTTGTTCCAGCAACTGCTTTCAGGATGACTTTGGTGATCCAGTACACTTTCCTAGAGGTTATCGTGACAGCTGGTGGTTGAAAAATGGTTGGATCTTGACTGTTTGTGGGGAAGAAAGAAAGATTACACAACTTCCTTTATTCTTAGAACTTTCTTCCGATGTATTAATTTTTATTGATATTCTGCCTTTTATTATTTTTAATACCAATTTGTCCATAAGTTATTTTTATTCATGATAATAAATGCCACAATTTATGACAATAGAAACAGATTACTTACAATGTGTTTATCCAAAGAGAACAACTTTAATTTAGTATAAAAACAGAAAATGCTGGAAATACTCAGCAGGTCAGGCAGCATCTGTGGGGAGAGAAGGGCCATCAACCTGAAACGTTAACTCTGTTTCTCTCTCCACAGATGCTGCCTGACCTGCTGAGTATTTCAAGCATTTTCTGTTTTTATTTCAGATTTCCAGCATGTGCAGTATTTTGATTTTGTAACTTTAACTTAGTATATGGTAAATATTTCGAAATGAAGAATTTATTATAGCACCTTATTATGTCATTTATATAGCACCTTTCACAATCCCAGCATGTTTCAAAACTCCTCACAGCCAATGAAGTGCCGTTGCAGTGTAGTGACTGTTGCAAAATATGAAATATATATTTCAGAAAGACACGAGACTCCCAAAGCAAGCGCTCTACTCGGAACTCCTTCACAGCAAACGAGCCAAAGGCGGGCAGAGGAAACGTTACAAGGACACCCTCAAAGCCTCCCTGAAAAAGTGCAACATTCCCACTGACACCTGGGAGCCCCTGGCCAAAGACTGCACTAAGTGGAGGAAGTGCATCCGGGAGGGCGCTGAACACCTCGAGTCTCATCGCCAAGAGCATGCAGAAATCAACGCAGGCAGCGGAAAGAGCGTGCGGCAAACCTGTCCCACCCACCCTTTCCCTCAACGACTATCTGTCCCACCTGTGACAGGGACTGTGGTTCTCATATTGGACTGTTCAGCCACTTAAGAATTCATTTTTAAGAGTGGAAGCAAGTCTTCCTCAATTCATAGAAACATAGAAACATAGAAAATAGGTACAGGAGTAGGCCATTCGGCCCTTCTAGCCTGCACCACTATTCAATGAGTTCATGGCTGAACATGCAACTTCAGTACCCCATTCCTGCTTTCTCACCATACCCCTTGATCCCCCTAGTAGTAAGGACTTCATCCAACTCCTTTTTGAATATATTTAGTGAATTGGCCTCAACAACTTTCTGTGGTAGAGAATTCCACAGGTTCACCACTCTCTGGGTGAAGAAGTTTCTCCTCATCTCGGTCCTAAATGGCTTACCCCTTATCCTTAGGCTGTGACCCCTGGTTCTGGACTTCTCCAACATTGGGAACATTCTTCCTGCATCTAACCTGTCTGAACCCATCAGAATTTTAAACGTTTCTATGAGGTCCCCTCTCATTCTTCTGAACTCCAGTGAATACAAGCCCAGTTGATCCAATCTTTCTTGATAGGTCAGTCCCGCCATCCCAGGAATCAGTCTGGTGAACCTTCGCTGCACTCCCTCAATAGCAAGAATGTCCTTCCTCAAGTTAGGAGACCAAAACTGTACACAATACTCCAGGTGTGGCCTCACCAATGCCCTGTACAACTGTAGCAACACCTCCCTGCCCCTGTACTCAAATCGAGGGACTGCCTATGATGATGATGATGTGAAATATATAAGTTTACTCATCACTGCTAAAATGTTTATTTATCCTGATTCCAGAAGCTATCTAATCAGGAATGGTGGTCACTTCTTTAGGAGTGTGAAGTATTTTATGTTTGGCATGGTCTTAGTAATTTATTGTTAAGAACTTCAAAGTTCACCAAACGAACATGTTCCACATAACAGAAGTTATGTTGTTTTTCTGGTATTTTTTCTCCTCACTCCAGTCTCCTGTGCTTATCATTCTGGTTTGCGACCTGCAGAGCAAAATGTGTTTTGTTCAGTTTTGTTCATCATTTGGATGTATTGCATGCTAAAGATGGGATTTAAGCCAGGAATTTGATGCATCAATGCCACCCTACATTGAAGCAATTTACATAATGCAGGACAGATATGTTTTTTCTTAGTGCAATTAAAGATGCAATTTATTTTGCTCTTAATTCAATATGTCTACTGATATATTTATCATTATTTAAAGCTCTATTTGCTAATCACAGCACAATACAGTTATACTTAATGACCTGTGTATAAATGGGTTCTGCAGGAAGAGGAGATAGAGGGATATTATGAGAAGGCAGGAGGCGGGGTGGAGATGTGCCAAAAAGGACTGATTTATTGGATTGAATCACCTTTGTTTGCACCCCAGCTTGCAACCTGTTTAAAAAAATGGTATAATATTCAGCATTGGCAGAGGTGTCACCCTGGGTTTAAACTCTCTACTATTAAAAATACATTGAACGTCATCAGCTAGAAATGTCGACTGCAGCATTCTTAAAGTGTTCTGTACTCCTGCCCTGCCCCCAGTGACTTCACTGACATGGCCTGACTTTTATTGTTTCACTAAACAGTTGCATGTTGAAAAGAGCCGTGCACCTCGGAAAATGTTACCAGTCCTGGGTCACTTCTGAATTGATCAAGGTTACAGAAAATTTGCACCCAACCCTGTGTAATGGATCTCTGCTGCAGATTTATGTAAAAAAATATTTTATTTCACCTAGAAGATCCAAAGCCCTCTAATTTGAGAAGACAGCAGGAATGATACAGTTACAGAAATAATGTGATTACTATCTCAAGGTGTCTCTTCTTCTCTTCTTAGGCAGTCCCTCGGAGTCGAGGATGACTTACTTCCACACTAATATGAGTTCTCAGGTGACTGATGTGACCAATGCGGGATCGACAGTCACAGGTGAAGCAGGTGGTGGTTGAAGGGACGGGTGGGTGGGGTGCTTGACTTTTCGTGCGCTCCTTCCGCTGTTTGCGCTTGGCTTCCGTGTGCTTCTGGCGAAGAGACTCGAAGTGTTCGCCGCCTTCCTGATGCTCCTCCTCCACTTTGAGCGGCCTTGGATCAGGGATTTGCAGGTGTTGGAGAGGACGTTGCACTTTTTCAAGGAGGCTTTGAAGGTGTCCTTGAAGCGTTTCCTCTGCCTACCTCGGACTCGCTTGCCATGTCAGAGCTCTGAGTAGAGCGCTTGTTTTGGGAGTCTAGTGTCAGGCAGGTGGATGATGTAGCCCATCCAGCGGAGCTGATCGCGCGTGGTCAATGCTTCAATGCTGGGAATATTGGCCTGAGCAAGAAACTGACGTTGGATTTGCAGGATCGTGCGGAGGCAGTGTTGGTGGTACTTCTCCAGTGTTTTGAGGTGCCTGCTGTACATAGTCCATGTCTCTGAAGCATATAGGAGGGCGGGGATCACTACTGCTCTGTAGACCATGAGCTTGGTGCTGGGTTTGAGATCTTGATCTTCAAACACTCTCTTCCTCAGGCGACCGAAGGCTGCACTGGCGCACTGAAGGCGATGTTGGACTTTGTCATTGATGTCTGCCTTTGTTGACAGTAGGCTCCCAAGTTATGGAAAATGGTCCATGTTGTCCAAGGCCACGTTATGGATCTTGATAATCAGGGGGTAGTACTGTGTGGTGGGGGCAGGTTGGTAGAGAACCTTTGTCTTATGAATGTTTAATGTAAGGCCTATACACTCGTACGCTTCGGTGAAAGTGTTGACGATGGTTTGTTCGACCTCCGAGTGTGTGCAAACACAAGCGTCATCTGCATACTGTAATTCAATGACAGAGGATGGGATGGCCTTGGATCTGAACTGGAGGCGACGGAGGTTGAACAATTTCCCGTTTGTTCGATAGATTAGCTCCACTCCAGCGGGGAGCTTATTGAGGGTGAGATGGAGCATTGCTGCAAGGAAGATCGAGTCCACCCAATCCTGTGTAATGGAGCTCTGCTGTAGATCTATATGAAAAATATTTTATTTCACCTTGAAGACCCAAAGCCCTCTAATTTGAGAAGGCATCAGTGATGATACAGTTACAGAAGTAATGTGATTACTTTCTCAAGGTGTACTATTTAGCTGATTTTAGGAGATTGAAAAGCATACCATATATAATTTATAACACAGTGATTAATATAGCAAAGAAACATGAAGAGCAAGGCTCTAATTCCACATAAGTAGATAGAAATTACTGTCTCAGCTGTGGTGCACTCGTCCAAATGAATGTGATATTCTTTCTCCAGTTTACCTGTACTATTTTCAGGTCTGCTTAGTTTTCCATGGTCCTCAAGCTTTTACCTTTATTAAAGGTGCAGTATCTCTTTTCCAATAATCTGCTTGAAGTGTTATGCCTTTTTCTAGAACTCACAATGAAACAGAATTAACCAGCCAGTTATTATTGTCTATTTGAGTCGATTCAAGATTGGGCATAGGATTACATAAATAAAATTAGAAAATAAACAACGAACTTTCAAATGATCAAGATGAAGATCTGTAATTAGAGAAAATCTAGTGGAAAGTAGAAAGAAAGACTTGCATTTTATACAGTGTCTTTCATGACCACCGGATGACCCAAAGCCAATGAAATACTTTTGCAGTGTACCTGTTGTAATTCAGGAAACATTACAGAACAATAATAGAACAATAATCCTGTAAGGTCAGTGCATTGCAACAGCTTGAGAATTAAATCATGATGAAGAAGTGACAAATTCATGACCCACCACCACTGGGGAGCAACACACTCAGAGACCATTAGGGGGAATTTTAACCCCTCAAAAACAGGTGGGTTTGGATCAGGTGGGAAAAACCAAACCCAACCTGTTTTAACTGAGGCGGTGGCGGAGGGGGGCGGTGCGGGCGACCTACCCACTCCAAGGAGGTGGGTCTCTCATTTAAATATTTTAATGAGGCTACGTGCTTCAGATCTTTTCTCTGTTCCAGCTTTAACCTGGCAGCTAAAGGGAGGTGATAACTGCTACATGGAACAGGTAAGGGTTTTTCCAGCACTGCTTGTGGGCCAGGAGGAGCAGGAGTGCCTCCCCCCAGCTCACCAAGCAAATCTGTTAACCTCCCCTGTGATCGGAACTCACCTCCACAATCTGATGCCCTCCTGATGTCCTCTACAGCCCATGGTCTCCTCCCACCACCCAGATACTCCATGAGTCTCCCGTGATCATCTCCCTTTCCCCACCGATCTCTCCAGTCCCCCATAATCTTATTCATTGTATAACACATTTAATTAGCACTACTACGTAGAATAGGATCAATTGCACATAGTTATCAAAAGAGAACCATCTTTTCATTTCCAATATTCTTCAATTCTTTCCTGTTGGGGCTAACTCTCGTAGTTGGGAAGACCAAATCCACAATCAACCCCAGTCAATCACATACTATGGGCCCAAGTTTCCACATGATTTGCGCCTGATTTTTAGGAGCAACTGGTGGAGAACGGACTATCTTAGAAATCGCAATTCTCCACATTTTTTTTTCTGCAGTTCTAGTCAGGTAGAACAGTTCTACTTTGGAACAGAATTTTTTCTTCAAAAGGGGGCGTGACCGGCCACTGACGCCTGATTTCAAAGTTTCCACAGTGAAAACGTACTCCAAACTAACTTAGAATGGAGCAAGTGAAGATTTTTGTAGAACTGAAAAAACCTGTTCTACACATTAAAAAATCAGGCGCAGGTTACAAATTAGGCGTCCAGAACGAGGTGGGGGGGGGGGAAGGGAACTCATTAAATTCTACAATCAATCCTTATTTATACTTCTACAAATATTATACAAATAAATCCAACCTGAATAAACATTTATAAGGAAAGAAAAGATTAAATAAACCATCTTCCTACCTGTGTGAAAGTGCTTCAGCCAGCCTCACAAGTTCGTTCATTCGTTCCCGACGGCAGGGGGGGGGAGGAGGAAGCCGTTCCCGACGGTGGGAGGGAGGGAGTGCGGGCCCGACCGACCGCCCGCCCGACCGCAGCGGGGGGGGGGGGAGGAAGCCGCTCCAGACGGCGGGCTGGAAGGAGACAGTGAGAAGGCTGCAGGAAGCCTCAGTGCTGATGTGCTGATGGCAATGGGCATTTATTAAAAAATGTTCAAAAATTAAACAGCTACAAAGAACTACAAAAATGGCCAAGTGCCAATGTTTCCTTCACACTGCGTGTGCGCGAATGCTCCAACACGCACGCGCAGGGTTGCTGGCAGGAAAAAAACTAATTTAAATAGTATCCGCCCCCTCCCACTTACAAAATCGGCGCGAGTGTAGGCTCCGCCCCCCTGGGCGCCGCACCAAACAGACTAAGGGGCTGCAGGGCTCCCCAGAATCGCGAGTTTTTTTTCTGGCGCCGTTTTAGGCGCGAAAAACGGGCGCCCAGCTCGGAGGGGCGCCCGTTTTTTATTTAGTGGAAACTTGGGCCCTATTTATTATAAAGACTGCTTAAAAACAACTCTGAAATAGTACAAAATAGACGTCCATAAGTGGGAACAACTTGCTCAAGATAGGAAAGCATGGTGAAAAATCATCCATGTAGGCACTTCCTGCTAAGAGGCCCGTCACAGAACGTTCTGTGATCCCGCATACACCATCTTGATTTTTCAAGGAAACTTCCTCAGCTAGTATTTACATTCAGCATCAATAATGTGATGGGCCTCTTCGCAGGAAGTGCCTACATGGATGATTTTTCACCATGCTTTCCTATCTTGAGCAAGTTGTTCCCATTTATGGATGTCTATGTTGTACTATTTCAGAGTTGTTTTTAAGCAGTCTTTATAACTCTTTTGCTGACTACCAGGAAATAGCTTCCCAGTTATTGTTGCACCATAAAGGATCTTCTTCAGGATTCGTTTTATCAGACATTTGCACTTGACCTGACCATCGTAGCCATACCTTCACAATCAGGACACCCAGGCTTGGCATGTCAGCTTTCTGAAGAACTTCGGTGTCAGGGATCCTGTCTTGACATCTGATCATTGTTAGTTATCTCAGGCAGCTTATGTGAAAGTGATTCAGTTTCTTAATGGGGCGTGAATATGTTGTCCAAGTTTCACAGGCATAAAGCAGGGTCGTCAGCCCTATACACTTACTTTGATCTCAGGCTGATGCCTCTCTTGTCCCAGTGATGCTCAAAAAGTTTGTCAAAAGCTAAGCTGCTTTTGCCGATTCTGCAAGATGCTTGTGTATCGATCTGGATTTCTCGAGACAGCGTGCGACCCAGGTAGGTGAATCTGTCCACAACCTGAAGAGTGTGATCACCTGGGGCTTATAGATTATAATATATATAAAAAGGGGATGCTGATACTGGCCATAACCTTTGTAGTACCCTGGATCACTTCTGAAAATCGTTGGATTCATGGTAGGGCCAGATAGTGTGCATACATCTAGCACTCTGCTCCTCCAGTATTCACCTGAATCTATGAAACTTATGTGGAGTTTATGTGTTGAGTTACCCTTATATATTTTATTACAAGTGATGATTTTGAAGGTTTGTTCCCAAATTTCCTTCCACATTTTTTCTGTTATTTGGTGACCTCGATCTCACTTCTATGCTCCTTTTAGACTTTCTGTAGCTTGCATATGGAGGTGATCACAGTGTGCAGGACAGTAGTACATTTACAGAAATCTTGGGCATGGAGAATGAGTAGCTCTAGAGAGGTTAGCTCTTGCTGGACTTTGTGAAACATTACTGGAATTTTGGAGGAAGTGACTTGGATGTACCTTAACGGACCCTTTGGAGTGGGATAGATGTGTCCTTCAGTTGCTGAAAGGACAAGATCTTATTCTTGTGGAGGCCAAGCTGAGCCAGGTTATGCTGTTCTCATTCCAAGTTGTAAATCCACGAAGGGTCATCAACCCGAAACGTTAACTCACTTCCTCTCCACAGATGCTGCCTGACCTGCTGAGATTTCCAGCATTTTCTATTTGTATTATTATTTATGACAATGGTACACTTGGGAGATCTTGCTGCACCAAATTAAGAAGGAAGATGACAGATCCAGTGGAATCTTCAATCGTGCCATGCCTTCTTCCAAATGAATAGCATTATTGTAACCTCTTGCCAGAGTGTATAATGGAAAGATTTACATTGGGAGGATTGGGAAGTTTCTGCCTCTGTATCCAACAATGGGTTTTGTGGTGAAGTTCTATTGTTGGAGTCCATTATTAAAGAAGCAGTAGCAGGACATTTGAAAAAGCAAAATTCGGTCAAACAGAGTCAGCATGGAATTTTAAAGGAGAAGTCATGTTTGACAAATTTACTGGAGTTTTTTGATGATGTAACGAACAGGGTGGATAAAGGGGAACCAGTGGATGTGGTGTATTTGGACTTCCAGAAGGCATTTGACCAGGTGCCACATAAAAGGTTATTGCACAAGATAAAAGTTCACGGGGTTGGGGGTAATATATTAGCATGGATAGAGGATTGGCTAACTAACAGAGAACAGAGAGTCAGTATAAATGGTTTATTCTCTGGTTGGCAACCAGTAACTAGAGGGATGCCACAGGGATCAGTGCTGGGACCCCAACTATTTACAATCTATATTAACGACTTGGAAGAAGGGACTGAGTGTAACAGAGCCAAGTTTGCTGACAATACAAAGATGGGAGGAAAAGCAATGTATGAGGAGGACACAAAAAATCTGCAAAAGGACATAGACAGGCTAAGTGAGTGGGCAAAATTTTGCAGATGGAGTATAATGTCAGAAAGTGTGAGACCATACACTTTGGCAGAAAAAAAATAAAAGAGCAAGTTATTATTTAAATGGAGAAAGATTGCAAAGTGCCGCAGTACAGCGGGACCTGGGCGTACTCATGCATGAAACACAAAAGGATAGTATGCAGGTACAGCAAGTGATCAGGAAGGCCAATGGTATCTTGGCCTTTATTGCAAAGGAGATGGAGTATAAAAGCAGGGAAGTCTTGCTACAGCTATGTAAGGTATTGGTGAGGCAACACCTGGAATACTGCATGCAGAATTGGTTTCCATATTTACGAAAGGAACTACTTGCTTTGGAGGTAGTTCAGAGAAGGTTCACTAGGTTGATTCCGGTGATGAGGGTGTTGACTTATGAGGAAAGGTTGAGTAGGTTGGGCCTCTACTCATTGGAATTCAGAAGAATGAGAGGTGATCTTACTGAAATGTATAAGATTATGAGGGGGTTTGACGAGGTGGATGCAGAGAGGATGTTTCCACTGATGGGGGTGACTAGAACTAGAGGGCATGATCTTAGAATAAGGAGCTGCCCATTTAAAACAGAGATGAGAAATTTCTTCACTCAGGTGGTTGTAAATCTGTGGAATTCGCTGCCTCAGCGAGCTGTGGAAGCTGGGACATTGAATAAATTTAAGACAGAAATAGACAGTTTCTTAAACGATAAGGGGATAAAGAGTTATGGGGAGTGGGCGGGGAAGTGGAGCTGAGTCCATGATCAGATCAGCCATGATCTTATTGAATGGCGGAGCAGGCTCGAGGGTACATATTGCCTACTCCTGTTCCTATTTCTTATGTTCTTATATAAGTCACCCAAGAAGGTTTGAGAGGCACAGTCTTCCCTGGAGATGAGGAATTGTAGGAGTACTCAGTGCATTTGCAGACGTTTACCCGTTCAGAGGAATTCTGCGAGACGTTTGTCAAAATCATGTAACTATTGGGCCAGGACTGCAATAGGTGGCATCTGGAATATCACCTTCATCTTTATTGTACTTGTTCACCTAAGCAGTCTAGACTGGCCCAACTGTTCAAGTCAGAGTATATGCTTATTATGAATAGTAAACAATTCTCCTTGTACAGGGTTTGAAGTAAAGGAGATACTTTTACATTTAGTTTTCTGAATCTTGTGTCTGACCATGCAAATTGGTAGCGTTCCCATATTTGTACATGAATGCCTGTGTGAAAGATATGACATATATTTTAGCATCATTGGGCCCAAGTTTCCACATGATTCGCGCCTGATTTTTAGGAGCAACTGGTGGAGTACGGACTATTTTAGAAATCGCAATTCTCCACATTTTTTTTCCTGCAGTTCTAGTCAGGTAGAACAGTTCTAGTTTAGAACAGAATTTTTTCTTCAAAAGGGGGCGTGTCCGGCCACTGACGCCTGATTTGAAAGTTTCCACAGTGAAACTGTACTCCAAACTAAAGTAGAATGGAGCAAGTGAAGATTTTTGTAGAACTGAAAAAACCTGTTCTACACATTAAAAAATCAGGCGCAGGTTACAAATTAGGCGTCCAGAACGAGGTGGGAAGGGAACTCATTGAATTCGACAATAAATCCTTATTTATACTTCTACAAATATTATACAAATAAATCCAACCTGAATAAACATTTATAAGCCAAGAAAAGATTAAATAAACCATCTTCCTACCTGTGTGAAAGTGCTTCAGCCAGGGAGAATTCTGCAGCCGTTCGTGCCGCTGAGCGGGAGGGGGAGAGAGAGAGAGAGGGAGAGAGAGAGAGGGGGAGAGAGGGAGGGAGAGGGAGGGAGGGAAGGAGGGAGAGGGAGGGGAGAGAGAGAGAGGGAGGGAGGGGGGGGTCGGGGAACAGGAGCGCGGGTCGGGTCGGGTCGGGGGGGTCGCGGGTGTCGGGTCGGGTCGGGGCGGGGGGCAGCGGGTCTCGGGTCGGGGCGGGGGGGGGGGAGCGGGTGTCGGGTCGGGTCTGATCGGCGGGGGGGGGAGCGGGGGTCGGGTCGGGTCAGCGGTGGGGGGGGAGCGGGTGTCGGGTCGGGTCTGGTCTGCGGGGGGGGAGCGGGTGTCGGGTCGGGTCTGATCGGCGGGGGGGGGAGCGGGGGTCGGGCCGGGTCGGCGGTGGGGGGGAGCGGGTGTCGGGTCGGGTCTGGTCTGCGGGGGGGGGAGCGGGTGTCGGGTCTTGTCGGGGGCGGGGAGCAGGAGCTGGCCGTGGGAGGAGCCTTCTTCACGCAGCCCCAGTGAGGCCATTCAGCCAGGGCTAGGGGCTGCGTGCTTCGGGCCCCTCCCACACAGTTCGGCGCCTGGAGCTACTGCACTTGCGTGCCGACTGTAGCGCGCATGTGCAGAGGTCCCGGCACTGTTTTCAGCGCCAGGACCTGGCTCCGCCCCCCCACAGCTCGTGCTGGCTGCGCCGAGGGCCAGAGGACCTGTAAGTAGGTGGAGAATACCGAGGATTTTTTTAGGCGCCGTTTTAGGCGCGAAAAACGGGCGCCCAGCTCAGAGGGGCGCCCGTTTTTTTTCTTGTGGAAACTTGGGCCCATTGTCTTTGTAATCTGAAAGTTGGTCAAAGTCTTTGAGGATTTGGAAGCTGGTGGGTAGTGAGGTAATAATTTGCCATCAGCATACAGCATTATTTTGTGTTCAGTCCATCAGCCTGCACTCCATGGATGTCTAAATTTGAGTGAGTGAGGATAAGACATCACTGCCCAGAGTATTCAGGACTAATCAGGAAGTTGTCCCAAAGAATTTTTTTTAAGATTATATAAATGAATTAAGTCGGGCATGGCAGCAATTCCCTCACTTTGGTTAACTTACCCTTGGGGCAAACACAACTCAGGCCAATTTACAGAAATTAGACAGCTATAATACAAATGCATCTTTATTGTTACTTCTGGTGGAAAAAGTTCAGGGTAAAATCACTGCCGAAAGCAAAGTGATTTCTCAGTTAATGACAAGAATCTCTCCCAATTCTACCCGCAATCAAAATGTCCCATTTTGGGCAAGTTCTTAAGGCTAAAGTCAATTATTAATAAATGTGGATGTGCTCCAATTTATTTTCAGAAAGGAAAACAGCAAATTACTTAGGACTGAAGTTACTGCCATTGATTCCCTCCTGATCTCTGAACAGATAACACTGAGCTCACATTGTTTGTTAGAATCTAATTAAGAGTGGGAATGTGATTTACCTAATAGAGAATCTGCCTTGAGAGACTTAGTTACAGAAGTTTGATCAGAAGAAGGCCTGCTATCAATTCCTCAGGGCAACTAGGCATAGGCAATCATGTGATTTTTCCAGTATTTCCTACATCCTGACCACAATTCAAAAAAACAGCTCCAGTTCTGGTTCTGATGTGTTATGTTTTCCTATCCACTTCCATTTTACTATTGTCAGCACTTGCCAGTAGTTTTGAATGCTGTGCGAAGTGAGGATCAACTCAAATAGGTGAAGGCGAGCATTGACGATTGTGCAAAGAAACTCTTTAAGTCTGTCTCCTGATAAACTTCTCAGTTTTTGTCCAGGGCTGAAACCAATAGGCAATTCTTGGCTGAGCAGAATTGGGTAAGAGATGACTCAACTTTCTCCAGCCATCTCTCAGTAATAAAACAAATGATAATACAATGGATGTGGTCTCAGGAACCTCTTGATAAGACTAGGGGGATATCAGTTTTTCACGGAACTATATGTACGAATTGTCATGTGATGTACCACATATACACTGCAGCTGTGACTCTTCTCCATTCCCAATAGAAGTGGTTAAAAAAAACACTCAAGGGACACAACCACACCAGCACTAAGATGTTGAAATACATTGCAAATATTTAAAACAAGCATTAAGCTGTTGGAATATCTTCCTCCACAGACTCTTCCATGTCCTCACAACACAAGTCCCCTGGAACATCCAACAAAGCAACTAGATTTGCACATGTAACTGCTGTGTCCCTTGAGGATATTGGGCATTAATATACGATGGATCCGCTGCCAAAAGGTGTGTTGGCAATTGAAGTATTATAATGAGGCCTGAAGCCTCTACTTTAACCTACTTTAACCTGCTGTGCAGGTTTGGCTGCAGGTGGCCGGGGATCCTGAGGCTCAGGAGTTGGCCCCAGATTCGGGGAGCAATCCTTGTGGGCCGGGAGGATCAGTAGTGTTTCCTCCTGGCCCCCCAAGCTCTCCCACCATCAGCCTGCTCCTCTCTGAGGTCGGGGATCACCACCCCCCACCCTCCCCCCCCCCGCCCGCGAGATCACGAATTGGCCCCGGGTTTGGGGATCAAATCCCCCTGGGGATCAGACTCCCCCGGGGGTGGGAGCCCCCACCCCAGGCTTGGACCCCTCCCCCCACCCCCCCCGCATGGCTTGGAACCCCCGCACCCCACCATCCTGGGCCCAGCACCTATCTTGTCCTGTGGCCTTCTGGTCCGTGTCCACCGCACCACTGGGAACCCGCCCTTTTCGGGAAACCTGAAATTCCAGATTTCCCGCCACCTCCTGGGTCCCCCGGCAAAGTGCAGGTGGGAAATGAGAAAATCCAGCCCAATGCCACATTAAGGGACAACAAGATGAGCTCCAGTAAGTATCCCAATCATTTACTAGACTGTAACACATGACTCAGCATTAACATGATTTTGTTAACTTTGAAGTTTAAAAAAAGTGGAATAACATTAGGCAGGCATTGAAAAGGCATTCACAATATGACATTATTAGAGGATGATAGAGTTAAGAGTAGATTTCTGACAGGATCATTATATAATTCATAAGTAAGGTAGTTTGTTCTTTTTATGACTGAATTAAGCTGAGATTCTGTTGCTGACTATGTAATTTTATGATAAATGAATAACATTATTTTCAAGAAAAGGTATTTTTTCAGAACCATTTTATGACCTTTCATTCTGAAATTGTCTGTTGTCTTACTGTTCAGTAACATGCTGTTCAGTACCTTTCTTGGGACTGATAATAAAATAATCTCTTCCCATTTGTTATAATCTGGTAGGTCAACCTTTTTTGGTAGCTATGTAGTGAGAACTGGTCCATAGCATTGCTATCTTGTGCCGTACTATATTTGATGGTGACTTTTGTTATATCCCCACTGTTCTTGTTCATTTCTGTTATATTATCAACTTCTGGTGCCTTTGCCATGTCAGCTTGGCTCAGTGGCAGCATTATTGCCTCTGAGTCAGAAGATTATGGGTTGAAGTTGCAATCCAGTACTTGAGCACTGCAGGCTGATACTTGGGTGCAGCACTGAGGGAATGCTGCATTAATGTTGGGGCAGTGTTTCGGATGAGACGAGGATGCATCTGCTTGTTCAGGTGCACATGACTGGCTTTTAAAAAAAAGAGTTAGGAGTTTTGCCGGTATGTCAATCAACATTCATCTCTAGTCAACACTACCAAAGCAAAGCAAAGCAAATTGTGGAATAGTGCTATAAGCAAACTGGCTTCAATGATAAAAACTGAAAATGCTAAAAAAAATACTCAGCAGGTGAGGCAGGCTCTGTGGAGAGCGAAACAGAGATAACGTTTCAGGTCTGTGATCCATCGGCTGAACTGGAAAATGTTACAGATGTAACACTACTCTGGCATAGTGCTCGAATCCACGATCTTCTGCCTCAGAAGCGAGAGCTGAGCCAAGGCTGACTTTCAGAGTTAATTTTACACGAGTTAATTTATGTTCTATTGAAGGAAAATAAAAGTTTTAATACAAAAGA
The DNA here is from genome assembly GCF_044704955.1 of Pristiophorus japonicus. Taxonomy (NCBI): domain Eukaryota; kingdom Metazoa; phylum Chordata; class Chondrichthyes; family Pristiophoridae; genus Pristiophorus; species Pristiophorus japonicus. The sequence goes on from NC_091978.1 coordinate 107,119,185, forward strand.
AAACTTTCAATGATGGCTGAACCATATCAAAATGCAAGCTGTGAAACAGGAATATGGAAAAACAGTTTTAGAAACATAGAAACATAGAAAATAGGTGCAGGAGTAGGCCATTCGGCCCTTCTAGCCTGCACCGCCATTCAATGAGTTCATGGCTGAACATTCAACTTCAGTACCCCATTCCTGCTTTCTCGCCATACCCCTTGATCCCCCTAGCAGTAAGGACCTCATCTAACTCCTTTTTGAATATATTTAGTGAATTGGCCTCAACAACTTTCTGTGGTAGAGAATTCCACAGGTTCACCACTCTCTGGGTGAAGAAGTTCCTCCGCATCTCGGTCCTAAATGGCTTACCCCTTATCCTTAGACTGTGACCCCTGGTTCTGGACTTCCCCAACATTGGGAACATTCTTCCTGCATCTAACCTGTCTAACCCCGTCAGAATTTTATATGTTTCTATGAGGTCCCCTCTCATTCTTCTGAACTCCAGTGAATACAAGCCCAGTTGATCCAGTCTTTCTTGATAGGTCAGTCCCGCCATCCCGGGAATCAGTCTGGTGAACCTTCGCTGCACTCCCTCAATAGCAAGAATGTCCTTCCTCAGGTTAGGAGACCAAAACTGTACACAATACTCCAGGTGTGGCCTCACCAATGCCCTGTACAACTGTAGCAACACCTCCCTGCCCCTGTACTCAAATCCCCTTGCTATGAAGGCCAACATGCCATTTGCTTTCTTAACCGCCTGCTGCACCTGCATGCCAACCTTCAATGACTGATGTACCATGACACCCAGGTCTCTTTGCACCTCCCCTTTTCCTAATCTGTCACCATTCAGATAATAGTCTGTCTCTCTGTTTTTACCACCAAAGTGGATAACCTCACATTTATCCACATTATACTTCATCTGCCATGCATTTGCCCACTCACCTAACCTATCCAAGTCGCTCTGCAGCCTCACAGCATCCTCCTCGCAGCTCACACTGCCACCCAACTTAGTGTCATCCGCAAATTTGGAGATACTACATTTAATCCCCTCATCTAAATCATTAATGTACAGTGTAAACAGCTGGGGCCCCAGCACAGAACCTTGCGGTACCCCACTAGTCACTGCCTGCCATTCTGAAAAGTACCCATTTACTCCTACTCTTTGCTTCCTGTCTGACAACCAGTTCTCAATCCATCTCAGTACACTACCCCCAATCCCATGTGCTCTAACTTTGCACATCAATCTCTTGTGTGGGACCTTGTCGAACGCCTTCTGAAAGTCCAAATATACCACATCAACTGGTTCTCCCTTATCCACTCTACTGGAAACATCCTCAAAAAATTCCAGAAGATTTGTCAAGCATGATTTCCCTTTCACAAATCCATGCTGACTTGGACCTATCATGTCACCTCTTTCCAAATGCACTGCTATGACATCCTTAATAATTGATTCCATCATTTTACCCACTACCGATGTCAGGCTGACCGGTCTATAATTCCCTGTTTTCTCTCTCCCTCCTTTTTTAAAAAGTGGGGTTACATTGGCTACCCTCCACTCCATAGGAACTGATCCAGAGTCAATGGAATGTTGGAAAATGACTGTCAACGCATCCACTATTTCCAAGGCCACCTCCTTAAGTACTCTGGGATGCAGTCCATCAGGCCCTGGGGATTTATCGGCCTTCAATCCCATCAATTTCCCCAACACAATTTCCCGGCTAATAAGGATTTCCCTCAGTTCCTCCTCCTTACTAGACCCCCCGACCCCTTTTATAACCGGAAGGTTGTTCGTGTCCTCCTTCGTGAATACCGAACCAAAGTACTTGTTCAATTGGTCCGCCATTTCTTTGTTCCCCGTTATGACTTCCCCTGATTCTGACTGCAGGGGACCTACATTTGTCTTTACTAACCTTTTTCTCTTTACATATCTATAGAAACTTTTGCAATCCGTCTTAATGTTCCCTGCAAGCTTCTACTCATACTCCATTTTCCCTGCCCTAATCAAACCCTTTGTCCTCCTCTGCTGAGTTCTAAATTTCTCCCAGTCCCCAGGTTCGCTGCTATTTCTGGCCAATTTGTATGCCACTTCCTTGGCTTTAATACTATCCCTGATTTCCCTTGATAGCCACGGTTGAGCCACCTTCCCTTTTTTATTTCTATGCCAGACAGGAATGTACAATTGTTGTAGTTCATCCATGCGGTCTCTAAATGTCTGCCATTGCCCATCCACAGTCAACCCCTTAAGTATCATTCGCCAATCCATCTCAGCCAATTCACGCCTCATACCTTCAAAGTTAGCCTTCTTTAAGTTCTGGACCATGGTCTCTGAATTAACTGTTTCATTCTCCATCCTAATGCAGAATTCCACCATATTATGGTCACTCTTCCCCAAGGGGCCTCGCACAACGAGATTGCTAATTAATCCTTTCTCATTACATAACACCCAGTCTAAGATGGCCTCCCCCCTAGTTGGTTCCTCGACATATTGGTCTAAAAAACCATCCCTTATGCACTCCAGAAAATCCTCCTCCACCGTATTGCTTCCAGTTTGGTTAGCCCAATCTATGTGCATATTAAAGTCACCCATTATAACTGCTGCACCTTTATTGCACGCACCCCTAATTTCCTGTTTGATGCCCTCCCCAACATCACTACTACTGTTTGGAGGTCTGTACACAACTCCCACTAACGTTTTTTGCCCTTTGGTGTTCTGCAGCTCTACCCATATAGATTCCACATCATCCAAGCTAATGTCCTTCCTAACTATTGCCTTAATCTCCTCCTTAACCAGCAATGCTACCCCACCTCCTTTTCCTTTTATTCTATCCTTCCTGAATGTTGAATACCCCTGGATGTTGAGTTCCCAGCCCTGCTCATCCTGGAGCCACGTCTCCGTAATCCCAATCACATCATATTTGTTAACATCTATTTGCACAGTTAATTCATCCACCTTATTGCGGATACTCCTTGCATTAAGACACAAAGCCTTTAGGCTTGTTTTTTTAACACCCTCTGTCCTTTTAGAATTTTGCTGTACAATGGCCCTTTTTGTTCTTTGCCTTGGGTTTCTCTGCCCTCCACTTTTCCTCATCTCCTTTCTGTCTTTTGTTTTTGCCTCCTTTTTGTTTCCCTCTATCTCCCTGCATTGGTTCCCATCCCCCTGCCATATTAGTTTAACTCCTCCCCAACAGCACTAGCAAACACTCCCCCGAGGACATTGGTTCCGATTCTGCCCAGGTGCAGACCGTCCGGATTGTACTGGTCCCACCTCCCCCAGAACCGGTTCCAATGCCCCAGGAATTTGAATCCCTCCCTGCTGCACCATTGCTCAAGCCACGTATTCATCTGAGCTATCCTGCGATTCCTACTCTGACTAGCACGTGGCACTGGTAGCAATCCCGAGATTACTACTTTTGAGGTCCTACTTTTTTATTTAGCTCCTAGCTCCTTAAATTCATTTCGTAGGAACTCATCCCTTTTTTTACCTATGTCATTGGTACCAACGTGCACCACGACAACTGGCTGTTCTCCCTCCCTTTTTAGAATGTCCTCCACCCGCTCCGAGACATCCTTGACCCTTGCACCAGGGAGGCAACATACCATCCTGGAGTCTCGGTTGCGGCCGCAGAAACGCCTATCTATTCCCCTTACAATTGAATCCCCTATCACTATCGCTCTTCCACTCTTTTTCCTGCCCTCCTGTGCAACAGAGCCAGCCATGGTGCCATGAACTTGGCTGCTGCTGCCCTCCCCTGATGAGTCATCCCCCTCAACAGTACTCAAAGCAGTGTATCTGTTTTGCAGTGGGATGACCACAGGGGACCCCTGCACTACCTTCCTTGCACTACTCTTCCTGCTGGTCTTCCATTCCCTCGCTGGCTGTGGACCCTTCTCCTGCAGTAAGACCAACTCGCTACACGTGATACTCACGTCATTCTCAGCATCGTGGATGCTCCAGAGTGAATCCACCTTCAGCTCCAACTCCGCAACGCGGACCGTCAGTAGCCGGAGGTGGACACACTTCCCGCACATGTAGTCGTCAGGGACACTGGTGTTGTCCCCGTGTTCCCACATGGTACAGGAGGAGCATATCACGTGACCGAGCTGTCCTGCCATGACTTAACCCTTAGATACACTTAAATTGCCGACAACAATGTTAAAAGTTACTGACTAATAAAGAAAAAGAAAAACTACTCACCAATCAGCAGCCAATCACTTACCACGTTGGCTGTGACGTCACCTTTTGATTTCCTTCTACTTCTTTTTTGCCTTCTCTCCCAGCTGGAGCTGCACCGCTACGCCTCTCTCGACTCCCGCCTCTCTCGACGCTCCCCGGACTGCTGAGCCTTTTATCGGCCGGTGCCTCTCTCGACTCCCGCCTCTCTCGACGCTCCCCGGACTGCTGAGCCTTTTATCGGCCGGTGCCTCTCTCGACTCCCGCCTCTCTCGACGCTCCCCGGACTGCTGAGCCTTTTATCGGCCGCTGCCTCTCTTGACTCCCGCCATTACTCAGACATTACTCAGAGAAAAAAGCAGTTGTAATCAAAGACAAATCTGAGGTTGCTATGGAACTAGCAGAACCGACCAGCATTGTCTTGAGACAAGACCCTTATTAAACTTCAACAAGTGACACACATGATGAAGCAAGTAACCGTACTAAACTTTGAACCAACCATGAACAACAAGGGGAAAATCCATGCTTGTAGAAGCCAATCATTGAGGTGTGCATGTGAGAGCAACGAGAGGAATCTGAACACAAAGAATATAAGAACTAACACAATACCTAGTTTTTCACTGCAGCTGGCCAGGACAAACGTGTCTTGGTCGAATGAAGACAAGACATCTAAAGATTTCAACAGACTTCAAGTGATCATCAGTTTGGCTACCGGGTACTTAAAGACTCCAGGACAGGTTAAGTTGGGTTCTTATTTAATCCGTTCATTAGTGGTTAAATAAAGGATCTCTGTGAGAGATAATTTGCTGTTAATATGGATTCGGGCCTATGAAGCTCACTCTGACAACAAGACCGGAATTTTGCTGGCGCTCAGAGGGTGAGTTCACTGTCAAAATATAAAAGATTGACAGCGGGCCAACAGCCCGCTGTCAACCCGCCTCAACATCAGTTTCCAAAGTTTCGGGTCTATCTATGCATTACAGACCTGACACCAAGCAGCAGAGCAGCCAATTGACATTGTTAAGAGCTTGTTAACAGTATTTTACCATGCACTTAACATTTTTTCAGCTTTTGATGAGGTTCACGGTGTTCGGGGATCATGTCAGGTAAGTAGGTTGGGTTTTCAATTACTCTCCATTCCTCTGAATAGGTGACATCTGCAAAAGTGGTATAAAAGCTACCATTTCACAGCTCTTCAATTTCCAACCTGAGCAGCTGGAGCCTTCAGGATTTGGAAGACACTTTCGAGCTTTATGTAGTTTGGAAGTGTTTGGAGTTAGCTCTCTATCCACTGTCACCTCCTTGAAACAACCTATCTCACCATCGCTTCTGCCATCTCAAATTCAGCATCGTGCCCTTTAAAAAATCTCACCTTGGTCCTCAGAATTCCATCAGGATCGGCCCCAACACCAGCATCACCAGGGACACCAGCATCACGAGGCACACAGCAACACCAACAACACCCACCTTCTCTGCAATCACCTGATTCTGCATCCAACCACATTGCTGCCCGGGAGGCCAGGGATGGCCTCACCATAGCTAGATTTACTTCACTTGATGCTGCACACCTTGGCTGCCAAATGATGTGCCAGGTTGACACCACCCCACACCAGCACCATAAAGCATCCGTGCATTGCCCAAGCCATTCCTTTCACACTCATCAGCATTGCAGGTGGTACCGTTATGTCTCACCATTCACTGCAACTCAGTTCAACCTGACTGCCTGCCTCTCTTCCGCTCTTACATCCGGTCCAGGGTGTCCTTGGAGATGGAGCACGCGGTGTCCACCGGTACGCTCGCGGCCTTCCGCGAGAGGTGGGCACCGGAGGGACTGGAGTGCATCATCACGCCCGGCAACCAAATTTTAATTTGATTTTACGTTTTAAAGTTTAATTTGTTTTAATTGCCGGTGCTTTTAGTGTCCCCCTTCCCTTTTATAGGGGGCACTGGGGAAAATTGTGATTTTAGTGCCCAAAAAAAAAAAACAAAAAAAAAAGAAAAACACAAAAAAAAAAACCAAAAAAAAAAAGGGGGGAAAAAAAGGGCCTTGAAAATGTCTGGAGTGTCACCCAGGTCGGGTGGCACCGTTTATTGTTTTTATGTTTTCACAGGTGAACTCAAAAGAGTTTCACTGCAACTCACTAAACCACTTCCAAATGTGCACACAAACACATCCAAGAAGGTAAAGTGTTGAAAATAAAGATTTCAGTGTTTAACAACATATTAACAGAAACTTTACATGAATATTGGCGAAAAGACCCAAGTGCCTACCTTGTGTGTTGTTAGTTGCTTTGATTGAACAAGGATAAGGGTGAGTATGAGAGGTGGCTAGTGAGTTGGGAATATGATGTGGTCTTAATGTAGATAGAGCGAGAGGTTGCCAGGTAAGTTGATGTGAGTAAGGATGTGTGGGAGTAGGGCAGGGAAGGCAGAGTGATAGGGATGTGATGAGTGGCACAGCAAGATGTGGTTGAGTGTGGCTTTGGAGTAATGTTTCATAATCTATTGGGATCATTGAAAGGTTTGTGCCACTGCAGCCAGTTCCACTTGACAATATCCCTGCTTGTGCCCTCTGTTACAATGTGCAATCATGCTGTACTGATCTCATTGCGTGGTTTCTTCTGCCCATTGAAAGGGCTCCATAAGTATATAGAGGGTGTCATGGGAGTGTCTGGATGCAGTGGTGCACCTTTGTGCAATGCTTGTCAGTGTTTGCAGCACCTCAATGCTGCAGAACACTGAGAGTACAACTGTCAAAATTACCGAGTGTTTTACTTGTTGTTAGTTCGAATGGCTATCAATCACAATGAACAATTGTCCATCTAGCTCAGCAAAATCTACATGTAACCTTTGCCGCACCCTGGGAGGCCATTTCCATGGCTGTAATGGTACTGATGGTGGTTTCTTGCTTACCGATTGACATGTTGTACATTGACTAGCAATGTACTCTAAAGGGTCGAAATTCAGGCCCGCCAAAAAGCTGGGGCACTTACCGTTTTTTTAAGTGCTTTTACTGCATCTTGGAAGAGATTGATCGATATTCAGGTCTATGGGCTAGAACCTCCACTTTTGAGCTTATTGCCCAACAATGGGCGTTATTTCCGACGTGGGTGGTAAAAATGGGTTTTCAGATCGCCGGCTACTCGCCCATTCTCCAAACACCTAGTTTATATTTTTGACAATGGGCATTATCGTGAGCAATATCAAATGGGCTGAATTTGCCCTATAATGGAGAGAGAGGAGGAGGCATCATGGCACACTGTGGAGACTGACGCTGGAGAGAGCAGTGAGATGGGAGAGGAGCACATGGAGGCCGCAAAAGAGCCAGGAGGTTCTCGGATGAGGCAAATGCCTCCTGCAGGAGGTCGAGTTACGTTGGGGTGATTTGACACAGGGAGGGCATGGGAAGCCGACCCCAAAGGCCTACCAGAGGATATGGACCGGGATAGCAGAGGTGGTCTTGTCAGCGACCAATGAGGTGCGTGAGGGCAACCGATGCTGCAAACAATGGAACGACCTTCTAGGATCCGCGAGAGTAAGTATTACATTGATTTACATGTACTTATGTATTTATAAAATTTGATTTGTAACAGTCATGAGTGCCTATCAGCAGATGTGAGGTCTTGCACTTTTACCGGGAATGTTTTACTCAAAGCCTGCGGTCATGGTGTACGTCTTTAGGTAAAGAATGATAATAATCATAATAATCATGATTACATCTGTCGGTCATGTGTTGTATCAGTCTTTGTGACAGTACCTAGCAATGATATCATGCAATGATCCCATGCCATGTCATCTTGTCACCTTTTACAGAAGAAGCTATCGACGATGAGGTGCATGCAGAGGCGAACGGGTGGGGGGCCACCAGTTCCCAGCGACATCACAGATTTGGAGGAGCGAATGCTCACACTCATGGGGAAGCACCCCCTATAAGAGAAGGGCAACATTAATGGGAAACCCCGCCAGCGTTTGGACTCGTTGGAAAGGAAATTTAATTTGGAACTATCTACCAGAAAGTTTGAAGTCCTAAAATGCTCATAGAAGAAACTATGAACTTTAATCGAATTTGGCATTTTACAAAGCAGATTGAACCTGTGTGAGCAGGGTTAAGGAACTATCCCTCAAAGAAGCCAGTTTGATTATTGAAACTCCTGGGGCATTGAGATTAAAGTAAATTGTCTGGAAAATGGATACTCGAAAACCCTTCTCCAGAAGAAACATTAACATTGCAACAATTAACTCACAGATGGCCAGCCATCAACCTGAACCTGAAAAGCCATTTTCAGTCTATGCATAAAAACAAAAGGGCCACTCTAGCCTGCATGCAAAACCAAGCACAAAAGAACATTGCGATTACCAAGCTAATATTTCCATCAAGAAACAGATTTAGAAGATCAACCCACCCAAGACATATTAACTTTTAATGAGCCTGACAAAGTATGACAAAGAATTCTCGGGCCCGCCAAAATTAAACAAAGAATTCTGGACTGATGTGGCGCGAAGATTAGGACAGCTCAAAACGTATAACTGGGCCCTGCTTTAACAAAGGGTATGCTTATGCTTTGATGTTGCTTATGCTACTGTGTCGAGAGACACTGCTTGTGCTAGTGCTAGTTGCCATACTATGCCTATGCCATCAAGAAGGGAGAGAAACCAATGCGACAGTTGTAAACTAACTTCTCCAGCCTCGACGTCCTGAATTCGAAAAGGAAGGAAGAACATCATCATCATGGCAGCAACCAACCACAGCCGACGTGGTACCACTAAAACCACCGCGATCGACCAACCTCAAAACAAAACTTCACAGGGAAGAAACCAAAGAATCGAAAGTTTCCACTCTGCAATCTAAGTCCTGACTACCAACAGGTGAAAACATAACCAAAAGAGACTTTGAACCTATTTCTAATGAAGGAAAGCAGGTACTTACCCAATAGATCCAAAATGCACCCTACCGCATCAGCGGACACCACCCAACTGAGGACTACGCAGTGAGAAGTCCTCTACGACGTTCGGGGTATGGCAAACAGAATACAGCGAAGCCTGAAATTGCGAACCACTGCTAACTAACAGTAAAGGATTGGTAAGCATAATCCCTGCCTGCCCTGGAGTCTAACCTAGTTAGTATTAGGTGTTTGGGAGGTGGGAGGTGGAATTTTCACTGCAACTCATTTGAATGTGTGTTGTACTTTCTTTATTAGTGTAATTATAAGTGTGACATTGTATTTTCTTATCCTTAATAAAATCAAAGTTCTTTTGCACCAAGCCAGTGGTCTTTTGCATTTTATCAAATCCCCCAAATAAAGCCAGAGTCGAGAACCCAAGGGAGAGGGAGTGATTCGAACTGCTCAAGTAGGTCAGAGGTGAACATGACCACCGGGACCACCCCTCACAAAATGGTGACCGCGGCAGGACTCTGGTATAAAGGGTGTGATGCAGAGAGTGCTGGCTTGGGAGAAAGAACCAAGATGGAAGAGAGGATTTCCTCCTATGTGTACAAGAAGGTCAATGTCACTAAAGAATGGGTGCTTGGTCGATTGCGCGCTGAGCATCCAGTTGACGCTGCAGCCCAGTGGACAGCAAGCAAGTACCATAAAGAGAAGACAATTTGGTTGGTCTGTCTACATTGACAGGTCCAACTCCTAGACAATACCGTTGAGTCACTACAGGCAGATTTATGGGAATGCACAGAGACATCACAGGAAAGGGCTATGACAGAAGAGAGGTTATGGGGAGAACTCCGTAAGCTAAAACAGGGAAAGGCCCAGCTAATGGAAAGGTTTAAAAACAGTCAGGACTATTTTCAGTGTCAGGTTACCGAGGCTAAAAATAATGAAAAAATACTGCGGGAGGAAAGCGCTCGCCTCACCCTACAAGTGAAAGAGCTGGAGGAAAAATTAAGAGACGTGCAGGCAGCATATAAAATAGCTAGCTCTAACGGGTTTGAGTCAGGAGACCATGGTCCCTGCCAGCAACAAATCAAAAGTTTAAACCTTGCTCTGTCCAAGGCAAAAGGCATGGTATGCCTAATAAACCTGGGTATGGCCCAGGTAAGCCTGGAAGAGAAGGAAGAAACTGTTCGACCACCACCTGTGGCACCGGTGACTGCACCAGTTCAGCAGCAGGAGGGGCGAACAAGTTGCGAGGCAGACAGGGATAACGAACCACCACCCCCTGTGGCGCAGAGTTTCAGCTCGGCTTGGCAGCAGGGAGGAGGGGTAGGCAAGCCAGAACAAGAAGAGCCAGAACCAGGGCCAATGTGCCTGATCCAGCAACAGAGGTTTGGCCCGTCCACCAGTACCGGGGGTCAAGGTTCGCTGGAAAGTCAGTTTGTAGTTCCCCACACTGCCCAATAGCTTAGGACTATGATAAGTCACCTGGAAAAGCTAACTCCAAATGGAGACCCCTCGGTTCACTTTATGGAAGTGGAATAGGCAGGGGATATTAATGGGTGCGATGATGCTGAGATAGCAAAGATGCTCCTCCTATCCCTGGACGGCAAGCTGTACCAGTCCCTCTCTACCGAAAGCAAAAGGGGACAGAGTACATTTGCCGCCGTCCAGGAAGACATTTTAGAAGCCATGGGCTGCAATGACGGTAGTCCCTTCTCCAGAGTAGAGAAAACAGTGCAGCTCACAGGGGAAACCCCACAGGCCTTCGCAGACAGACTGTGGCCTGTGTACCAGAGCGCCTGTGCAGAGGACCTCAACCAAAATCACTTAAGCCGGGATGAGAGAGCCCACTGGCTCTGAAGTCTGGTAGCAAACAGCTTACCCCGAATAAGAACCAAGGCTGAGACCTGGTTTGACCCAAGAGGTCCCCAGGCCACCGAACAGGGAGTGGTCAGGCAACTGACACGATCCAACCGGAACGGCCGGGGGACGGAAGAGCACCCACCCAAGGGAAGGGTCCACGAGGTCAGTCCTCGTCAGGATAAGAGGGAATGGCACCTCGAGGGGGGCAACCCCTCCGATACAAAACGTACCTGCTTAGGATGTGGAAAGAGTGGGCACTGGAGAAAGGATTATAGAAATCCATGGAAGAGTAGCGTAGGGAAGAGTTCTCCAACCCCTGCCCAAAAGACCGAGACCGAGAAACCAGTCCCTCCCCACTCGTTTGATGACTTTCTAACTGGGCTCCATACAATGCTAGATGGCCCTGGGAGGATAGCCACCGCCACAGGCACCGAAACCCCATCTGCCCCATCCCAACCAAAACCGTGACTAGGACAGGCATAGCTTGTCCACCTGTGTTCCCTCGAGTATGATGCATGGGGGATACCGACCGTTCAGATGGAAGTGGAAAAGGTGAAAGGGACTTAACTGCTGGATACCGATGCCTCAAGCATCCCTGTCTATGCAGCTAACCCCGCTGCCTCACCTCTGTCTAGTGGGGTCCCCTAAAGTTTGGTGGGTTTCACAGGCACGGAGCTCTCCATTCGTTTAGGTACACTCCACACTAAGTGGACTTGTGTCCTGATAAAGTGGGAACAGGAAGGGCGAGGGATCCTGCGGGTCTGCCTTCATCCTAGGTCACGGGATCCTAGTGGATTTAAGAAACCACTGTCTTTGGGGGTCAGTCTGCACGGGACAGGAGAGTGAGGTGATGGTTATCTCAGAAAAACAGGGCAAAGGGACGGTGTGCACCATGAAACCAATGGACGGTTACGACCTTGAATCACTGGTCAGTAACACTCCGATAGAGTACCAAGAGCATGTGAGGACAAACCTTGCAGCTTTTGCCACTCACAAACACGATTGTAGAAGAATAAACGGGGTCGAGGTTAGCATAGATGGGGATCCCATGACCCGACCACAGAAACAGTATAACTTCCCCAGGGAGGCAGAGGCAGATGTGGAAACAGCCTTGGGTTCTTTGGTTAAACAGGGGGTATTGAGACCAATAGCTACCCATGTGAACTCGCCATTGTAGCCGGTTAAGAAACCGGACAACTCCTGGAGAGTCACGGTGGACTATCGAGTACTCAACCGTAACATCCCAGCCTGTGCACCCACCGTTGCTGTCGTCGCCGACCTCACTGGAAGTATCCCAGCCTCCGCGACCACTTTCATGGTGCTGGATATTTCCAACGGGTTCTGGTCCATACATTTAAGGAGGGAAGATCAGTACAAGTTTGCTTTTACCTTTAAAGGGCAGCAATACACTTGGAACTGTCTCCCTCAGGGCTTCCACAAGTATTTTCTACCAGCGTATGGCCAACTGTTTAAAGAGCTTCAGCAGACCCCAGTCGCTAGTGTAGTATGTGGATGACCTGCTCCTGTTCACCGATGAGGGGGAGGAGCATGGCTCACTGCTGGCTGAGCTGCTGGAGCTGCTGAAAGAAGAAGGCTTTAAAGTAAACCCCAAGAAGACACAGATCGGCCTGAAGGAAGTAAAATTCCTGGGACTAGCTGTGCATGGAGGGGAAAGAGCCATTGACAAAGCTAGAAGGGAAGCAGTGCAGAAGTTACCAGCCCCCAACACAGTAACATGAGTAAGATTTTTCTAGGGCTAACCGGGTACTGCAGAGATTTCATTGAGGATTATGCAGCCACCGCAGCCCCTCTGCTCCGACTCCTACACAAGGGAGTGGAGTGGGAATGGGACAAAGGTTGCGAGACAGCATTTATCCAACTCAAGAAAGATCTTCAGACCGCCCCAACTCTAGGGGTCATCGATGGGGGTAAAGAATTTTTCCTGGAGGTAGCAGCCAGTGGGGACAGCCTGAGTGCAGTACTGCTCCAAGAGCGGCACGGCCGGCTGAGACCAGTGGAGTACTCCTCTAGGATACTCACCGATGTGGAGAAGGGATACTCCAACTGTAAGCAGCACCTCCTAGTCACTCACTGGGCTGTGAAAAGATCACTGATCTTCACAGGGAGGTCCGCTTTCACACTCCTTACCAACCATACGCCCACCCAAATGCTCCTGGACGGGAGAATCAAGGACGGGACAGTGAGCAGTGCCCGCATTGCTCGCTGGACCCTGCTCCTCTCTCAAATGGACCTAAGGGTAAAGGGTCTCTGCGAGCCAAGACTCGCAGCCAACATGATCTATCCAGGGACAGCCCACCGGTGTTCCGTAAAAGGGGTATGGGAAATTAACATAGGTTTCGGGCTGGGTTACACCCCACAGGCCAAGAGATCTATGTGGATGGTTCAAGCACGGTATCTGCGGGTGAACGACTCACAGGCTACAGAGTTAATGACCCAGAGGCAGACATTGCCCTGGTGATTAAACCCCCCAGTACTATGAGCGCCCAGCACGCTGAACTGTCTGCGGTGGTGTATGTAATCACACACCCCGAAGAATTCCCACCCCATACACGATTTGCTCAGACAGTATGGTTACATGCAATTCGTGTACAGAGTACCTGGCTATCTGGTCCCGTCACGGATACACATCCGCAGACGGGAGACCCTTAGCAATTAAGCCCTTACTGGAAAAGATCATGACAGCTGCATGGGAGGAAGGGAATATTTACATACATAAAGTGAAGGCACATTCCACCACAGAACCCCATAGCGAGGGAAACCAGCAGGCTGACATGTTGGCCAAGCAAGGTGCTCGCACGGGCAAGCCCTGGGACCCGTACAATCCAGGACCCATTTCAGCAGTCAGGGGCAGGATTGGGACGACAGGGATGGCAGGGGTAGCTTTGCCCCCGGACCTAAAAACGGTTCAGACCCAAGACCCCATCCTCAAAACTGTCGCGAACACGCTAGCCAAAGGGGAAAGGGTAGACGGCCCGTACGGCACCGCAGCGATTGCCATTAAAGAAGGCATGCTTTTCAGGGGGGAACAATAGGTAGTGCCACAACAACACTGGAAAGAGTTCCTCCACCTGGCCCACGAGAGTACAAGAGCACGATACCCCGGACCTGAGACCACTTGGCAACGGGTGGAACAGGCAGAGTGGTGGCCGGGTCTCAGGGAAGATGTCCGCGAGTTCTGCGGCAGCTGTCTGGTGTGCGCGGCCAACAAACCCGACCCCCAGAAAAGAAAGGTGTCTGTGGGGCATATCAGGAGGGTAGAGGGACCCTGGCAGTCGATCCAGATCGATTACATTGGGTTCCTACCCATCGCCCAGCAAGGCTACAAGTACTGCCTAGTATTGGTGGACGTATTCATCAAATACATGGGTGTACGGTCCCACACTCCCTACTCCCAATTAACGCCACCGAGCTAAGAGCACACATTAAGAAACCTCGGCCCACGACCCCGCCAATACGCACAACAATAGAAAGGTGTCCTATCACCAACAAGGGACCAGGGAACGGATTAGTATTGGTACCGACCGAAAAAGTGTTATACCAGGGGGTACACTATGCAGTAGCTTCAGTAATTTAACCTTACCGAGGTGCACTTATCTGACTACTGCCCAAAGGAAACAGAGCTGCTATACCAGGCCCTACTTAGAGAAATGTGCAAGAAATTTTACGAGTTAGACTTTGGGAATGTAGACAAAGCAGATTTATACACCCTAAATGCTAAGGATACCATGGGCACTGGGAGACCTAGAAGGGGCATCATAAATGATGTTTTTACTGCCTACAATACAGGATCCTCTGTAATAAACAGCCTAGATGATATAGAACTGCAAACACCGATAAACAGTCTAAAGAAACAATTGAGGAAAATCCTGAAACAAGAAAAACACAGTAGTAGTAGGCTCAGAGCTACATGAGGATCAGGCTATGACCGTCCATTTAAAAGAAATTGTGGCTGAGCTGGAAAAACATGCACAGATAGTGAATGCACTCATATGGGAGGATAGAAACACTTCGGGTCAGGCTGCACAGAACGAGGTATGCATACTGTATGGGGCATGGTTGTTGGGCGAGGGCCGCAACAACCTGAAGGATTTAAAACACGGTTTAGTCCCCTCCTGGATCAGTAACAAGCACCTCGCAGCCCTCCACCCGTACAGTAATTCACTAAGCCCGTGCCAGCTCCACCTAGCCTCTGAAGCCTACCCTGTTCCAGCAGACTGTGGGAAATCTAACCACACCATCTTGGGAATAGTATTAAGGATGCCGGTCATGGGTGGGACAGCCCGACCCGCACCAGTATACAGGGTGGAGAACATTGGAGTTATTCAGGGAGGTGCACACATTCGTTTCACAGCGGTCCCACCCTATGTCATAAATTGGGAGCACGCGGTGACTGCTACTGACCTTTCAGGGTGCCGGAGCTGGGGTGCACACATAATACTGTGTCCCCAGTACTTGAGTACCTACAGTGTGGTTTAAAGCTGCTGGGGCACAGTCTATTAACTGTACCATGGAAGTAAAGGCACAAGACCAGGTCCCTCCACAGGTAACATACATAGGGGCTGGGACATATTGTGTCACCACCAGTGCGCCCCACTACCAACATGGACACTTCTAGTGTCTGGTAAGTGACAGCAGTTTATGCTTCAAACCTGAGGCATCAGTTCAAGTGGCCCAGGAACGGATTGTCCCCATTCCTGAACCCTCCACTGTCCACCTCACTGTGAAGGAAAACATTACAAACCTGCAGGATTATGTTGTATATTTTGGCTATGCAATTCCCCCTCTACGCGAACATCTTACCGTTCTGCTAAAAGCTGTAATAATCTCGCAAAAACATTTCTATATTCTAGAACAGAAAACAATTGAGATAGGGAGAAAGATTCTCTAGATTACAATTCCGCCTTGGTGGGACAGTTTCAGAAATATCCAAGTCCCAGCCTGGATCAGAAACCCTTCCCACACTTTAGTTATCTGTCAACTCGCAATTATTCTTTACTTATGGTGTCTCACTTGCCGAGTGAAACGCAGAGGCCGTCAGATCAGGCACCAACGGTTACTGCGCGCTCCCTGGCCGAACTTGGCAATCGCGCAGGGAGGGGTGACACCATACTACCATGTTTAATTTGTGTTTAATTTTACTGGCTGTGGAACACAAATATCAAATGTTGTAAGAGCATTACTTAAGATCGTGTTTGACTATGTACCTTTTATTTTTACTGTATTAAAAGTTGTGTTTGACTATACATCGTTATTTTACTATGAAAACAGAGTAAAAGAGGGGCGTCGGACCCATGTATGCTGTGATCGAATTGTAATGATTGTATTGGCCTGTAAACTACATTGCATTTCAAAGGGGGATGCACGTTAATGTTTAGCTAAGTAAATATGGCGAAGGTTCGCCATTGGGAAATCAGGAATT
Source organism: Pristiophorus japonicus (assembly GCF_044704955.1). NCBI lineage: Eukaryota > Metazoa > Chordata > Chondrichthyes > Pristiophoridae > Pristiophorus > Pristiophorus japonicus. Next base: position 107,135,533 of record NC_091978.1, read on the forward strand.
TTGCTCACCTAGCATGACACTCAAAATGTGTAGAGTGTCACAGGGGGGACCGTAAGAGAAAGGCAAAATTCATGGGAAACTCCCCCCAGCATTTGGACTCGTTGGAAAGGAAATTTAATTTGGAACTATCTACCAGAAAGTTTGAAGTCCTAAAATGCTCATGGAAGAAACTATGAACTTTAATCGAATTTGGCATTTTACAAAGCAGATTGAACCTGTGTGGGCAGGGCTGAGGAACTATCCCTCAAAGAAGTCAGTTTGATTATTGAAACTGCCTGGGGCACTGAGACTAAAGTAAATTGTCTGGAAAATGGATACTCGAAAACCCTTCTCCAGAAGAAACATTAACATTGCAACAATTAACTCAGAGATGGCCAGCCTTCAACCTGAACCTGGAAAGCCATTTTCAGCCTATGCATAAAAACAAAAGGGCCACTCCAGCCTGCATGCAAAAACCAAGCACGAAAGAACATTGCGATTACCAAGCTAATATTTCCATCAAGAAACAGATTTGGAAGGTCAGCCCACCCGAGACATATTAACTTTTAATGAGCCTGACAAAGTATGACAAAGAATTCTCTGGCCTGCCAAAATTAAACAAAGAATTCTGGACTGATTTGGTGCGAAGATTAGGACAGCTCAAAACATATAACTGGGCCCTGCTTTAACAAAGGGTATGCTTATGCTTTGATGCAGCTTATGATACTGCTTTGAGAGACAATGCTTGTGCTAGTGCTGGTTGCCATACTACGCCGATGCCATCAAGAAGGGAGAGAAACCAACGCGACAGTTGTAAACTAACTTCTCCAGCCTCGATGTCCCGAAACCGAAAAGAAAGGCAGAACATCACCATCACGGCAGCAACTGACCACAGCCAACGTGGTACCACTAAAACCACTGCGATTGAACAACCTCGAAACAAAACTTCACAAGGAAGAAACCGAAGAATCGAAAGTTTCCATTCTACAACCTAAATCCTGACTACCAACAGGTGAAAACATTACCTAAAGAGACTTTTCACCTATTTCTAATGAAGGAAAGCAGGTATTTACCCCATAGATCCAAAATGTGCCCTACTGCATCAGCGGACACCACCCAACTGAAGACTACGCAGTGAGAAGTCCTCTATGACGTTCGGGGTACGGCAAACAGAATCGCCAGAATACAGCGAACCCCAAAATTGTGAACCATCGCTAACTAACAGTAAAGGATTGGTAAGCATAATCCCTGCCTGCCCTGGAGTCTAACCCAGTTAGTATTAGTTATTTGGGAGGTGGGAGGTAAAATTTTCACTGCAACCCCTTTGAATGTGTGATGTACTGTTCTTTATTAGTGCAATTATAAGTGTGACATTGTATTTTCTTTACTTAATAAAATCAAAGTTCTTTTGCACCAAACCAGTGATCTTTTGCATTTTATCACATCCCCCAAATAAATCCAGAGTCTAGAACCAAAGGGAGTGGGAGCAATTTGAACCATTCAAGTAGATCAGAGGTGAACCTGACCCCCGGGACCACCCCTCACACCCCGGATAGCCACGGTCGCATCTGCAGACCCTGAAGTGATACCACGTGAGTAAAGCTTACACCATTGCATGATGTAAAGTCAATAGATGCTACACCAACTCATATCCGACCAATCATATATGATAGATGATTTATAAAAGTGTCATAGAAATAATGTTGGCCTAATGAAAATCATTGCAATGCACAATATGTTGATGGTCATGAAATGTGATGTCTGCGATGATTTTGAGAGCAGTGGTGCTTTTGTTGTGCATATGCTGTGTGTAACGCTGGACTCACCTTGTGACCCTAGCACCCCCTTCTCCTCTAACAACCTCATTTGTGTCTTGCAGCGCAGCCAGCAGCGCTGCCCCAGGCAAGGCCACAGAGACCAGAAGGCGGGGGCGCGGGGCAGGAGTCAGCAGACGATCCTATTACATCTGGTGCTGAGGAGCTCCGATTGTCGCCCGTCAATCCGCTGGGTTTGTTCTCGACGGATGAGAGCGCGGACTTCGAAAAAGTTGCATCGCCTCACTCCAGAACCTATTCCACACCAAGGCCGTCTATTGGTCCTCCGGTCATTCCTGCCTCCACTCTGGAGATGCCGGGACCAAGCACCTCTCCACAGGGCACCCCATTTGTCCCTAGGATGGCGCCGACCCCACAGAGGCCTTATGGACACAGCAGATATGTTCCACGAGCGCGACATGACAGCGGAGGGATGGTACAGTTGTCCAGAAGGACTGTAGATATTGGTGACCAGCTCATCGAAGCTTTGGGGGTCATATCCCGACACCTGGCCACCATGAACGAGTGCATTCTGTGCATGACGGAGTCCCTGGATGCGAATAGCCAGGAATACTGCTGGCACAGGCTTCCCAGTGGTCCCAGAGCACGGCACTCCACCCCTAGGTTCCGCACCATCACTGTGAACAACAGATGCGAGCAAGGACCAAGATCCTGCTTCTGCATCAGAGAATGTTGCCCCCTCAGTACCCCCCCGCTCCCATGTCCGTGCAACCAGTGCAACTGCCTTCATCCCTCCCCAATGAGGTACCACCTGAGGAGCTCCTCGGCCAGGCGCTGTGGAGTGAGGAGGGGAAGGGGTAGAGGTGGGGAGAAGGAGAGGGGGGAAGGAAAGTGAGGTGCAGGTGCGCAGGTGATGACTGTGTTATATCTCCATCTGGGTGTATACATTTTGTTGCAATGTATGAGGGCTGGGGACACGCTCCTGCTTTGTCTTTGTATTCTGTGTTGCTGGACATGTTGAACATGTGATTGGTGGAAAAAGTGGGATGTGGGCGGGGGTTGGGTGTTATTGGCTGTGTTACTTATGATTTCAGACCAATGTTGGTATTAAACTTTTGTTGTTGAACATAACCTTGTTGCACATTGTCTCAGATAGCTGGACCGTTACACACTGGTGATTCCTTACCATGCAAGGGTTAAATACAACTTAACATCAATCAACGTAAACTTTAACTGGTACCAAGTTTATGGGCACCATTGATATCTGAGCTGCACACACACAGCAGTAGGTCAGCATTGTCACTCACATCAGCGCTCTTTCAATCAAATCTTTCCGATATCAGCTCCTCACGTAAGAGTGGGATTTAACAAATGCCAGCCACACTGCTGGCGTCCGTCCAGGTTAGTTCCACTTTTTGTGGGCGGTTTTTTGAGCGAGCGATATTGTGGGCGATATGTTTGCGAGGTGGTGAAATTGAAGATGGGCGATCACCATGGCCGCTAGTTTGGGTAAATGTGCTCTTCGCAACAAAAAACAGTCGCTGGGCATTAATATTGAATCTCGGTGTTAATTCCGTGTGGAATGTAATGCTGGGTGATATGGGCATTGAATTCACCCATTCTGCTGCTTCCGCCAAAAAAAAGTGGGCAGGCGATGATATTTTTTCTCGTCGTTAAGCCCATTGGGAAAATAACGCTCGGTGATAAGTCTCCTAAAAAAGCCCGTCGGTTTCCATTTTGCGCCAGAATGGGCGCTATCTGGGCGTTATATGTCATTTCAGCGGTAAAGTGGGCGTTAAGCAGGCAAAAAAAGTGGAGGTTCTAGCCTTTTGTCTTTTTTTTTGAGTGGACCGGAAGTCAGTCATAAAAGGGACAGAAATGCAGCTGTAAGTGCTGGTGAGGGGCGGAAGTAGAGGCGGGACGGATTCTCCGCTGCTGTCACTCAGTGGCGGAGCGGTGATGACGTCATTGTGCGTCTGCGTCACCACGTCTCTCCCCTGCGTTAAAGGGGAGAGAATTGGCAAATCAAGAGGGATTGCCAGGCTACCTGTTGGTGTCCCGGCTGAACCAGGGGACACAATAGTCCAGCCAAGCTGAAAGTCGGCTTGGCAAAAAAAATAAAATGGCGGCGGCAGCACTGGGCCCTTGCCTTTAATGGCTGCCACGCAGCCAGGGCTGACGGAGGGAATGAAAGCAGCACTGACAGAAAAAAACTGTCGGGGGCACCGCTCGGCGGGCATTAGATTTTTCGGCCTGAATATCGACGGAGGTGGGCATCCCGGTGGTGCAGGCACTCACGGATGCTCAGCAGCGGCAGGGCGGAAGTGGGGACCGCCAGAAAAACCCACCTGCTGAATTTGGCTGGCAGCAGATATTCAACCAGAAGTCGGCGGCCATCAAATTCCACCGCCTGGCCACCGCATTCCGGCGATAACGGGCCTTATCGGGACCTTGAATTTTGGCACCTGTATCTTTATCTAGATCTGGCCACCATAAGTAACTGCATGCAAAACTCTTGGTCAAGTGCATTCCCAGGTGCTGGTCATGAAGATGATCTAACAATTTGGAACTGAACTTATTTGGAATAATTATTTGCAGCCCACATGATACAATCTTTATCCACTGATAATTCATTCCTACGAATGAAGTATGGATGAATATAAAAGCAAAATACTGCGGATGCTGGAATCTGAAATAAAAACAGAAAATGCAGGCAGTCTCAGCAGGTCAGGCAGCATCTATGAAGAGAAAAACAGAGTTAACGTTTCGAGTCGATGACCCTTCGTCAGAACTGGTGAATGTTCAAAAAGAACAGATTCTTAAGGAGCACTGAAAGGGGGAGGGGAAGAAAGAACAAAAAGGAAGGTCTGTGATAGGGTAGAAGGCAGGAGAGATTAGAGACACAAAAGGGATGATGGGCCAAATTGAAATGGTAATAGCAGAAGTTAGAAAAAGGTTAGTCTAGCTAGTGTGTGAATGGCGGAATAATGACCAGCTGCCATTGGAGATAAAGAGAAAAAAACCATAAGAGCAGGGGGAGGGATTGGAAGGGAGCCAAAAATGGGCAGAGGTTATGGTCTGAAATTGTTGAACTTGATGTTGAGTCCAGAAGGCTGTAAAGTGCCTAAACGGAAGATAGGGTGCTGCTCCTCGAGCTTGTATTGAGCTTCATTGGAACAGTGTAGCAGTCCGAGGATAGAGATGTCGGAGTGGGAGTGGAGCAGGCGACCGGAAGCTTGGGGTCACCCTTGTGGACTGAACTGAGATGTTCCGCAAAGCAGTCACCCAATTTGCATTTGGTCTCCCCAATGTAAAGGAGATCACATTGTGAGCAGTGAATACTGTATACTAAATTGAAAGAAGTACAAGTAAATCACTGTTTCACCTGGAAGGAGTACTTGGGGCCCTGGAAGTGGGCAGGGAGGAGGTAAAAGGACAGGTGTTGCATCTCCTGCACTTGCATGGGAAGGTGCTGTGGAAAGGGGAAGAGGTGCTGGGGGTGACTGTGGAATGGACCAGGGTGTCACGGAGGGAGCGGTCCCTTCGGAATGCTGAGAGGGGAGGGGAAGATGTGATTGGTGGTGGGATCACGCTGGAGGTGGCGGAAATGGCAGAGGATGATCCGTTGAATGTGGAGGCTGGTGGGATGAAAAGTGAGGACAAGGGGAACCCTGTCGTGGTTCTGAGAGGGAGGGGAAGGGGTGAGAGCAAAGGTGCGGGAAATAGAACGGACATGGTCGAAGGCCATGTTAACCACAGCGGAGGGGAATCCTCGCTTGAGGAAAAGGAAGACATGTCAGAGGCACTAGTGTGAAAGGTGGCGTCGTCAGAGCAGATGCGACGGAGATGGAGAAACTGGGAGAATGGAATGGAGTCCTTCCAGGATGCGGGGTGGGAGGAAGTGTCGTCCAGGTAGCAGTGGGAGTCAGTGGGCTTATAGTGGATACTAGTCGATAGCCTATCCCCAGTGATGGAGACGGAGAAGTTGAGGAAGGGAAGGGAAGAGTCAGAGATGGACCATGTGAAGGTGAGAGAAGAGTGGAAATCGGATGCAAAATTAATGAAATTTTCTAGCTTAGGGCGAGAGCAGGAAATGGCATCAATAGTATTGCATGCGGAAATCCTGAAGTTGCAGTCTTTCATTGACTCCGCCACAGAGCCGGCAATCGGTGTCACCACCCAAATCAGAGAAACTGATGAAACTTTGGCTCTTCTACAGTAAGCAGGCAGTTAAATTCCCACTAAAATTTAGACCCAAGGGATTAGGTGTAACTGGGGTTTTAACAACGTATTAACTGCTAAACAAATGTTAAGGGCTTGAAAAACTCATTTTAATTTTGTGCAGTGCAGTGTGAAATTTGTCCATTTTAATAAAAATAAACATTTTAAGAAACTTAAAAAAATGTTTTTAATTTTTGTTTATATTTTGTCCTTCTTCATTTCAGGTTTGCCTTTTCCCTATATGAGAACCCCAATCTTTTTTTTGCTCTCTCAAAATTAATAATGTTAGAATGTTATGAACCTACTCACTTCTGTATGATTAGGATCACAGGTCAGACCCAAAGGGTCTTAGGATTTGTAAGGTATTTTATTAAAGAGCTACAGTTTTAAAGACTAATCAGATACTACATACTATTAAGAAGGTATAATAGACATACAACCTGTGACAGTAGAGAGCGAAACAACCGGACAGACGCACAGTCGGACAGACACACGATGAAGCAGAGCGGTGGTCTCTGATTGGTGGATCTCTGCAGTGTGTGGCAGTGGTCACTTCTGCCAGGTTGTCTTTCGAGCTGTTGGAGGTGTTAGGTTAGTAACCAGCATTGATCGACCTCAGAAGTTAAGACTTGACCAAGGTGTTAGGCCATTTAGCCAGCATTAGTCCACCTTGAGGAAGCCTCCGCCCCTAGTTACCTGTTTTCCCCTCTTGCTCACCCACTTTTATACTTTATTTCAATGGGCTGATGGATACCTGGTGTTGATCATTTTTTACCCACCTTATAGTCCAATTATAGGGGAAAATGTATTTTGCTGACTGGTTTCTTTCTTATCTTTGTACTAAGTGCCAGCTTCTCTCTGTGCTAAAAGTCTAGTTATGCTTTTCAAGGATGCTTTATTTAATGTCTGGGAAGGTTCGTCCTTGAGTTAGCGATTTGCTTTCTGTGCCTTTATCTGATGTAGCTGACATTCTTCTGGTTAACTCCCAGCTGCTGGGTTGTACAGACTGTTTCTTTTATAACTGGCAATTTCTTTGGATTTAAGCACCTAATTTTTAAATTTGACTCTTTCTTACATTCCCTTCTTTGAGAAGGAAATATCCTTACTGACTTCTCGCAACCTACTTTTGACTACTCTAGCTATTTTCAAGTTATCGGCAGCTTCCCTTAATCTCTTTATCAGGTGCCGGAAGTAGCATATCGATATTACCAAAACTATTAGCGTGAGTCCTTGGGCTACAACTAGGAATGGGGCAAGCATTCTTAGCCAGGGAGTTCGGCTAACGTTGTAGACTGATTCATACCATTTCCGTTACCCTAGCTTCTGGATTTCCTGTTCTATTTCCTCATTCTGTCGAGTCATTTTGACCACGTGCTTTTCCGAGGTGCTAGTCCTGTCTAAGATTGACCTAAGGTTTAAAGACAATTGCCATCTCATTGCCCCGTTGTGTTCCCACATATTCTCTACATCGATCCGTATCCAGGCGACATTCCCTGCCACTGCCTCTATTCCAATCCACTCACCCAATCCCCTTATCTTTCTTTGTTTCTTTCTGGCCTTGGTCATATTTACCTCTGCTAGCATCTTTTTCTCATCCCATGAACCCCAGTTGTCTTGTGCCTGATTCTTTGCCAAGAAATCCTTCACTGTCTTTCCTATCAACCGATTAAAGTTCGGTACCCTGTTGAGCATAGCCACCATGTGATGGAGATGTTCCCGAAATGGAGTAGAACAGATACAATCTCGTACCTCACACATTGTGCAGCTTCTTATAGGTGCAGGTGACCACTAATGCACTTACTGGCTCTTTCTCCAGCAGTGGGCATTATTATATTCTGGTGCTGTTTGTTTCCTGGCCTTTGTCTTTTCTCTTGTTCTGTATCTCAATCTGTTGGATCTTTCCTTTCCTACTACTGGATGGTTCCCCAGAATGCCATGAAAACACCCTCTCATCCCTTGATGTCTCTTGCTCATCTTTGGCCAGTTTAGTGTTGCCACGCTTCTTGGGGTGATCCTGGCCGAATTCTCGAATCGATCCCCAGGTTTCCCACTTCCCTTTTTCCAGTTGAAACCTTGGTGTTACCCTGATCTGATCTTTAGTACATTGGTATAATACCTTTAACCCTTCTCCCTCCTGTGCTCATAACGCAGGAGTTACTTCAACATCGGGTCTCTCCCAACCACAGTAATTACAATGGACAGTCATATCGTATCCATCTTCCGGGATAGTCCAATTGTCGCTCTGCATGTTGTCTTTCGTAGACCACAGGACCGATCCTTGCTTCATGATGACGACCTGTGGCTGGATGATGTTGATGAGTGCTGTCAGTTCCATCAAAATCCTGAGTGGATCCATTCTGCACGACGGCCTGCAACAGAAATCATGAAGTATTTATTCTTTTACAGTTTTTAACTGGTTAATGTGGTACCACTTGGGTCTTTTCCTTGCATTCTTATCCAGGATCTGGACCAAGTATACAGCAGGGCTGGCTCGGTCTATGATTGGGCAAGATCACACCCGTTTGGGTTCAAAGGCATGCTCCTTTCTTAGGTGGTATAGCATCATAACCACATCACCAATCTAATACTCAAAAGGCCAAACCTTTATGTCAATGCATTTTTTTATCCATTGAAGGCTTTTCCCGGTATGGCGAGCCATGAACTCATTCATTTTCTGATTGTATTCTATCATTGACTCTATCCATTTCTGGTTGACCGCCCCCTGTAGGAACGAGGTAAGAGATGGAGTGAGGAGGTGAGCCGGCATCCTCATTAACTGCCCTGTCATAACCTGGTAAAGTCTGGAAATACCTGTGGTGCTATGTGGGGTTGCTCTCATGGCCATCAGGCACATGGGTAGCATGTTAGCCCATTGCATGGGGTGGTCTACACAAAACTTTTTTAGCATGGTTTTAAGGGTTTGATTCCTCATTTCCACTATCCCTGATGATTGTGGGTGATGCGCTATGTGCAATTTATGCGGGATTTTCATGAGTCTCTGGAATTCTGAGAAAACTTCCCCAGTAAAATGTGACTATTTCTTACACTTCCTACATTACAACAGTGACTACACTCCAAAAGTACTTCATTGGCTGTAAAGCGCTTTGAGACGTCCAGTAGTCGTGAAATGTGCTCTATAAATGTAAGTCTTTCTTTCTTTTCCTTGTTCGCTGTCTGTGAGAATTCTGTAATTTAATTGACTGTTTAGACAGCTTGTTAATGCCACAGCAATTCGCACAAGGGGATTCCCACTATACTTCGTTGATTTGAATTGATGGGATCTTTATGCAAAGCGTACTTTGGGGCCAGCAGTGAATGCCTGCACTTCACCACTGACAGCAAATTCAGTGCTATCTTGAAGATCAACTGCATTACTATCACACACGACTGAGAAACCAATTAGATAGCATTTACAATAATGCTGCAAGGTTAATCATTAACCATCCAAATAGACATGGAATAAGTAATGCACAGATGATCAATCTAGCTGTACATTTGGCAATTTTGAATATTTATGGAGGGAGGAGGGAGATCCCAAAAAGCCCATTTCATTGAAGAGGTCCCTCAGATTATTGTGGATTGAGGAAGGGGATGGTGAAATGGCTTCGACATCTGGAAGAGAAATCCACCATCAAACAGCGGGCCCAACAATCATGGGAGGTGTTTCACCAGAGGGTGAATGTATGTCTCCACCTGCCACATTTGAAAGGCGATGCAGAAAAGGGTACAGGATTTGAAGAAAAGTGCAAATGATGAGAATGAATGTCAATTATCTTATATTATGCTATAGATAGGTTTGAATATAAATATTACGTTGCTATAATTGATTATCCAAGTAGGTGTGGGTATCAGACATTTTTACAAATATAAAATGGATATTTGTTTCAGATATCCTGCATTCCAGTTTTTAATTGATAGCCTAGAAATTCTGGTTGCTGAGTGGGCAGAATGTGGCAGAGTTGTGCCCGGGAAGGGGTTGCAGAATTTTGGTGCAAACCAAATCCACTGGCTTTTCACCCTATTTAGGTTAAGTTGAAGATACTGATTTTTATGAGTGGACTCTTCTTCTGCGTGTCCAGGACATTCCAAGGATCCTCTAGGAATTCCGTCCCGCTCACCCCTTTTCCTTCCAGTGGTTCCATGTTTGCTAAGAGTTGGCATGGGTTTCCGTTATGGGCCCAAAATTTTGAATTAACAATGTTAATCAATGGCAATGGGATCAATTGCCTTTCTATTGCTGACCCATGGTTCTCTGCAGGGACCAAAAATATTTTACTTACACACATCTTATGATTAATGAATACTTTGGGCTCCTCCCCCTCCCTCCTTGGAGTGGCTGGGTGCCATTCTGACTTTGTCGGGTGCAAGATGAATGGGTGTCCCTGCTGTGCTTCTACAGGCGTGTGTTGCCCACCCCAGTTATTTAAATTACCCCATCTCCATGATTTGGTAGGGGGTGATGAGAAAGCAAAAGTAGCAGCTGGTAATTCTGCTCCACTGCCGTTCCACTACCCAGAACAGGTTCGCAAAAATTCTAAGCTTTTGTCTCCAATGTTAGCCTGATTATCATTACTAAAAAGTATTGTTAACCTGAACTTATTCAGTAACATGCTTGAAGTAGAGCATAAAAGAAGTAATTGAGGACATTTCAGAACACGCTATTACTTCAGGCAGAGAAGAAAAGGAATTCACATTGGTTGTATTTAAATAGCTTTGAGATGATTAGAGATAGCTACAATTGTTCTTGCAGCACATGGCACTGCTGTATAAATTGCTCCCAGCTCCTCTGGAGCCTGAAGACACAATTGTGCTCAATCATTGTGAGTAGATGTGCCAGGACCCACAGATACGATTGGTGGCATCATGTCAGGTGTGGACAGTCCACCACCAATGGTGATTTCAATGACCAGGGGGCAGTGCTGTGTGGCGGGGTCAGTTTGGTGGAGGACCTTTGTCTTATGGACGTTTAGTGTAAGGCCCATGCTTTTGTACACCTCGGTGAAGATGTTGGCGATGGCTTGGAGTTCAGCCTCGAAATGTGCACAGATGCAAGCGAATGTAGTTTGATGACAGAGGATGGGACGGTCTTAGATCTAGCGTGGAGGCGACGGAGGTTGAACAGGTTCCCACTGGTTCTATAGTTTAGTTTCACTCCAGCGGGGAGCTTGTTGAGCGTGAGGTGGAACATGATCTCCCCAGCTTGCCCTCTTTTGTCTTGTACCATTTTATCCATGGATTACTATATTAGGATACTTGAAAAGGCAGAGAAAAAGAAAACACGCTTTCCTTTAGTATGTTAGGGATAATATACTAGCATGGATTGAGGAATGATTAACAGACAGGGAAAACAGATAATAGGAATAAACGGGTCATTTTCGGGTTGGCAGGCTGTAACGAGTGGGATATTGCAAGGATCAGTGCTTGGGCCTCAGCTATTACAATCTATATCAATGATTTGGATGAGGAAAGCAAATGTAATATATCCAAGTTTGCTGATGATACAAAGCTAGGGGGGAATGTAAGTTGTGAGGAGGATGTAAAGAGGCTTCAAGGGAATATAGACAGACTAAGTGAGTGGGCAAGAACATGGCAAATGGAATATAATGTGGAGAATTGTGAAGTTATCCACTTTGGTAGGAAAAATAGAAAAGCATAATTTTTTAAATGGTGAGAAGCTAGGAAACGTTAGTGTTCAGAGGGACCTGGGTGTCCTTGGACATGAATTACCGAAAGTTAAAATGCAGTTACAGCAAGCAATTAGAAAATCAAATGGTATGTTGGCCTTTATTACAAGAGGATTTGAGTATATGAGTAAAGATGTCCTCGTGCAATTATATAGGGCCCTGGTGAGACCACACCTGGATTATTGTGTACAGTTTTGGTCTCCTGACCGAAGGAAGGATATACTTGCCATAGAGGGAGTGCAACGAAGATTCACCAGACTGATTCCTGGGATGGGGGATTGTCCTATGAGGAGAGATTGAGTAGACTAGACCTATATTCTCTTGAGTTTATAAGAATGAGAGGTGATCTCATTGAAAATACAAAATTCTTACAGGGCTTGACAGGGTGGATGCAGAAAGGATTTCTCCCCTGGCTGGGGAGTCTAGAACTAGGGTTCACAGTCTCAGAAAAAGGGGTCGGCCATTTAGGACTGGGATGAGGAGAAATTTCTTTATTCAGAGGGTGGTGAATTTTTGGAATTGTTATGATTTTAGGCAAAAGGCTGTGGAGGCTCAGTCTTTGAGTATATCCAAGACAGAGATCGATAGATTTTTGGATATTAAGGGAATGAAGGGATATGTGGATAGTGCAAGAATAGGGATAGTGGAATTAAGGTTGAAGATCACCCATGATCTTATTGAATGGCAGAGCAGGCTCAAGGGGCTGAATGGCAGACTTCTGCTCCTATTTCTTATGTACTTATGTTCTTTGCAGACAGTATTCAATTGTTGTTGTTTATGTAGAAATAATATCAATGTGTTCTGATGTCAACCAAAAATCAAAGCAAGAAAAAAAACAGAAAATACACCAAAACCAGTACTAAAAAGCTATTGAAAAATTATGATTAAAAAATCTGCCAAAAATGCCCCTTTGAAATTCCCCAGCATCCCGTTTGGGGGTGGTAACCCAGTCGGAGAGGCACTTCCTGCGCCCGGAGTGGAAGTCCCGCCCCGGCCACGAAATTGCAGTTACCGCCCCTCACAGGAAGTGGTGCGCAATGTCGCGTGCTCCACTTCCTGTTGGGGCAGTTTCGGGAGCGCTACTCGGGCACATTCATCAGCACTACGTGGTTGCTCCACGTAGCGCTCACACATTTCAACGCTTCTGTTAAAGGGGTTGGCCGCTGTGCACTCTGCATGGCCTCTGATGGCCTCCACTGGATCATCAGGCGGCGTGGTACTGAGGCCACAGCCCAGCACTCCACGCAATGGAGGAGAAATACGGGCCGGCTGATGAGTGGGCCAAATGTTCAAAATGTTCACTTCCCCTTTAACATCTGCCCTGGGAGCGGATGTCAGCATAGTCCGTGACCCCCGAAGCTGGCGCTGACACTGCTCGCAGTAGCCTTCTGGGGCGCTGGCCAATTTCTGCCACAGATTGAAAAGGGGTTGCCACGCAGTGCTAAGAGGACCCCACGCACGGTGATGATGTCAATGCCGGTTGCACGGCGGCTCGGGGCACTACCAGCAGGGCGCAGCATTAACGTGTCAATGCCTCCGCTAACTCCCGTGCAATTTCGCGGGAGCCGGTCGCACCCCCCCCCTTCCACCCACCCCCCTCCCGGGCAAAAGCGGTTTCACACCCCAGAGGCGCTAACAGTAGGTGGGAAAACAGGGCAATTCCATCCGATTGGTTTCTCTTTTGGCCCAATCCAGGTGGGTGAGCAGAGCATGCAGTGCAATCTCATCCTAAACAAGTAGAACATTGGTAGAGGTCATTATAATATATTAGCATTTAAAATAAAGCTAGCATGTATTTTGGGCACTTTAGATTGACCTCAAAGATAGGCTGGCAGATTGCATGCTGTACTAATCTGATGGGTATAGGACACATAAAGAATCGATCAAATATAAGTACATCATATGGGGATTTTTTTCCTCAGAAGTGTACAGAAATCTGAAATTACAACTACAATAATTAGCTTAATTTTTTCTCTGAGGCTTTCAGAAGCTCTTCAAGCATTAACATTGAAATTGTTGGGACAAATGGGGGCAATAGTATGCATGCGATTAACAATAGTTTAATCCGTTGACGAGAGTGCATGCCTGTACGTTATCCTGAATACTGACAATTGCTCTCGAGATGGAGGAAGCTGATTCAGGGAGACTGTCACACTTACATCAGCACTAAACCATTTACATGACTTGAAGCTGGTGCCAGCCTGGCTGCAGAGTTGGGAGGCTATTGGCAAGCCTTATGATTCAGGCAGAATCTCCTATCACAAATTAGGAAAGGGCAGAGGTAGTAGGTGAAGAGGGACCGGGTGTTGCTTTGTGGGGGTACAGTTGGCTGAGTTGTTATATGAGTTTAATCTCCAGGAGCCAACATATATGACAACCATCAAAATTGAATATGTGTCAACATTTGCTAACAAAAATCATTGTAAACGAAACTGATCTCCAACCACTACTGGAAATCATTCTTAGCCTCGACATACTCTAGGCAGGAATCCGTGCAAGAACAGGAATTAACACCTACAGTGTACAGTGGTTTAAATTATATCAAGAGCAGCACCTTTCCATTGAGGGGAGAGCTAAGGAAGAGGGAGGGGAGAAATGAAAGTCAAAAAGGAAGAGGAGTGCTTTAGGGTGGTGGAGGGATTGTGCCACATTAACTAGGGGAATAAGAAGGAGTGGTACCATTAGCTTAATGGGGTAAAGCGTACTAATATTAACTGAGGCATTGGAAAAGGTGTGTTAACATTCACTGAGATGAGGAGAGAGGGACCAAACCTGAACTGGGTTGTGCAGGGTGAAGACTATCAGATTGAATTGAAGAGGGATAAACATAGAAACATTGAAACAGAGAAAATAGGTGCAGGAGTAGGCAATTCGGCCCTTCGAGCCCGCACTGCCATTCAATAATCTCTGGTCCTGATGAAATGCATCCCAGGGTATTAAAAGAGATGGCGGAAGTTATAGCAGAAGCATTCGTTATAATCTACCAAAAGTCTCCGGAACTTGGGGAGGTACCAGCGGATTGGAAAGCAGCTAATGTAACGCCTCTGTTTAAAAAAGGGGGCAGACAAAAGGCAGTTAACTATAGGCCAGTTAGTTTAACATCTGTAGTGGGGAAAATGCTTGAAGCTATCATTAAGGAAGAAATAGCGGGACATCTAGATAGGAATAGTGCAATCAAGCAGACGCAGCATGGATTCATGAAGGGGAAATCATGTTTAACTAACTTACTGGAATTCTTTGAGGATATAACGAGCATGGTGGATAGAGGTGTACCGATGGATGTGGTGTATTTAGATTTTCAAAAGGCATTCGATAAGGTGCCACACAAAAGGTTACTGCAGAAAATAAGGGTACACAGACTCAGAGGAAATGTATTAGCATGGATAGAGAATTGGCCGGCTAACAGAAAGCAGAGAGTCGGGATAAATGGGTCCTTTTCGGGTTGGAAATCGGTGGTTAGTGGTGTGCCATAGGGATCAGTGCTGAGACCACAACTGTTTACAATATACATAGATGACCTGGAAGAGGGGACAGAGTGTAGTGTAACAAAATTTGCAGATGACACAAAGATTAGTGGGAAAGCGGGTTGTGTAGAGGACACAGAAAGGCTGCAAAGAGATTTAGATAGGTTAAGCGAATGGGCTAAGGTTTGGCAGATGGAATACAATGTCGGAAAGTGTGAGATCATCCACCTTGGGGAAAAAAAACAGTAAAAGGGAATATTATTTGAATGGGGAGAAATTACAACATGCTGCGGTGCAGAGGGACCTGGGGGCCCTTGTGCATGAATCCCAAAAAGTTAGTTTGCAGGTGCAGCAGGTAATCATGGAGACGAATGTAATGTTGGCCTTCATTGCGAGAGGGATGGAGTAAAAAGCAATGAGGTCCTTCTGCAACTGTATAGGGTATTGGTGAGGCCGCACCTGGAGTACTATGTGCAGTTTTGGTCACCTTACTTAAGAAAGGATATAATAGCTTTGGAGTGGGTACAGAGACGATTCACGCGGCTGATTCCGGAGATGAGGGGGTTACCTTACGATGATAGATTGAGTAAACTGGGTCTTTACTCGTTGGAGTTCAGAAGGATGAGGAGTGATCTTATAGAAACATTTAAAATAATGAAAGGGATAAACAAGATAGAGGCAGAGAGGTTGTTTCCACTGGCCGGGAAGACTAGAACTAGGGGGCACAACCTCAAAATACGGGGGAGCCAATGTAAAACCGAGTTGAGAAGGAATTTCTTCTCCCAGAGGGTTGTGAATCTGTGAAATTCTCTACCCAAGGAAGCAGTTGAGGCTACCTCATTGAATGTATTCAAATCACAGACAGATAGATTTTTAACCAATAAGGGAATTAAGGGTTACGGGGAGCGGGCGGGTAAGTGGAGCTGAGTCCACGGCCAGATCAGCCATGATCTTGTTGAATGGCGGAGCAGGCTCGAGGGGCTAGATGGCCTACTCCTGTTCCTAATTCTTATATTCTTATGTTCTTATTAATAAGATCATGGCTGATCATTCCCTCAGTACCCCTTTCCTGCTTTCTCTCCATACCCCTTGATCCCTTTAGCCATGAGGGCCATGCGCATGGTATTGGGGGTAATGTACTGACGTGGTTAGAGAACTGGTTGGCAGACAGGAAGCAGAGAGTCGGGATAAACGGGTCCTTTTCAGAATGGCAGGCAGTGACGAGTGGAGTGCCGCAGGGCTCAGTGCTAGGACCCCAGCTCTTTACAATATACATTAATGATTTAGATGAAGGAATTGAGTGTAATATCTCCAAGTTTGCGGATGACACTAAACTAGGTGGTGGTGTGAGCTGTAAGGAAGATGCTAAGAGGCTGCAGGGTGACTTGGACAGGTTAGGTGAGTGAGCAAATGCATAGCAGATGCAGTGTAATGTGGATAAATGTGAGGTTATCCATTTTGGAGGCAAAAACAGGAAGGCAGAATATTATCTGGATGGCGGCAGATTAGGAAAAGGGGAGGTGCAACGAGACATGGGTGTCATGGTTCATCAGTCACTGAAAGTGGACATGCAGGTACAGCAGGCGGTGAAGAAGGCAAATGGTATGTTGGCCTTCATAGCTAGGGGATTTGAGTATAGGAGCAGGGAGGTCTTACTGCAGTTGTACAGGGCCTTAGTGAGGCCTCACCTGGAATATTGTGTTCAGTTTTGGTCTCCTAATCTGAGGAAGGAGGTTCTTGCTATTGAGGGAGTGCAGCTAAGGTTCAGCAGACTGATTCCAGGGATGGCTGGGCTATCATATGAGGAGAGACTGGATCAACTGGGCCTTTATTCACTGGAGTTTGGAAGGATGAGAGGGGATCTCACAGAAACGTATAAGATTCTTACGGGACTGGACAGGTTAGATGCGGGAAGAATGTTCCCGATGTTGGAGAAGTCCAGAACCAGGGGACATAGTCTTAGGATAAGGGGTAGGCCATTTAGGACTGAGATGAGGAGAAACTTCTTCACTCAGAGAGTTGTTAACCTATGGAATTTCCTGCCGCAGAGAGTTGTTGATGCCAGTTCATTGGATATATTCAAGAGGGAGTTAGTAAGTAGAAAAGTGATAAGGAGAAGAGTGCCAGAATAAACTGGGAGGGTTGGACAAGGCGAAATAGGGTGAAATTCAACTTAATCAACAGAAAATGAAATTGGGTGGTGTGTATAACAGGCAGCCGATCCACGACTGGCCATTTTGTGTTTTCGCCAAAGTTAAATTTCAATCCCAGTTTTTCTGTGAGAGGGTGGGGAGTTGGATGGAGTCCAGTCACTCTGTGTAAGGGTGGGGGTATTGGATGTGTTATATCTGTAATGCACTTATGAATGACTCCACGAGGCAATGTGTTGTACTCAATCTGTAGTGACCTTGGTTCTTTATTCATAACTCCAGAGTGAGGCACAAGCATGGTGGGCAACCTTTTAATACTGGGCCCTGCACACCTAGGCAGGTGACCCTCAGGTCTCCCACTGCAATGCACTCTGGTGGACATCCCCTGCCACGGGGCAGGAAACCCCGATCTCCACCAGTTGCACCCTCTAGTGGTGGCAGCATGGTATATACACAGTGTAAACCTTATTGATAGTACATCAGGTAACAAGTCTCCATCTTATGCAACTATACAGTGACTACACAGAGAGTATATCTATAGTCTGCATATATAACAGGATGGGGTCCAGTCTCTCTGTATAAGAGTGGGTGTTTGGATGGGGTACAATGTTTCTGTAAACTGGGTCAGGAGGGATCAAATGTAACTGTTGATGGTCTGGCTGGTTTGTTGAAAGTCCAAACCTGTATTCTTTAAAAAAAAATTAAAAATCAATTAATTCTGAAAAATAAAAGAGCTTAAAATGAACAAGGAAGGATCATTTTCAATGAAGTGTTACAATTTCTGGGGGAGTATGTCCCTGGAGTCATTGGAGCCTCCTAAAAATGTTTTGTGCCTTCAACATTTGCATTTCCTTATTCAGCTTTTCATATATTTATGTTTTTTCCTCCAATACAAGTAAAGAGATGCATCTCTAACCTTTTCCAGTTCTGACGAAAGGTTGTAGACTTGAAACATTAACTCTGCTTCTCTCGCCACAGATACTGCCTGACCGGCTTGAGTATTTACAGCATTTTATGCTTTTATTTCAGATTTCCAGCATCCACAGTATTTTGATTTTGTAAAGGAATGCTGGGAATATCTAAAGCAGCAAATCCCATATGTTACAGGTTTAGAATCAGGACCATTCTTGAGATGTTCAGTTTTTGGGGCTGTTATATATGCAGACTATGGATGTGCTCTCTGTGTAATCACTGTATCGTTGCATAAGATGGAGACTTGTTTACCTGATGTACTATCAATAAGGTTTACACTGTGTATATACTATGCTGGCTCCACTAGAGGGTGCAACTGGTGGAGACCGGGGTTTCCTGCCCTGGTGACAGGGGCTGTATAAAAGGGTAGGCACTATGCGGTTGCCTCACTCTGGAGTTACGACTAAAGGACCAAGGTCACTACAGTTTGAGTACAACACATTGCCTTGTGGAGTCATTCATAAGTACATTACAGACATAGCAACCGGCGACGAGAATACAGACTTTCATTCTTTGGCACACTAAAAGGCTTCACAGAGGGTGATGATTGGGATGCCTTAACGGAAAGGCTCAAGCAATATTTCGTGGCAAAAGACCTGGCAGGGGAGACGGACGCATCGGCGGAGAAGCGCAAGGCTATACTGCTGACCAGTTGTGGGCCCGAGGTCTACCACCTCGTCAGGGACTTGCTGGCACCCACAAAGGCCAAGGATAAGACATACGATGAGCTGACTGAACTAATTCACGACCAACTAAAACCAAAAGAGAGCATCCTCATGGCCAGGCACAGATCCGACACTCACCGCAGACCTGAGAGCCAGGAGATTGCAAAATATGCTGCCGACCTCAGGAGACTTGCGGCACCTTGTGATTTTGGCATGCACCTCAATGAAGCATTGCGAGACATCTTCATTATAGGAATTGGCCACAAGGGCCTCCTTCACAAGCTATTATCTGCCAACAGCACAGTCAACCTGCAGAAGGCCATCAGCATCAGTCAGGCGTTCATGACCTCGACCTGCAGCACCAAGCAAATTATTCATTCTGTGGACTCAAACCCGGCAAGTACTGTACCAGAATGGTGCCTTTCACAGGCAAGACTGTAGAACGTGGCTCTGCCCAGGGAAGAGAGCAAAGAATTCAGAGTCCACCGAGGGGTGCTAATCGAGTAGCACCATGCTGGCGTTGCGGAGGAAACCATAGGGCTCACAGTGTCGGTTTGTTGAGTACGTATGCAAAGCCTGTAACATGAAGGGCCACCTCCAGCGTATGTGTAAAAGAAATATGACTCACCGTCTAGCAGAGGAGTCGGCAGATGACTTTGAATCCAGCGGGGAGTATGATGATTTGGCGAGAGAGGCAGCTCAGCCTCAAGAAGAAGTGTATGGAGTGTATACCTGTACCACCGATTGTCCTCCAGTGAAGATGGAAGTCGAGATAAACAGCGTTCCAGTCTTCATGGAAGTGGACACGGGAGCGAGCCAGTCAGTGATGAGCGAAGATGCTTTTGAGAGGCTATGGAACGAAAAACGACCCGAGCTGGTTCCAGTACGGGAAAAGTTGCGCACCTACACCAAGGAGCTGATCCCAGTCCTTGGTAGTGCGGATGTAAGTGTAATCAATAATGGCATGGTGCAAAAGTTACCTCTGTGGATTGTTGCAGGTGATGGTCCAACACGACTCGGAAGAAGGTAGTTGGGGAAGATCTAGTAGAAATGGGAAGACCTCTTCACTCCAGCAATCAATGTCCCCGGTGCTCAGAGGCAGAGCAAAACCTCACCTTCACTTGGGCCAGGCACCAGAGAACAGACCAGCGCAGCATCTGAGGCACAGACCGTCCATCACGACTGCATAGCAATGATCCATCCGGAACGACCTAAAAGTACCTTCCCGGCTCCAGTGGCAGGACTCCTGGGGAGGAAGGTCGAATTAACAGGCACTCTTCCAGCTTTTGTGGCAGAATCGCGGGAGAGAAGGATCAAGGCAGTCGACCTCGAGGACAGAGGCAAGATGGCGTCCCTGCTGCAGCGAGGTGCAGCGTGGCTGAAAAATAAATGGCCACGGCAAAACCACGAGGTGCAATGCTGAGGGACCAACACGTGGTGTCCAACAAAAGATTTGATTGGGGTAACGCCAGCAGGGTTCTCTAAAGGAGACCTGCAACCAACTGAACTTAAAGAGACATTGTATGCATGGCAATCAATGTAACGAACCGATTAAGATTGTGAACAAAATGTTGTTGCGAGATGTCGGTACTATTCCTAATGTAAAGAACAAAATGTTGTTGCAAGATGTCGGGAATAGAGAGTCCCCAAATGTAGCAAGCGAGCGATTTCGGGAGGGTAAAAGCGCTGATCCTGCTGCCCTGCCCAAGGTGTCCCCACAAGTTATAGGCCAGCGACTTCAGGAGGGTGAAGGCACTGATCCTGATACTCTGCCCCAGGTCTATCTCACGCTGCAGGCACCCGATGGCACTATTCACCACGGACCTGGAAACGAAAACGGCGTCAATACACGCAGTCGGCCGCCGTTGCCCACCACTCGGGTGGAGACGGCGCAGTCCCCAGACCCAGTCGCTACCTCGGCCATTTCTGGGAGCGAAAGGTCAGGACTAGCGAGTTCCCCAAACAGGATCTGGAACAGCCAGGTCCCCAACACCATTAGAGAACAGGCAGAAGATTCTGCAGCCCTCAAAGGAGGACAGGGAAGCCACACACATCTGTGGCTCTGCCCACCACTAGGCAACGGCAAAGGCTCTGAGTCCTGGCTAGGTGAGCGAACCAAGCCCACCCTGCTAGCAGGGGATGCAGCGCCGCCATCAGACAACCAGGACCCCATCCGGATGCTCTGGAACCAGCGTACTCGCATATCTGTACTGCTACCTCAGTACTGACCATGATAGAACCATGAATGCAATCTACCCAACCCATGTTGGCCTTCATAGTGAGAGGCTTTGAGTATAGGAGCATGGAGGTCTTACTGCAGTTGTACAGGGCCTTGGTGAAGCCACACCTTGAATATTGTGTACAGTTTTGGTCTCCTAATCTGAGGAAGGACATTCTTGCTATTGAGGGAGTGCAGCAAAGATACACCAGACTGATTCCTGGGGTGGCAGGACTGACATATCAAGAAAGACTGGATCGACTATGGTTATATTCACTGAAATTTAGAAGAATGAGAGGGGATCTCATCGAAACATATAAAATCCTGACGAGATTGGACAGGTTAGATGCAGGAAGAATATTCCCGATGTTAGGGAAGTCCAGAATCAGGGGTCACAGTCTAAGGATAAGTCATAAGCCATTTAGACCGAGATGAGGAGAAACTTCTTCACTCAGAGAGTGGTGAACCTGTGGAATTCTCTATCACAGAAAGTTGTTGAGGCCAGTTCCTTAGATATATTCAAAAGGGAGTTAGATATGGCCCTTACGGCTAAAGGGATCAAAGGGTATGGAGAGAAAGCAGGAATGGGGTACGAAAGTTGCATGATCAGCCATGATCATATTGAATGGTGGTGCAGGCTCGAAGGGCCAAATGGCCTACTCCTGCACCTATTTTCTATGGTTCTATGTTTCTATGTTAATCCTGGCGCACGACCGTAAAACCAGGGAGTGGGGTGCCATAGCAGCAGCTCGGCACGCAAGCGGAGTGCCGAGCTGCAACATCGTGGCACGGACCCGCAATATGCATTGAAGTTGGACATTTTTTTAATTTTCACCGCCACATCGCCCCTTTAATTTTCGCCCCGCGAGCGGTCAGCAGCCGGTAGCGCCCCATGAAGCTGTCATGGGCATCGCTCGTGGCAGCTTCATGGGGCGCTACCGAAATGACATTACGGTGTGAAAATGGGTCACTGCGCACGGCAATGACAAACACAGTGGCCCGCGGTGCAACTGGTAGGAGCGGGGCACCCACCATTGGCATAAATGGGCTAAAGGGGCCACGCAGGCCAAAAGAAAAGGAAAGGGAACAATGCCTGAGATTGTATCAATATTTACAGAAGCTGGACCACTCAGAACAATTTTAAAAACACATAAACAGACAATGTATATAGAATGCAATCAATAATGGAATAGTTAAATCATCAAGCCCTGATGTTGCTCTGGATATTCATAATCTCCTGCCGTAATTTTGGCAGGGTATTGGAAGAAACCCCAGAGAAGGTACAGCAAATGATCTGGAAGGCCAATGGAATCTTAGCCTTTATTGCAAAGGGGATGGAGTATAAAAGCAGGGTAGTGTTGCTACAGCTATATAAGGTATTGATGAGGCCACACCTGGAATACTGCATGCAGTTGTGGTTTCCATATTTACGAAAGGATATACTTGCTTTCGAGACAGTTCATTCACTCGGTTGATTCTGGAGATGAGGAGGTTGACTTATGAGGAAAGGTTGAAGTAGGTTGGGCCTTTACTCATTGGAATTCAGAAGAATAAAAGGTGATCTTATTGAAATGTATAAGATTATGAGGGGGCTTGACAAGGTGGATGCAGAGAGGATGTTTCTACTGATAAGGGAGACTAGAACTAGGGGGCATCATCTTAGAATAAGGGGCTGCCCATTTAAAGCTGAGATGAGGAGAAATTGGGTTGTAAGTCTGTGGAATTTTCTGCCTCAGAGAGCTGTGGAAGCTGGATCATAGAATACATTTATGACAGAGATAGACAGTTTCTTAATCGATAAGGGAATAAGGGGATATGGGGAGCGGGCAGGGAAGTGGACCTGAGTCCATGATCGGATCAGCCATGATCGTATTAAATGGTGGAGCAGGCTTGAGGAGCCGTATGGCCCACTCCTACTCTTATTTTGTATGTTCTTATGTTCTTATTTATGGCATGAATGCTTGTTTTTAGCCATTTATGCTTTTGCTCCTTGAGTTCCCCCGGTCTCCTGCTGGAGAATCCATGTGGAATTTCTGCTGATATTTTGCCAGATTAAAAATAGTGTTTTCCAAAGGTTTTTTGTCCTTTAGTAGTAGATGTGTATCATTTTTTATCACAATGATGAAAAGTACAAGTGCTGAAGTCTCAGCAAACATGTGGCTGTTCCAGAAGTGCTCCTGCCATAACTTTTCGTGGGAATCTATTACAACAGCCAGAAACTAGGCCGGGACCCGAGTACGCTGGTTCCCAGCCTTGCTTGGAAGAGTTTGCAACTGCTTGTTTGGGACGGAGCCTCTGCCTACACCAAACATGGGCATCATCGTAAGTAGGGGAAGGAGGTCAAGTGTTGCTGCACCACTGGCCGTCACTGGGACCTATCACACCAAGCATGCCTCCCCGACCATCAGCGGTTGAGGCCCAGGGCCAAGATCTACACCATGGAGTAGAAATTCCCCTCCACTGGAAATGGGTCACACCTACCATTTTTCCTCTGTTTTCACTGCTGCTGTGGATGGGGTGGCCTCTTGTGCGAAATTCAGCTCTTTGTCTTTTTTTTTCGAGCGGAGCGGAAGTCAGTCATAAAGGGAGCGGAAGTGGGGCGGAGAGCAGAAGATCGGTCATAAGAGGGGTGGAAGTGGCGGTGGGCGGAATGTCCGCCGCTGTCAGTCAGCAGTGTAGCGCTGATGATGTCATCACGCTGGTGCGTCACCACATTTCTCCCCTTTACTTAAAGGGGAGAGCCAAGAGGGGGTGCCAGGCTCTCTGTTGGCGGCCCGGCTGATCCCGGGTGCATAATTGTTTTGCCAATCTAGCAGTATGCCGACAAATAAAATAAAATGGCGGCCATGGCAGTGCGCCCTCCCCTTTAATGGCGGCTGCTACGCCATTTTTCACACACTGCAAACACAGTGCACTGACATAAAAAACTGCCAGGGGCACCCCGCGCCAGCCGCAAGATTTTTTCACATGAATTTTGCTTGCAGTGCGGGAGATCAGCGGTGCACGCTTTGATGATGCACTTGGGAGGGTTTGACAACAGCGGGGGGGGGAACCACCGGAAAAACTACTGAGGAGAATTTCACGAGCGGCGACATTTCGACATGTTGTGTGGCCGCTGCTTTCCGGTGGTAACAGGCCTGGTCAGGAGGCTGAATTTCGGCCCCTGTGACTCTTAAAGAGGGGTGCAATTCAAAATATTTTCAGTGCAGCACCATTACAAAGTACACCACGGGGGGGCGCCCTCACCTTGCATCCAAAGGGTGACCTGACATCACCACCCAATCTGGGTCATCGCTACTGGACTTTCTAGCCTCATGCCAATGGTGGGTGCCCCAAATTAGTGCCCCTAGTGGCGTGGCTCTTCACTATTGGCCTCCTCATGACTTTGGTGGGGTCAGCAGCGGAGGTCCCAGGCAGGCACATTCCAGCATCTACACCGGGATGCAAGTCCCTCACAAATTCCCAGATGGGTTTTAACAGGGTGTCCATTATTGTGCCTTGCATTTGCAGCTGAAAACTTTTTATCCATACTGGTGAATTTCCCATGGCATTGCATACAGTAAGTTAAAATATAGAGCAGCAGTGGTTAAGAATACACCTGACAGAGCTGTTCAAAGTTACAAGAGGTTTTGATGAAGTTATTATTTTCCCTGGTCAGTGATTCAGTAACCAGAGGGCATAAGTTTAAGAGCATCACCAAAAATTGAAGAGCGAGATTGGAAGAATTTTTTAATACAAAAGATCGTTAAGACATGGAATACCTTACCAGAAACAGTGGTAGAAGCAGAATCCATAATATCTTTTAAAAGAAGTGACTAAATTGGAAAAGTATAATTGAAATGTCCCCGGCAAGCATTGACATTACTACGAACACATCTCGGGTGCCCAATCCCGCCCCCCCACTCACAAAACCACATACCGCAGCATAATTGTCTGGGTGGGGGCCTGCTATTCTTCTTCCCCCCACCCAGAAAAAAAATTGTAGACAAAAATCCCCCCTTTATCTTTGGGGTCCAGGCTGGTTCTAGGCAGGAACTCTGACACTAGGCTGTGACCCAGCAATATTTCTGGTCTTTCCAGTGCACTCCCTGTCAGAGCCATGGTGGAAGTGTGTCAGAGGGCCATGAATGGCCCTTTATATTTATTTGTATATTTATTTATGCAGCTATGTTAATTATTTATGGTAGGAAAACAGCATTTATTTTCAGGAATCGATCACAAAACACTTAAATCAATTTTTCAGCGATCTCTTCGAAACGAACAAACCAGTGCTGCCCCTCCCCCACTATGCTCTCAGTTCCTCAACTGTTGTGAATATTTTACTGGCTGAAGTAATGGCGAGAGGGGAATTCCTTCAAGCAACAAAGGAGCCTCATTTTAGCATAGGCATAGATCTCCTCATACAAGAGGTAAGTACCTGGTAGCGTTAATCAGGTCCAGAGTGGTCTCTTGGACTAGTTTTGGGAGACAGATGACAGGAAGAATACGAGGGCAATTCAGGCATTATGGAGGGAGGTTGTTGAAGGAGTCAATGGAATCTCCACCACCCCAAGAACTGCCATATGGAGCAGGAAGAGGTTCAATGACATCACAAGACCGGCCAAGGTAAGTTCAAGCACTGTTCCCAAAGCAATGATACAGGCTTCACTCACCATCTTACCTCTTATATTCTTTTTATATCATCGCCTGGATGTCAGGAAGATTGACATGTCCTCCCACCAGCTCATAGTTGGGTATCCTTTGTTGTTTGCTGTTCATCTCATTTACTTCAGCATTCATTCTCCCACACACAGTCCCACATTGCAGCACTTCAATATAAGACAGGGCAATCTATTTCCATGTTTCAAGGTGTGTAAGGGAGATTGACTTATGCAAAGGGAAACGATGAAGCACCATTTTAATTTAAAATTACTCTGTGAACTCACAATGCCTGTCAAAAGGGGTTCTGTTTGTCTTAATTTAAAGGAATAACACACCTGCAGCTCTCATCGTCATGGGAACCATGCACTCTTGGGGTAAAACAAGTTTCCGTGCCACTTACAATCCTTTAACACTGTTCTCTCCCTGCAGAGGAAATGGTCTCATACCGAACAACAGAGAATGGCAACCGGGGGCGGAACAGCACTAATGAAAGCCTGAATCTGCACAAAAAGGAAGCTCTGTTGATAATTGTAGACAGACAGGCAAGGCTGTGAGAGACAATAAAAATGAAAGGTTTTGGTCTAGGTTGGGCTCAGTTGTGATCCCTTTAATCCAGTCACAATAGCAGTTTAAAAACAATCGTGTCCACCAGCCTAACCTGATAGAAATGTTACGATTTTATTTGGTTAATTTTGGGAAAATTTACATGAGGTAGGAACCAGGTCACCTGTTTTAAATGTAAACATGCTGTGCGATTGCTTCAGCTATGTATATGACTCGCCGATCCTTTTGAATGGAGCTGACAGTTACTTAAATCCAACATATCCCGGCCACTGTTTGAGCAATATTTAAATAAATTGAACAAATCAAATCAATGAGTCGGTTTGAATCTTCAGAGAGCTATATCAAACAAGTTACCTCCTGTATTTGAAAAGTAAAATAACTGTGTATATAAAAGTTAATTACTAAATAATAGCTTAGCATAGAGATTACATTAATGTATTGTTTTATTTCAAGGAATTGGTTAGTGTAATATCTACTGTAAATAAATATGTGTATTAAAGAGCTGTTATAAATTTGCTTGTTTATCTATTATCCAATAACCATGTTTGCTAGTTAAAGTCTAAAATGAGGTCTGATGTTGTGATAGTCTGCTGCTTTTATAAAATGGAGGAAATTCCTGTGGAGGCAGAGGATGGAGCTGCTCAGACCGTATGATTAGTTTTGGATTGCTCTGACTGCTGGTGAGATGAATTCATTCAGGATTGTCTATTAATTGAGAATCTGAAATGCCCTTCTTGCTAGGCTGCAAATTCATTTGTCAATATGGCCCATATAACCATGTGCAATTCAATAACAGGTGCTGGGTGTCCCATAGAGAAAGGAAACCTTCTCAAAGATAAATCACAGTCAAACCTGTGGATGGATTAACCGAACCACAGATAAAAACACCACAGAACCCGTTGGCTATGATTCATCCACAACAGACATGGGATGTACAATGAAAAGTAGCCAAGCAATTATTTAGGGACATGACTTTACCCAAGGCTGTTGAAGAATGATTTAAATTAATTGCTAAACAGGCCTCTGGCAATGTGTCAGAGAAAAATGATTTGCTGAAAGTCCTACATGAATTCTCCACTCCTTTTCTGACAAGCTGGGACGAACTGATATGATTACACATTATACTGACACAGGGGAGGCTGATTCATTACCTTAACTCCATATCACAAGCCACTTTTATAAAGAGCATTGATGGACCTGATGGCTTGCATCCTAGGGTCTTAAGAGAAGTAGCGGCAGGGATTGTGAATGCATTGGTTGTAAATTACCAAAATTCCCTGGATTCTGGGGAGGTCCCAGCAGACTGGAAAACTGTAAATGTAACACCCCTATTTAAAAAAGGAGGCAGACAAAAAGCAGGAAACTATAGACCAGTTAGCCTAACATCTGTGGTTGGGAAAATGTTGGAGTCCATTATTAAAGAAGCAGTAGCAGGACATTTGGATCAGCAAAATTCAGTCAGGCAGAGTCAGCATGGATTTATGAAAGGGAAGTCATGTTTGACAAATTTGCTGGAGTTCTTTGAGGATGTAACGAACAGAGTGGATAAAGGGGAACCAGTAGATGTGGTGTATTTGGACTTCCAGAAGGCATCTGACAAGGTGCCACATAAAAGGTTACTGCACAAGGTAAAAGTTCACGGGGTTGGGGGTAATATATTAGCATGGATAGAGGATTGGCTAACTAACAGAAAACAAAGTCGGGATAAATGGTTCATTCTCTGGTAACTAGTGGGGTACCACAGGGATCAGTGCTGGGACCCCAACAATCTATATTAACGACTTGGAAGAAGGGACTGAGTGTAACATAGCCAAGTTTGCTGACAATACAAAGATGGGAGGAAAAGCAATGTATGAGGAGGACACAAAAAATCTGCAAAAGGACATAGACAGGTAAGGGAGTGGGCAAAAATTTGACAGATGGAGTATAATGTTGGAAAGTGTGAGGTCATGCACTTTGGCAGAAAAAAAATCAAAGAGCAAGTTATTATTTAAATGGAGAAAGATTGCAAAGTGCCGTAGTACAGCGGGACCTGGGGGTACTTGTGCATGAAACACAAAAAGATAGTATGCAGGTACAGCATGTGATCAGGAAGGCCAATGGTATCTTGGCCTTTATTGCAAAGGGGATGGAGTATAAAAGCAGGGAAGACTTGCTACAGCTGTACAAGGTATTGGTGAGGCCACACCTGGAATACTGCGTGCAGTTTTGGTTTCCATATTTATGAAAGGATATACTTGCTTAGGAGGCAGTTCAGAGAAGGTTGACGAGCTTGATTCCAGGGATGAGGGGGTTGACTTATGAGGAAAGGTTGAGTAGGTTGGGCCTCAGAAGAATGAGATGTGATCTTATCGAAATGTATAAGATTATGAGGGGGCTTGACAAGGTGGATGCAGAGAGGATGTTTCCACTGATGGGGGACACTCGAACTAGAGGGCACGATCTTAGAATAAGGAGCCACCCATTTAAAACTGAGATGAGGAGGAATTTCTTCTCTCAGAGAGTTGTAAATCTGTGGAATTCTCTGCCTCGGAGATCTGTGGAAGCTGGGACATTACAATTGGTCAGTGGGCCATAAAGCATTTCGGTCCTGCTCTCATCTGCTAAAACTGCTCACTATTCCAGGATCATTCTGAAATACAAAGATAATCCCTGGCTTCTATTCTCTCCTGCTAACTGTCATCCTAAGCTCCTCTCCTGTCTCCTCCACCCTCACTTCCATTAACAAGTGCGGGGAGCTCATGGACCTCTTTGTCTCTAAGATTGAGCCCATTCGATAAGCTGCCTCTGGCACTTCCCTTCCTTCCCCTAGCCCACGAGGCCAAACTTTCTCAAAGATTCCCCCCCCCCCGACCGAGCCCTGAATTCACATATTTATCCCCTCGTGACCTCTCTGAGCTCACCTTGTCATGAGACCCACTTATTGCTTCCTTGGCCCTATTCCCACTAAACTGCTGACCACCTAACTTCCTATTCTGGCTCCCATGTTAGCTGATGGTTCTCTCTCCTCAGGTACTGTCGCCCTCTCTTTCAATTCTGCTGTCATCAACCCGCTCCTCAAAAAAACAACCGATGACCCTTCCAACCTTGCAAACTACCGCCCCATCGCCAACCTCCCTTTCCTCTCCAAAGTTCTTGAACATGTTGTTGCCTCCCAAATTGGTGCTCATCTTTCCAAATTTGAATCCCTCCAATCAGGTTTCCGAAACGACTCCCATCAATGTCACAAATGACATCCTTTGTAACTGTGACCAAGGGACACTATCGCTCCTCGTCCTCGTCCTTCTCAACCTGTCTGCAGCCTTTGACACGATTGCCCATTCCATCCTCCTCGAATGCCTCTCCACCGTCGTCCAGCTGGGTGGGACTGCACTCGCCGGGTTCCATTCTTATCTATCTAATTGTAGTCAGAGAATGACCTGCAATGGCTTTTCTTCCCGCTCCTGCATCGGTACCTATGGGGTCCTCCAGGGACTATCCTTGGCACCCTCCTATTTCTCATCTACATGCTGCCCCTCGGAGACATCATCCGAAAACACAACGTCAGATTCCACATGTACGCTGATGACACCCAGCTCTACCTCCCTCACTAACACTTCTCTCGATTCCTCCACATTCTCTAAATTGTCAGACTGCTTGTCCAACATCCAGTACTGGATGAGCAGAAATTTTCTCCAATTAAATATTGGGAAGACTGAAGCCATAGTTTTCGGTCCCCATCATAAACTCTGTTCCCTAGCCATCGACCCCATTCTTCTTTCTAGCATCTGTCTGAGCTGGAACCAGACTGTTCGCAACCTTGGTGTCATATGTGACCCTGAAATGAGCTTCTGACCACATATCCATGCCATAACTAAGACAGCCTAGTTCTACCTCTGCAACATTGCCTGCCTCAGCTCATCCACTGCTGAAACCCTTATCCATGCATTTTTTACCTCTAGTCTTGACTATTCCAATGCACCCCTGGCTGACCTCCCACATTCTACTTTACATAAAATTGAGGTCATCCAAAACTCAATTTTGCCTGTATCCTAACTTGCATCAAGTCCCATTCACCCAACACCTCTGTGCTCGCTGGGCTTGATTTGAAAATTCTCATCCTTATTTTCAAATCCCTCCATGGTCTCGCCCCTCCCTGTCTCTGTAATCTCCTCCAGCCCCACAACCCTCCCAAGATGTCTGCACTCCTCTAATTCTGCCCTCATGAGCTTCCCTGATTTTAATCACTCAACCATCGGCAGCCTTGCCTTCAGCTGCCTTGGCCCCAAGTTCTGGAGTTCCCTCCCTAAACCTCTCAGCCTCTATACCTCTCATTCCTCTTTTATGATACTCCGTAACCAAGCTTTTGGGCATCTGCTCTAATTTCTCCTGATGTGGCTCTGTGTCAATTATTTTTCTCCTTTCACACTTCTGTGAAGCGCCTTGGGATGTTTTCCGAGGCAGTCCCTCGAACAAGGATGGCTTGCTTCCACAAGAGTTCACAGATGCTTCAATGAAGGACCCGGTGTTCCAGTCCTGAACTCCAGTTGAGGGGGTGGAAGATGCCTACTATGTTAAAGATTGTATGGAAATACAAGTTTTGCTGTTATTGTTGGGTTGGGTGCCCCTGTTGTGCCAGTGTGGGTGCGGGTACAAACCCTTATCATTTTTAATGGCCCCATCCCCTGAATTTGGGATTAAGTCATGGCCAGGTGGAGGTTTCAGCATGCTACACCAGTAGCGCAATGATGCTGTGGAAATTTTCCCCTGTAGTATTTATTTAAGTTAATCAGAATGATGCTACACATGTATTTAACGTGCAATACATGAATATTACATAGGATATATGGCACAGAAACAGCCCATTCGGCCCAACCAGTCCATGCTGGCATTTATGCTCCACTCGAGGCTCCTCCCGTCTTTCCTCATCTCAATCTATCAGCAAAACCCTCTATTCTCTTCTCCCTCTTATCTAGTGTCCCCTTAAATGTATCCACTTCAACCACTCCCTGTAGTAACGAGTTCCACATTCTCAACTCTCTCTGGGTAAAGAAGTTTGTTCTGAATTCCCTATTTTATTTATTGGTGACTATCATATATTGATGGCCTCTAGTCTTGTTCTTCCCCCAAGTGGAAACAATCTCTCTTTGTTTACTCTATGAAAACCTTCCAGAATTTTAAAGACATCTATTAGGTCACCCCTCAGCCTTCTCGTTTCAAGAGAAAAGAGATCCAGCCTATTCATCCTTTCCTGTTAGGGATAACCTTGCATGTCTGGTATCATCCTTCTAGATCTTCAGTGCCTCTATATCCTTTCCATTATATGGCGACAAGAATTGTACACAGTACTCCGTGTGGTTTAACCAAGGTTTGATACAATTTTAGCATAATTTCTCTATTTTTCAATTCTGTCCCTCTCGAAACACTAGTAACTACTTTTCTTTTATAGCCTTATTAACCTGCATCGCTACTTTTAGTGATTTGTGCATTTGTACTCCAAGATCCCTTTGCTTCTCTAACCCACTCAGATTCTTATTTTGCAAGTAATATGGGAACGCCCTATTTTCCTTAACCAAAATGTAATACCTCACCTTTATCTGGGTTGAAATTAATTTGCCAATTATATGGCCATTCTGCAAGTTTATTAATGTCATCTTGTAATTTGTTACAGCTCTCCTCAGTATTGCCTATCCCCTCCACCTCAATTTGGTGTCATCCCAAAGTTTAGAAATTGTGTGTTTGATTCCAAAGTCTAAATCATTAATATACATTGTGAACAACATTAATCTCAGCACTGGGACCCCACTTTCCACCTTTTGCCACTCTGAATAAATATCCTTTGAGGTACTTGGGGTCATATCTGTCCCGATATACTACAAGGACATAACATTGGAGAACTTTTCCTTTTATGTCGGGGTAAAGGATATTTATTCAGAGCTTTCTGTCTTGAAGCCAGCTGGCTATCCATTGTGCTACTTCCGCATTCGCTGACTGTTTGTTGTGTTCATACTCTCTTTGTTTGTTTCACAAATTCTTACTAGACAGGCTTAAGAACCCTGTGGGAGCTATTCACACACTGCTGCAAACATGCTGGTTTGTCCTGGTTTTGGGACACCATTTTCAGAGTTGCTCTAAAGGACAAAGTTAGTTACATTACTCCTGTTTCAGTTAGCCTGTACACAACATAATCTGGCAATGAGGATGAATCAAATTAACCTTCCTACCCCCAGCCCCGCCTTTCCTCTCCACACCCGGGGACCCTCCAATCCCGTGGCCGAGATGGATAAAAAGCTTTTCTACATACATCACTGCGAGTGGGTTAGACGACGACAATGTAACACCAGCTTGCTGCCGTGCAATACTTATCCAGTGCCTCGGCACCAAAGGCATCTTTGGCCAAATCGAAGACACGGAGTCCTACGACAAAGCGGTAAGCACCCTAGAGAAATATTTTGGGCCAAAGAAAAGTATCACGATGGAGAGATACAATTTTCGTCAAAGGGGGCAAGAGAATGGTGAACCAATCAAACAGTATATCATTTCATTAACTGAACTGGTCGCTATGTATAACTTTGGAGCACTCATAGAGGAAATGATCAGGGATCAAATTATTGAAAAAACAATGATTCCCACATTCGGGAACGCTTGCTAATGGAGGTTGACAAATTGACATTGGACAAAGCAACTAATTTGGCCATCCAAATTGAATCAGCGCTTTCCAATTCAAAGGAGATCAGATCTCCTGTTCCCCCTGTGCAGCAGACTGCAAGTACAGCCCATGTGCAAGGCATTCGTCCAATGCGGAAATCACAGCAGAGACCCAGGGCTAGTAATAAGCCATCCACTATTGATCGCGGGCCTAACTTCCGCTGCTATAACTGTTGGGACAAATCACACTCAGCGAAGAGTCCTAACTGCCCAGCACATGCGAAGAAATCCTCTGCATGTGGTAAAATGAACCATTTTGCTAGTGTCTGTCACTCATCGCAGCATATTCGACAAGTGGACAACCCCGATAGTGATGAACCCAGCATGGTTTACACCATTAGTGACATTTCGCACATCGGTTCGGGCAAATTCAAGGACTGTGATGTAAACATTGACGGCACGCCCATCTGCCTCCTCACTGACCTTGCAACTAAAGTTTCCATATTGAGCGAGGCTGTGTACAAAACCCACTTCAGGCATTGTCAACTGCAGCCCGCAACTTCCACTCTACATGCGTAATCCGACTCCAAAATTGAGGTACTTGAGGTCATATCTGTCCTGATATACTACAAGGACATAACATTGGAGAACTTTTCCTTTCATGTCGCGAAGGGATGAAGCCTCATGGGTGTTGACATTTTTGACAAGCTTGGGTTCAAAGTTTATGACCCAATTGGCACACCTGTATACATGGTGGACTTTGACAAGCAGTATCTCTCAATCTTCACAGAGTTTGGAGTGACAACAAAATTTTGCCATCGTCCCCATGTTGACTCTTCCGTCAAACCGGTTACGCAGTGACTTCGCCGTCTCCCATTCGCGATTTGCGACCATGTATCCGTAGAATTAACATGACTCGAATCTCCGGGATCATCGACTCCTCACCCTGGATCTCGAACTTAGTCATTGCTTGGCGTTAAAATGGGGAGATCTGCCTATGCATCAACCTGAAAGAGGTCATCAAGGCAATCATCCCCGACAATTACCTTCTTCCTACCATCGACGAACTGACTGTAGAATTTCACGGCTCAACAGTTTTTATGAAACTCAACATGCGCCGCAGTTACCTGCAAATACCCCTAGCAGAGGACAGCAAACCGCTCATGGCATTCACGATGCATGATCGTCTGTATCAGTATCGACGCAGTATCTTCTGCACCAAGTGCATTTCAGAAGATTGGCACTACTATGCTAGCAGGCATAGAGGGAGCCCTTAATCTGCTTGATGATATCATCGTCCATGGACAGACAATAGAAGAACATGACCAGCGACTTCACGCAGTTATGGCTAGACCTGCTACACATAACATTATACTTAATGCCAACAAGTGTACATTCGCTGCTGGAGAAATAAACTTTTTCGGCTACAGAGTCACAGGACAAGGTGTCACCCAACGCTTGACAACATTGACGTGATCCAGCGAGTGCAGGAGGCTACCAACGTCAAAGAACTTTCATCATTCCTCGACACTTGCAACTTCTATCTGAAGTTCGTTCGCACTACGCGCACATTGCCGAACCACTTCGCAGGTTGCTATGCAAGGACGTCCCTTGGGAATGGACAGATTCCCAGGCTCAGGCATTCACCACGCTTAAGAAGAAAATCACATCCCCTCCTATCCTCGAGCACTTTGATCCGAATGCCACTACGTACATCACCACGGATACATCAGGCACCACCATGAGTGCTGTGCTCTCGCAATGGATTGACGGCCTGGAACACCCAGTAGCCTTCCCCTCTTGCACACTCTCATCTGCAGAACGTAAATACACTACAGGGGAAAGCGAAGCATTCGCTTGCATCTACACATGTGAATGCTGGCAAATCTAACTCTATGGCAGGAAATTTACTCTCCGTATGGATCACCAAGCACTAACTACGCTACTCGTTACAACTGGATCTGGGTACAGATCACTACAAATCAACCGATGGGCAGATCGCCTTCATCAGTATAACTTTGATGTGCAGTACATCGCTGGCAGTCGCAACCACGTAGCTGACATGCTCAGCCGCTCGACACCTGCTTCGGATTCTAGTGCTGACTTGTTCACAGATGACAATACATATGTCACGTTGATCATCACTCAGTCCATCAGAAACCTTGGACTAGATTTTCCACTTTTTTTGCATGCTTAACACCCACTTAATATCCATTTTACCACTAAAAAGACGTATAACGCCCATATAGTGCCCATTTAGCCACAAAATGGAAACTGACGGGCATTTTTCAGAAACTTATCGGTGAGCATTACTTTCCCCATGTGTGTAACGCCGGGAAAAAATAATACCGTCCGCCCACTTTTTTTGGGCGGAATCTTCAGAATGGGCAAAATCAACGCCCATAATATCGCCCAGCGTTAGTTTCTGCACGGAATTAACACCGAGATTCAATAATATCGACCGCTTTTTTTTGTTGTCAAGATCACATTTGCCAAAAATAATGGCCAGGAGATCGCCCAGCGTCACTTTCACCACCTCGCACACATATCGCCCACAATATTGCTCGCCCAAAAAAACGCCCGGAAAAAGCGGAACTAATCAGAACTAATCATAACGTTATGGACGCCATGTTCTACATCACATGTCGCATCATTTAAAAGGCTGCTCTGCGTCAACCTAGAGGGAGTTCGGATGTACTCTGGAGGTTTTTGGAGATGATGTGAACATCTGTACAAACATCTTTACCATACGGTGAACGATTGGAATTTAATAGTTGTCTTCGTCGGGACATTCATTCTTTGTGACCAATTGGAGGAAAACAGAGAGCTATTGCAATGGGGCCTGTCCTTTCTCACCTTCTCTTGATGACCAATTACATGCTGGAGACTTGAGATGGCCGAAGGTACGCTCCACAGCATTATGTGCCCAATGTAAGATGTGCCAGACTGATGAGGAGGACCAGACGTTACACCCCCCGCAAGTACAGGGACAAGTGGTCTTACCTCGACTTGCCCGACACCACCTGCTTCGGAGACTGCGCTTCCACAAGGAGGTTATCACTGAGATATGCCAGCTCAGAAGGGAAGATCTGCAGCCTGCCAGCACCGTCAATACTGCACTGTCCATCAAGGTCAAAGTCACTGCGGCACTGTTGTTCTACACATCGGGTTCTTTTCAGGACTCAGCTGAAGACATTTGCGGTATGTCTCAGCATGCTACACATCGCTGCATTAGACAGGTCACTGAAGCCCTGTACACATGCAGGAGGGACTTGATCAGCTTCCCTGTGCAGGGAGGCACAGACTAAGAGGGCTCTAGGATTCTCCAGAATTGCAAATTTCCCCAAGGTGCATGGAGCAATAGACTGTAAGCACATCGCGATCTGGACACCTTTTCAGGATGCAGAGGTTTTCGGAACCGCAGGGGATTCCACTCCCTGAATGACCAACTCGTTGTCGACCATCAGCTAATTATAATGGCAGTGAATGCTAAATTTACGGGCAGCATCTATGATGGTGACATTCTGCGAGAGAGCACTGTATCTGACTTGTTTAACAATCAGCCACAAGGTCAATGCTGGATACTTGGTGACAAAGGATATGGCCATAACCACTTGGCTGATGACCCCCCTGCATGACGCCTACACCGAAGCCGAGAGGCGATACAACGAGAGCCACAGAGCCACTCACAATATCGTGGATTAAACCATTGAAGTGCTTAAGCAGCGCTTTAGATGCCTGGACCACTCAGGAGGCAAGCTCCAATACCACCCTTAGCAGGTAGCTCAATTTGTGGTGATGTGCTCCATGCTACACAACTTGGCTAACAGGAGGAGACAAGAATTGCCTGATGAGTCTGACAGTCCACCTCACCAGACGAAGAGGCAGACACTGACATCAGCCCATACAATCAGGCTGATGCTGAAACCATGCCTCCGTCCCCTGTATACCACATGAAAGGGCCCGTAGTAGCATGATAGCTACAAGAGCCTTACATCAGGAGCTCATCAATGAGCGCTTTGCCTGAAAGAACGTTGGTGGTATTTACAAAGCTGACACACTGCTGGGTGTGCAGGTCATACATCAATGGTGGGCATCACCTTGGTGACAGTTAAAGTTTAAGTTGATTGATGTTAAAGAATCATCAGTGTGTAATGG
Source organism: Pristiophorus japonicus (assembly GCF_044704955.1). NCBI lineage: Eukaryota > Metazoa > Chordata > Chondrichthyes > Pristiophoridae > Pristiophorus > Pristiophorus japonicus. The sequence continues at coordinate 107,172,651 of NC_091978.1, forward strand.
TGCAGCAATCTGACCTAATGCGCAACAAGATTTTGTTAACCCCAACATTTATCTGAAATCATCAGTATTTCTGTAAAAACCAACCTTCCATCCTCCCCCCCAGCTTCTCCTCCCCAGCTCTACCCCTTCCACTCCTGACTCCAAGCCACCTGGTCGAGGAGCTCCTCAGGTGATGCTTCATTGCGGACCGGGGATTGGGGGGGACTGACGGCTGAACCGTTGCTTGGACGGATATGGGAGAGGACAGTCCCCAAGTGGGAACATGGTCCGAGCCAGAAGCAAGATGTTGCTGCTGGCTCTCATGTGTGGTTGGCAATGGGGGTGCGGCACCTTGGGGTGCAATGCCACACTCCGGGACCAATGGGAGCCCTCTGCCACCAGTGTTCCTGGCTACCATCTCCAGGGCCTCCACCATCTCTTCTATGTTATATCTTATTTGTTGAACAAAAACTCGGTGCCAACTATGTTCTGGGTGCTTAGTAGGCTTTTTTGCTGCTGGTGAATCTCCCTCATCTTGCCTCCCACAACAGCCAAACAAGGACACACCACAACCACACACGCTTTCAGTCCCTCTCAGCTCCCTCTCTCTCTCTCTGTCTCCTCTTCTGTGCATGTCATGATGACCTTTGACATCCTGAATCACGGGAATCGAGCATTGCCATGCCATTGCTAAGGATGGCGAAACTTTACAGCAGAAGATCAGAGAGATTTAACACTACCACCCATTTCATATTGCTCACGGAAATGCCCAATTTAAAAAATGGAGACTAGGTGCTTTGAGAATGGGTGAGAAGCCGGCGATCTGAACCATTTTTACTGCCCACACCGGAAATAGCGCCCATTTTTGGGAGATCTGCACAAAAGTGTAAAATCTGGTCCCTTGTCTCCTGCGACGAATTCAAAACCGAATCACAATGTGATGCTATGCTTCAGCATTTGTGCCACTTCTTCCAGACTGAGTGGCCTAAGCACATTCCAGAAGAGCTGAAAACTTTCCACAGACAGGGCAATGAATTTTCCATTCGGAACGATGGCTGCCTAGCTCATGGTGATAGAGCAGTAATTCCCAAGTCGCTTCAACAGCGCGTTCTCTCATTGGCACACGATGGACACCCTGGCATTGTCCGCATGAAGCAGAGATATTGCGATTCAGTATGGTGGCCTGGGATTGACACTCACATCGAGGAGTTTATCTCACACTGCGAAGCATGCAGTCTGAGCGAAAAGACCACAAACATCCGACCAGTGTCAATGAAGCCCATTCCATGGCCACAAAAACCATGGCAACAACTTCAGTTGGATATCTTCAGTCCAGTTGAAGTAGCCCCACAGCACCAGCGATTCCTTGTTGTAGTACATGACCTGCATTCCAAATGGTCGGAAATCGCTACAATAAGTTCAGTGACCTCATCAACGATCATCACTCTTCTGCAACATATGTTCACGAAGTGGGGCCTCCCAGAGGTCACAATCACTGACAATGGACCACAGTTTATGACTGACCAGTTTGCGGATTTCCTTATTCGTCATGCTATTGAGCATCGCCTTACTGCTTGGTACAATCCTCACAGCAACAAAGGTGTTGAGCGATTTAACCGTATCATCAAAGAGGGTTTGAAAGCCAACCTTGCAGCAGACCAAACATTCGACGAAACAGTTCAAACCATTCTCCGCACATACCATTCGACAAAGCACTCGCTAACGGGGAAGTCACCCGCTGAGGTCATGATTGGGCAGAATTTTTGCTGGCTACTGAACCCCCAGCCAAACCTAGCGCGTAGATAACCACACTCGCATCCCAGATTTCAGAACGCCAACGAAAAGCGAAGTTGTACACTGACACAAAACGACATGCTCAAAAGCCCCAACTGAAGAATGGAGATTGGGTCAGAGTTAAATGGCCAAACTGGACTCATAAGCTCGCATTTTCACTTTTGCCTCCAAAACAGATCGGGTGAAAGTTCAGCCCTCACACCTATGAGCTCAATGATGGAACTCGATGGAACGCTCGTAGACTGATCCCAACTCACAGGCCAACAGACCAGCAGGTTGGAACAGAGGCACCATTCTGTTTCCTAACTGTAAACCTTGATCAAACACCGCAAGCTCCACACCGGTCTCAGCATATCAGAACATGGCCTGGCTATCTCAAGGACTTTGTCTGTTCATAGACTGTATTTTCAGAAGGGGGGAAATATGTTGTGTTCAGACTCTGTTTGTTTGTTAGACGAACTCTCACTAGACAGGCATTAGGATCCTGCGAGAGCTATTCACACACACTGCTGTAAACATGCTGGTTCATGCTGGTTTTGGGACACCATTTTGGGAATTGCTATAAAGGACACAGTTAATTACATTACTCCTGTTTCAGTTAGTCTGTTATTTACTTACACAACAGTGACCTTATTTATTAGTGTATTATGGGGTACCTTATCGAAGGCCTTTTGGAAGTCTAGATAAATTTACTTACTACATTACCCTTGTCTACTCTCTCTGTTACCGCTTCAAAAAATTCAATGAGGTTGGTCAAGCAAGACTTTTCTTTTTGAAATCCATGCTGACTATTCATTATCATATCTTTTGTTTCTAAATGTATAACATCTAATGGACATGCACGGTACCTGATGCCTTCAATTGAGAAGAAAATAAAATTAGAACAAAAGAAAAAGTCAATGGAGCACCGTCCGTGCTTTTTGGTACATCTTTGGTGCACATTAAATTAATGCTGCAAGTGTAATGTCCATGAGATGGTGCTTCTCTGTATAAGTGCAAAGATATGCCTGCCTTGGACCTCTACTGCTGACTCTGCCGAAGTTTGTGGAGTCAGGGAGAGGTCCCTGTAACACCCTACTAATGTGAGTACCTACACCACTGGGGCACATCTGGGTGCCCACAATTGCAGAAAGACTAGGAGGACTGGCATGTGCACAGGCCAGGGGATGTCAGAACCTCCCCCCTCCTCAAGGTTGCCCTTAGTGGTCCCATTACAAGATTTAAACAAAATTCAAAAAAGGTTTTAACTATATCTGCTGCTGGGTCCACTGGTATGTTTCACTTAACTAGACATACTTGGACCAACCGCAAACCTGGTCCAGCATTCGGAGTACCAGCCACAACAATGGTAAGGGTTAGGCTCTGTCCCCACAAAGAAATTCCAGGATGTTGTGTGCGAGGTTGAGACCAGGCGTATCTGGATCCCGGTATAGTTTCTGGCCATTTTGTTTATTTACTTTAAAAGCCAATGTGTTACTCAGTGCCTCCACCAGAAGAGATATGCTGTTACCAAGAGCCGGCACTAACTGAGTTATGCAAAGAGATGAATGTAGTGTTCTGACTGCATGGGAACACTAGTGAGTTTGAGGACTTTGAGGGGCATTGCTGCGGTTTTATATGCCGCTGGGAGTTTCAGTCAAATGCTCCAAGAATAACATAGCTGCCGTCACTGAAGACTGAGCTTGGCAGCCAGAGCATCAAATAATTAACACATTTATTATTGACTGGCCCCGCTGGATTATAACGTGAGCCTGTTTCCTGTCTGGTGTCACATCACAATCATAAGATGAGTGTTGTCATAAGAACCTCTGTGTCAACTTTGTTCCTTTATCAGTGTTGCATGTACTGAACAATAACCTGCACCAAGGTTGGACACCACTGACGTCATCTGCTTCTTCCTTTTGGTTTCTCCTCTCCTGCCCAAATATTTAAGATATCTCTGCCAGAATTATGATAATGCTACTGTGTGTTTAGTGCTTAAAGTAATATATTTCCCTGGTGGTAATGCTACTCTTCAGGTAGTTCTTGCAAGTTTACATTATCCACATTTATATCCAGTCATAACTAGTCAGGAATAGGTGATTAAAATACCCTTTCAGTCAATTATTGGTGCACATTACTGAATAAACTGAACCAATGTTATACTTTCTGTAATTATGTGTGTTAAAATGCTTGGCTTAAGTCATATGTTGAACAGCATTAATATTTCTTATTCTCTTATATTTATATTTACTTAAAGATATTGACTAAATATAAATCTGCTGTCTTCGACAAAGGTCATCGGCCTGAAACGTTAACTCTGTTTCTCTCTCCACAGATGCTGCTTGACCTGCTGACTATTTCCAGTATTTTCTGTTTTTATTATAAATCTGCTGTAATTTATACATGTTGTATAAGGAGTCATTAAAGAGGCAGTGGCCCTGAAAATCGAAAGGGCCCTTTAAGCTGCAATTTAAGGAGCAATTTGTTTCTGCAGAATTTAGAAGCCAGCCAGAATTTAAAGTGGCGGCAGCCTCCTGGAGGGCCATGAGGTGATGTGGTGGTTTCTCCTCCAGCTTTTGGCACCATGTACAGCTGCAATGATTTCTGACCAGAGGATTGCTGTGTTTTTTTTCAAGAGCTAAGCTTTAATATCAGCCAGTGGGAGGGGAGCTCAAGCACAGAGTCAGGCTACTGGTGTCAGACCAAGGACACAAGCCAAGGATTTCACTGATCTACAGGTCCTTACAGATGAAATGAAGCTGGGAGAAAACAGAAGGAAGCCACTGAAGTCAATTGTGAGGAACAAGGTGGCGGTGGCCTTGAACCTCTCCCACCTCATGGACAGCAGATCAGTGCCGGAAGAAGTTTAATGAAAGACTTAAAGAAAGACTTACATTTATATAGTGCCTTTTATGACCACCGGACATCTCAAAGCGCTTTGCAGCCAATGAAGTACTTTTGGAGTGTAGTCACTGTTGTACTGTGGGAAACTCGGCAGCCAATTTGCGCACAGCAAGCTCCCACAAACAGCAATGTGATAATGACCAGATAATCTGTTTTTTTTTGTTATGTTGATTGAGGGATAAATATTGGTCAGGACACTGGGGATTATTCCTCTTCTCTTCTTCAAAATAGTGCTACCCACTGAGCCACAGCTGACACTTGACTTGATGAAGGCTGGCAGATCAAACTGTCCCCTTTTCACTTGAGCACCATGAGATCACTCCCGATACTGATCACGCTCACTTTTTAACTGGAATAACAAGTCTAGACTCGGCTTGTATTCTCTTGAGTATAGGAGATTAAAGGGTGATCTAATTGAGATGTGTAAGATGATTAAATTAATTGATGGGGTAGATAGAGAGAAACTATTTCCTCCGGGTACAGTTAAAAATAAGGGGCAATACCTGAAAATTAAAACTGGATCATTCAGGCGTAATGTCAAGAAACACTTCTTCACATGCAACATGGCTTCATTAAAATCATGTCATGTCTAACAAACCTAATTGTATTTTTTGAAGAAGTTACAAAGTTGGTGGATGAGGGAAGTCCAGTAGACATTGTCTACTTAGAATTCCAAAAAGCTTTTGATAAGATACTGCACAAAAGGCTTCTCTACAAGATTGAATCCTTTGGATGAGTGGCACTAAATTGAGCTGGATTGAGAACTGGCTGGCAGGATGTAGGCAACAAGTAGTTATGGATGAATTTTGATCTGTTTGGAGACCAATCACCAGTGGTGTCCCACACGGATCAGTGTTGGGACCGTGCTGTTTACTATTTTTATTAATGATCTGGATGTACGTATTGGGGGCATGATCTGCAAATTTGCAGATAATAATAAAATCTGCAAGTATTAGGACTGTAAATGACGCTCATCTGCTTCAGGCAGATCTTAATGTGTTGGGAGATTGGACTAGCAAATGATGTATAACTTAGATAAGTGCAGTGTTATTTATGTGGGCTGGGCAAATGCTAAATATTCATACACCCTTCAAGAAAATGCATTAAAGAAGTTGGAGGTAGAAAGAGATCTGGGCATTCCAGTGCAGACATCTTTAAAGGTGTTATATATGTAAACCTGTAAATACCTTGTTTAACCACCAGACGGCTCATCCCCTGGAGTCCCAATGGGATCCCACAATCCCTTGGGAGCAACTGTACATAAGCAGGCCCCACAGGCTGGAGAGGCACTCTGGAGACCTGTAATAAAGGACTGCGGTCACACCTTACTTTGAGCTCACAGTATCTGGTCAGACTCTTTATTTAATACATAACAAATAGTGATGAGATACAGATGACGAACCCCACCGCAATGATGCAGAGAACAGTGGGCGTCCTGGAGAAATTTTCGGAGGGAGATGATTGGGAAATCTTCGTGGAGCGACTCGACCAATACTTTGTGGCTAACGAGCTGGAAGGAAAAGTGAACATTGCCAAACGAAGGGCGATCCTCCTCACGGTTTGTGGAGCACCAACATATGGCCTCATGAAAAATCTGCTAGCTCCAGAGAAACCAACAGAGAAGTCGTACGATGATTTGTGCACACTGGTCCGGGAGCATCCAAACCCGAAGGAAAGCGTTCTGATGGCGAGGTACCAGTTCTACACGTACAAGAGGTCTGAAGGCGAGCTACGTCGCCGAGCTAAGATGCCTTGCAGGACATTGCAAATTTGAAGGACACTTGGAACACATGCTCAGGGACTTCTTTGTACTTGGCATTAGCCATGAAGTAATACTTTGCAAACTTTTGACTGTAGAGACCCCAAACTTGAGTAAAGCCATAGCGATAGCCCAGGCGTTCATTGCCACCAGTGACAATACTAAATAAATCTCTCAGCACGAGTGCTGCTACAAGTACTGTAAACAAAGTAATGTTGTTTTTAAATCGTAACACACAGGGCAGCCTCACATGCCTGCAGCTGCACGTCTATAGATGTCTGAGTCCACCATCAAGGGTGGTGAATGCAAGACCATTAGCACCTTGTTGGCGCTGCGGGGGTGATCATCGTTTCCATTCATGCCGCTTCAAAGGATATGTTTGCAAGGGCTGTGGCAGCGAGCTGCAAACCCTGCTAATCCTGCAAACCACCATGTTGCAGAGGAGGACAGATCCATGGTGGATCACGATGAACCAGAGCCTCAGACCGAGGAGGCAGAGGTATATGGGGTGCTCACATTTACCACAAAGTGTCCCCCGATAATGCTGAAGGTTGAATTAAATGGACTCCCGGTGTCAATGGAGCTGGACACGGGCACGAGCCAGTCCATTATGAGCAAAAAGACTTTCCATAAATTGTGGTGCAGCAAGGCCTCAAGGCCAGTCCTGACTCCCATTTGTACTAAATTGAGAACATACACAAAGGAACTGATTCCCGTAATCGACAGTGCTACTGTAAAGGTCTCCTACAATGGAGCGGTGCACAAGTTACCACTCTAGGTGGCACTGGGCGATGGCCCCATGCTGCTCGGCAGGAGCTGGCTGGGGAAGATATGCTGGAACTGGGACGACATCCGAGCGCTCTCATCTGTCAATGACACTTCATGTACCCAGGTCCTAAACAAGTTCCCCTCGCAGATCAAACCGTGGATCGGGAAGTTCCAAGGAGCAAAAGTGTAGATCCAACTGATTACGGGGCGCGACCCATCCATCACAAGGCGAGAGTGGTACGTACATGATGAGAGAGAGGGTGGAGATAGAGCTGGACCGGCTGCAACGAGAGGACATCATTTCGCCGATTGAATTTAACAAGTGGGCCAGTCCGATTGTTCCAATCCTCAAGGGAGACAGTACCGTCAGAATCTGTGGTGATTACAAAGTAACTATCAATCATTTCTCCCTGCAGAATCAATACCCACTACCAAAGGCAGACGACCTATTTGCGACACTGGCAGGAGGAAAAACATTCACGGAGCTGGACTTGACCTCAGCATACATGATGCAGGAGCTGGAGGAATCATCGAAGGGCCTCACCTGCATCAACACGCACAAAGGTCTCTTCATTTACAACAGATGCCCGTTTGGGATTCGATTAGCCGCGCCGATATTCCAGAGGAACATGGAAAGCTTACTGAAGTCAGTCCCGCGCACCGTGGTCTTCCAGGACGACATCTTGGTTACAGGGCGGGACACCGTCGAGCATCTGCAGAACCTGGAGGAGGTTCTTAGTCGGCTTAATCTCATGGGGCTCAGGTTAAAATGTTCGAAGTGCGTTTTCCTGGCGCCTGAAGTGGAGCTCTGGGGAGAAGAATCATGGCGGACAGCATCAGGCCCACCGATTTGAAGACGGAGGCAATCGAGAATGCACCCGAGACCACAGAACGTGATGGAGCTGCGGTCGTTTCTAGGACTCCTGAACTACTTTGGTAAATTCTTACCGGGTCTTAGCACACTGTTAGAACCACTGCACTCTTTACTGCATAAAGGAGATGAATGGGTATGGGGTTAAAGCCAAGAAAATGTCTTTGTAAAAGCTAGAAAACGGTTATGCTCAAACAAATTGCTTGTGTTGTATGATCCATGTTAGCGTTTGGTACTAGCATATGATGTGTCGTCATACGGGGTCGGGTGTGTATTGCAACAAGTTCATGAATCTGGGAAATTGCAACGAGTTCCTTATGCATCCAGAAGTCTATCTAAGGCTGAGAGGGCATACAGCATGATCGAAAAAGAAGCGTTAGCGTATGTTTATGGGGTAAAGAAAATGCATCGATATCTGTTTGGGCTCAAATTTGAATTGGAAACTGAACATAAGCCACTGATATCCCTCTTTTCTGAAAGTAAGCGGATAAATACGAATGTATCGCCCCGCATCCAGAGATGGATGCTCACGTTGTCCACATACAACTACGCCATCCGCGGCAGGTCAGGCACAGAAAACTCAGCCGATGCTCTCAGTAGGCTGCCATTGCCCACCACAAGGGTGGAGATGGCACAGCCCGCAGATTCAGTTATGGTAATAGAAGCATTCGAGAGTGAGCAATCATCCGTCACAGCCCGACAGATTAGAACCTGGATGAACCAGGACCCCTTACTGTCCTTAGTAAAAAACTGTGTGCTCCACGGGAGTTGGTCCAGTATCCCGTTAGAAATGCAGGAAGAAATAAAGCTGTACCAGCAGAGCAAAGATGAAATGTCTATACAGGCAGACTACCTTCTGTGGGGTAATCGGCTAGTGATACCCAAAAAAGGGCAGGGTCACCTTCATTCGTGATCTCCAGAGTACCCACCCAGGCATTGTAATGATGAAAGCGATAGCCAGATCCCACGTGTGGTGCCCCGGTATCGATGCAGACTTAGTCCTGCGTGCACAAATGTAACACATGTTTACAGTTAAGTAATGCACCCAGGGAGGCGCCACTAAATTTATGGTTTTGGCCCTACAAACTGTAATCGAGGGTCCATGTCGTCTGTGCAGGCCTGTTCTTGAGAAAAATGCTCCTAGTGGTTGTAGATGCGTATTCCAAATGGATTGAATGTGAGATAATGTCGGCAAGCACATCCGCTGCCACCATTGAAAGCCTGCGGGCCATGTTTGCCACGCACGGCCTGCCTGATGTCCTTGTGAGTGACAATGGGCCGTGCTTCACCAGTGCTGAGTTCAAAGAGTTCATGATCCGCAATGCGATCAAACATGTCACATCTGCCCCGTTTAAACCAGCGTCCAATGGTCAGGCAAAGAGAGCAGTGCAAACAATCAAGCAGAGCTTGAAGAGCGTAAGTGAAGGCTCACTGCAGACTCGCCTAACCCGAGTCCTGCTTCGTTACCGCACAAGACCCCACTTGCTCACTGGGATTGCTCTCACTGAACTGCTCATGAAAAGGGCACTTAAAACAAGGCTCTCGTTAGTCCACCCTGATCTACACGAACAGGTAGAGGGCAGGCGGCTTCAACAGATACATATCATGATCGCCTAAATGTGTCACGCGAAATCGAGATGAATGATCCTGTATTTGTGTGGAACTATGGACAAGGTCCCAAGTGGCTTCTTGGCCAGAGTGGGGAGTAGGGTGTTTCTGGTCAAACTTTCAAATGGACTCACCTACAGAAACACTTGGACCAAACCAAACTCAAATTCACGGACTATCCAGAGCAACCCACAATAGACTCTACCTTTTTTGACCCTCCAACACACACACCAATGGCAACCGACCCAGCAGTTGACCACGAAGCAGTACCCATTACCCACAGCAGCCCAGCAGTACTCACCCATGCCAGGCAGCCCAGCAAGGCCAGCTGCACAGCAGCCCAGCGAGCCCAACGAACGACTCACCAAAACCAGAATTTGCACCGAGACGATCAACTAGGGAAAGAATGACCCCAGATCAACTCACATTGTAAATAGTTACACTATTGACTTGGGAGGGTGGGGGGAGTGTTGTTATATATGTAAACCTGTAAATACCTTGTTTAACCAGCAGAGAGCTCATCCCCTGGAGTCCCAAGGGATTCCACAATCCCTGTGGAGCACCTGTACATAAGGAGGCCTCACAGGCTGGAGAGGCACTCTGGAGACCTGTAATAAAGGACTATGGTCACACCTTACTTTGAGCTCACAGTATCTGGTCAGACTCTTTATTTAATACAAATCAAAAAGTACATGAGGAATGCTATGAAGCGATAGCTAGAGCAAATAGGCTGTTTGGGTATACCGCCCCATCTCCAATCTCCTTTTCCCTCCAAAGTCCTTGAATGTGTTGTCGCCTCCCAAATCTGTGACCATCTTTCCCAGAACTTCATGTTTGAATCTCTCCAATCTGGCTTCCGTGCCTACCACAGTACTTAAACTGCTCTCATCAAAGTCACAAATTACATCCTTTGTGACTGTGACAAAGGCAAACTATCCCTCCTCATCCTTCTTGACTTATCTACAGGCTTTGACACGGGTGACCATGCTATCCTGCTCCAATGTCTCTCCACTGTCGTCCAGTGGGTGGGACTGCAATCACCTGGTTCCATTCTTATCTATCTAATCGTAGTCAGAGAATCACCTGCAATGGCTTCTCTTCCCACTCCCGCATCATTGTCTCTGGTGTCCCCCAAGGATCTATCCATCTATCCTTGTTACCCTCCTATTTCTTAACTACATGTTACCCCTTAGCGACATCATCCGAAAACACAGCTTCAGTTTCCACATGTATGCTGTTGACATCCAGCTCTACCTCATTACTACTTCTCTCAACACCTCCATTGCTTGTCCAACATCCAATACTGGATGAACAGAAATTTTCTCCAACTCAATATTGGGAAGATCGAAGTCGTTGACTATGGTCCCCGCCATAAACTCCATTCTCTAGCCACTGACTCCGCCCCTCTTCCTAGCATTTGTCTGAAGCTGAAACAGACTGTTCGCAACCTTGGTGTCATATTTGACCATGAAATTAGTTCCTGACCCCATATTTGCACCTTAACTAAGACCACCTATTTCTACCTCCATAACATTGCCCATCTCCGCCCCTGTCTCAACTCCTCTGCTGCTGAAACCCTCAACCATGCCTTTGTAACCATTCCAATGCACTCCTGGCTGGCCTCCCAAGTTCTATCCTACATAAATTTAAGGTCATCCAAAACTCGGCTGCCTGTGTCCTAACTCACACCAAGTTACCTTCACCCATCACTCCTGTGCTCGCTGACCTGCATTGATTCCCGCCTAAGCAACACCTAGATTTAAAAATTCTCATCCTTGTTTTCAAATCCCTCCATAGCCCCGCCCCTCCCTATCTCTGTAATCTCCTACAGCCTCACAACCCTCGAGATAGCTGTGCTCCTCTAATTCTGGCTTCTTGAGCATCCCTGATTTATTTTTTCCAATTTTAATCGTTCAACTATCAGTGGCCATGCATTCATCTGCTTACGCCCTCAGCTCTAGCATTCTCTCCCTAAATCTCTCCTCTCTACCTCTCCTTCCTTTTAAGACGCTCCTTAAAATCTATCTCTTTGACCAAGCCTTTGGTCATCTGCTCTAATTTCTCCTCATGTAGCTCAGCTGTTAAAGTCTGATTTATAGCTCTCCTGTGAAGTGCCTTGGGATGTTTTACTTCATTAAAGATGCTATGTAAATACAAGTTATTTTTGATCTAATTGAATGATGAAATAGGCTCGGTAGGCTGAATGGCCTACTCCTGTTCCTAAGTTCCTATGTTCCTGAGACATTGTGCATAGTACACTGTGATTCAATGGCTTTCTAACTCCTCCACCTCCAACCTGTGTTTGGAATCTCCTTCACAAGCCTTACTTGCTACAATCCCTTAATACTCTATCTTCTCCTGGCACTTTAATCCTCTATTACATTAGCTGTCTGCTGATACCAGGGAGACAGTCTTCAGATGCTTGCCCTCACTGATGCTGCATGTCTTACTCCTGTCTCATAATGCAGGGAGAGGCAGGCAACTGGAGATGGCATCCTAGATATCCATGAGATAATTCCATATGAAGAGCAGTCAGGGACGGATTAAGGGTGCCTCGGGCCCCGGGCCATGGCCCAGCTATGGGCCCCCTACTCCCATTCACATCCTGCATTAAATGACATTAGTGAGCTAAGTCACAAGGCACTATACTGAGTATGCATCAGGTCAAGTTCTACATCTCTGTTACTATGATGACACTCGGTTAATATTTTTATTATGGGGGGAAAATTGCGGTCGTATGAATGCCTCCGACCCGAAAAAAATCTGTGAAAGTACCTGTTGGGCCCGGAGGAATGTAAGATTCAGGTCGGAGGCTTAGATTTGCTGCGCAGTGCATGGAGAGTTGACTTCTTCATACAGACGGAAATGCTGGAGTCATGTGGGCCTGGCCCACCAATCACGATGCAGTATTCTCATTGATAAAAAGGGGAACTCCGTTTGTACGACTTCCCATTACTATGAATGAGGAAAAACCCCTAAAACACCGAAATACAGCATAATAAATAAATAAAACACCTCACATATTTAAAATGAATTGAAATCAAATGTAATTAAATGTTTTACAAAAAAAATATATTTTTTGGAATTTTTTTTCATGTGTTTTAATAGCGTTAAAATAAACTTATCTTAATGGACAGGGTTTTTAATATGTGTTTAAATGTAATTGTTATATGTTTTACAAGTGTTATGCTGGTAAAAGTAAGCTATGCACCTTCTTTTACCAGGTGTAAAAGTTTGAAGGACATTTGCTGGGCATGAATTGTGCAAATGGCCCAATTTCTCCGGCGTGGATGTCCTTCTCCCGGCGATGTGGAGGATCTGTACAGAGAAATCTTGACAGATTGGAAAAGCTGGTTCTCGGCACATGTGCATCACACCCCGAAAAACATTTTTTGCGAGGCTTCGCCGGGTCCGTGCGCACTTCGTACAGATCCAGTGAGGCCACAATTTTCGGCTCATTGGGCCCAAGTTTCGGGACGCACCTAAAACGGCGCAGCCCGGACCTGGACGCCCGTTTTTCGCGGCAGAAACCGCACCTAAAAAATACTTCCCTATTCTCCAGCTCCCTGCAGGTCTTCTGCAGCCGGGCGCAGCGCAGCATGAGCTGTTGGGGGTGGAGCCAGGTCCCTGTGCCGAAAACAGTGCCGGGACCTCTGCACATGTGCGCTACAGTGCAGTAGCTCCAGACGCCCAAAACTGTGTGGGAGGGGCCCGAAGCACGCAGCCCCTAGCCCTGGCCGAATGGCCTCACTGGGGCTGCGTGAATAAGGCTCCTCCCACGCCCAGCTCCTGCTTCCTCCCGACCTGACTCGACTCCCGCTTCCCCCCACCCCTCACCCCGGCGACCCGACCTCCGCGACTCTCTCTCTCTCTCCCCCCCACCCCCGGACCTCCGCGACTCTCTCTCCCGCCCCCCCCCGGACCTCCGCAACTCTCTCCTCCCCCCCCCCGGGACCTCCGCGACTCTCTCCCCCCCCCCCCACCCCCGGACCTCCGCGACTCTCTCTCCCCAACCCCCTCCCCCCCGGACCTCTGCGACTCTCTCTCACCCCCCCCAGACATCCGCGACCCCCCACTCCCCCGAGACCCGACGCCACCTATCTGTAAATCGAGCCCGAGGTCTTGGGCCTGGCCGTTCGTTCAGCCTCCTTCTCTCCCTCCCTCCCCCCCACCTCTCTCCTTCCCTCCCTCCCTCCCCCCGATCTCTCCTTCCCTCCCTCCCCCACTCTCTCCTTCCCTCCCTCCTCCCCTCTCTCCTTCCCTCCCTCCCCCCTCTCTCCTTCCCTCCTTCCCTCTCCTCTCTCCTTCCCTCTCTCCTCTCTCCTTCCCTACCCTCCCTACATCCTCTCTCCTTCCCTCCCTCCCTACATCCTCTCTCCCCCTTTCCCCCCCTTCCCCCCTCCCTTTCCCCCCCTCCCCCCTTCTCCCCCTTCTCCCTTCTCCTTCTCCCCCCCACCTCCCTTCTCCCCCCCCTCCCTTCTCCCCCCCCACCTCCTCCCATCCCCACCTCCCTTCTCCCCCTCCCCGCCTCCCCTCACTTTCAGAAACACAGACACTGACAGACAGAGAGTGAGAGACACACACACAGACAGACAGAGAGATCGAGACACTGACAGATACACACTGGGGGGACCGTCCCAGCACACTGTTGAAGGACTCCCGGTGCTGCAGTCGGTAAGTAGAAAATGTTTTATTTATTGATTTTTATTAACATTTTTATTTTTTATTAATTTTTTTTGATTGATTTATTGGTTGATTTTTGATGTATTTATCATTTATTATTGATGAGGGCTCTTTATTTGTAAAACTGAAGTGTTTAATGTTTGTAAACTTCCCTTTAAACCCCCCCTCCACCCCACCTCGTTCCCTACACCTGATTTGTAATCTACGCCTGATTTTCTAAAGTGCAGACAAGGTTTTTTCGAGCATACAAAAATCTTCACTTATTCCACTCTAAGTTAGTATGGAGTAAGTTTGCACTGCCGAAACTTTGAAAACAGGTGTAAGTGGCTGGACACGCCCCCTTCTGAAAAAAAAATTCTGTTCCAAAGTGAAACTGTTCTAACTGACTAGAACTGGAGCAAAGTAAATGGCGAGGATTTGAATTTCCATGATACTCCATTCTACGGCAGTCGGCGAGAGGCGGGAGCAGTGTGGTGAGGCCTATAAAAGGCCCAGCGGGTGTTCCACAGGCAGCGGCAGTCGGCGAGAGGCGGGAGCAGCGTGGTGAGGCCTATAAAAGGCCCAGCGGGTGTTCCACAGGCAGCGGCAGTCGGCGAGAGGCGGGAGCAGCGTGGTGAGGCCTATAAAAGGCCCAACAGGTGTTCCACAGGCAGCGGCAGTCGGTGAGAGGCGGGAGCAGCGTGGTGAGGCCTATAAAAGGCCCAGTGGGTGTTCCACAGGCAGCGGCAGTCGGTGAGAGGCGGGAGCAGCGTGGTGAGGCCTATAAAAGGCCCAGCGGGTGTTCCACAGGCAGCGGCAGTCGGCGAGAGGCGGGAGCAGCGTGGTGAGGCCTATAAAAGGCCCAGCGGGTGTTCCACAGGCAGCGGCAGTCGGCGAGAGGCGGGAGCAGCGTGGTGAGGCCTATAAAAGGCGTGCTGGTACAGCTCCAGCCGGGAGAAAAAGCAGAAAAGAAGTAGAAAGGAATCAAAAGGTAACATCACAGCCAAAGGGGTAAGTGATTGGCTGGTGATTGGTAAATAGTTTTTCTTTTTTCTCTTCTATAACAGTGAGTAAACTTCTGCATTGTTAAGAACATAAGAACATAAGAATTAGGAACAGGAGTAGGCCATCTAGCCCCTCGAGCCTGCTCCGCCATTCAACAAAATCATGACTGATCTGGTCGTGGACTCAGCTCCACTTACCCGCCCTCTCCCCGGAACCCTTAATTCCCTTATTGCTTAAAAATCTATCTATCTTTGACTTGAAAACATTCAATGAGCCAGCCTCAACTGCTTCCTTGGGCAGAGAATTCCACAGATTCGCAACCCTCTGGGAGAAGAAATTCTTTCTCAACTCGGTTTTAAATTGGCTCCTCCGTATTTTGAGGCTGTGCCCCCTAGTTCTAGTCTCCCCCACCAATGGAAACAACCTCTCTGTCTCTATCTTGTCTATCCCTTTCATGATTTAAAATGTTTCTGTAAGATCACCCCCATCCTTCTGAACTCCAAGGAGTAAAGACCCAGTCTACTCAATCTATCATCATAAGGTAACCCCCTCATTTCTCGAATCAGCCTAGTGAATCGTCTCTGTACCCCTTCCAAAGCTAGTATATCCTTCCTTAAGTAAGGTGACCAAAACTGCACGCAGTACTCCAGGTGCGGCCTTACCAATACCTTATACAGTTGCAGCAACACCTCCCTGCTTTTGTATCGATCCCTCTCGCAATGAAGCCAACATTCCATTCGCCTTCCTGATTACCTGCTGCACCTGCAAACTAACCTTTTGGGATTCATGCACAAGGAACCCCAGGTCCCTCTGCACTACAGCATGTTGTAATTTCTCCCCATTCAAATAATATTCCCTTTTACTGTTTTTTTTCCCAAGGTGGATGACCTCACACTTTCCGACATTGTATTCCATCTGCCAAACCTTAGCCCTTTCGCTTAACCTATCCAAATCTCCTTGCAGCCTCTCTGAGTCCTCTACACAACCCGCTTTCCCACTAATCTTACTGTCATCTGCAAATTTTGTTGCACTACACTCTGTCCCCTCCTCTAGGTCATCTATGTATATTGTAAACAGTTGTGGTCCCAGCACTGATCCCTGTGGCACACCACTAACCACTGATTTCCAACCGGAAAAGGACCCATTTATCCCGACTCTCTGCTTTCTGTTCGCCAGCCAATTCTCTATCCATGCTAATACATTTCCTCTGACTCCGCGTACCTTTATCTTCTGCAGTAACCTTTTGTGTGGCACCTTATCGAATGCCTTTTGGAAATCTAAATACACCACATCCATCGGTACACCTCTATCCACCATGCTCGTTATATCCTCAAAGAATTCCAGTAAGTTAGTTAAACATTATTTACCTTTCATGAATCCATGCTGCGTCTGCTTGATTGCACTATTCCTATCCAGATGTCCTGCTATTTCTTCCTTAATGATAGTTTCAAGCATTTTCCCCACTACAGATGTTAAACTAACCGGCCTATAGTTACCTGCCTTTTGACTGCCCCCTTTTTTAAACAGAGGTGTTACATTAGCTGCTCTCCAATCCGCTGGTACCTCCCCAGAGTCCAGAGAATTTTGGTAGATTATAACAAATGCATCTGCTATAACTTCCGCCATCTCTTTTAATACCCTGGGATGCATTTCATCAGGACCAGGGGACTTGTCTACCTTCAGTCCCATTAGTCTGTCCAGCACTACCTCCCTAGTGATAGTGATCATCTCAAGATCCTCCCTTCCCACATTCCTCTGACCAGCAATTTTTGGCATGGTTTTTGTGTCTTCCACTGTGAAGACCGAAGCAAAATAATTGTTTAAGGTCTCAGCCATTTCCACATTTCCCATTATTAAATCCCCCTTTTCATCTTCTAAGGGACCAACATTTACTTTAGTCACTCTTTTCCATTTTATATATCTGTAAAAGCTTTTACTATCTGTTTTTATGTTTTGTTCAAGTTTACCTTCGTAATCTATCTTACCTTTCTTTATTGCTTTTTTAGTCATTCTTTGCTGTTGCTTAAAATCTTCCCAATCCTCTAGTTTCCCACTAACCTTGGCCACCTTATACGCATTGGTCTTTGATTTGATACTTTCCTTTATTTCCTTGGTTATCCACAGCTGGTTATCTCTTCTCTTGCCACCCTTCTTTTTCACTGGAATATATTTTTGTTGCACATTATGAAAGAGCTCCTTAAAAGTCCTCCACTGTTCCTCAATTGTGCCACCGTTTAGTCCTTGTTTCCACTCTACTTTAGCCAACTCTGCCCTCATCCCACTGTAGTCCCCTTTGTTTAACCATAGTACACTCGTTTCTGACACAACTTCCTCATCTTCAATATGTATTACAAATTCAACCATATTGTGATCACTCATTCCGAGAGGATCTTTTACGAGGAGATCGTTTATTTTTCCTGTCTCGTTACACAGGACCAGATCCAAAATGGCTTGCTCCCTTGTAGGCTCTGTTACATACTGTTCTAAGAAACAATCCCGTATGCATTCTATGAATTCCTCCTCCAGGCTACCCCCTGCGATTTGATTTGACCAATCGATATGTAGGTTAAAATCCCCCATAACTACTGCCGTTCCTTTTTCACATGCCTCCATTATTCCCTTGATTATTGCCCGCCCCACCATGAAGTTATTATTTGGGAGCCTATAAACTACACCGACCAGTGATTTTTTCCCCTTACTATCTCTAATCTCCACCCACAATGATTCAACATTTTGTTCATTGGAGCCAATATCATCCCTCATAAATGCCCTGATATCATCCCTTATTTACAGAGCTACCCCACCTCCCTTCCCTTCCTGCCTATCTTTCCGAGTCGTCAGATACCCCTGTACGTTTAATTCCCAGTCCTGGCCACCCTGCAACCATGTCTCTGCAATGGCTACCAAATCATACCCATTTGTAATGATTTGTGCCATCAACTCATTTACTTTATTTCTAATGCTGCGTGCATTTAGGTGGAGTGTTTTAATGCTAGTTTTTAAACCATGATTTTTAGTTTTTACCCCTCCTGCAGCCCTTTTATATTCAGTGGCCCTTTTTGTTTCTTGCCTTTGGTTTCTCTGCCCTCCACTTTTACTCATCTCTTTTCTGTCTTTTGTTTTTGTCTCCTTTTTGTTTCCCTCTGTCTCCCTGTATTGGTTCCCATCCCCCTGCCATATTAGTTTAACTCCTCACCAACAGCACTAGCACACACTCCCAATAGGACATTGGTTCCGTTCCTGCCCAAGTGCAAATTTAAGTGGATCTAAGGGTTAAGTCATGGCAGGAGAGCTCTGCCACTTGATATGCTCCTCCTGTACCATGTGGGAACTCAGGGACACTTCCGGTTGCCCATGATGACTACATCTGCAGGAAGTGTATCCGCCTCCAGCTCCTGATGGACCATGTTGCGGAATTGGAGCTGAGGGTGTAGTGAGTTGGTCTTACCGCAGGAGAAGGGTCCACAGCCAGCCAGGGAATGGAAGACCAGTAGGCAGAGTAGTGCAAGGAAGGTAGTGCAGGGGTCCCCTGTGGTCATCCTCCTGCAAAACAGATATACTGCTTTGGGTACTGTTGAGGGTGATGACTCATCAGGGGAGGCAGCAGCAGCCAAGTTCATGGCACCGTGGCTGGCTCTGTTGCACAGGAGGGCAGGAAAAAGACTCAGAGAATGATAGTGATAGGGGATTCAATTGTGAGGGGAATAGATAGGCATTTCTGCGGCCGCAACCGAGACTCTAGGATGGTATGTTGCCTCGCTGGTGCAAGGGTCAAGGATGTCTCGGAGCGGGTGCAGGACATTCTAAAAAGGGAGGGAGAACAGCCAGTTGTCGTGGTGTACATTGGTACCAACGACATAGGTAAAAAAAGGGATGAGGTCCTACGAAACGAATTTCAGGAGCTAGGAGCTAAATTAAAAAGTAGGACCTCAAAAGTAGTAATCTCGGGATTGCTACCAGTGCCACGTGATAGTCAGAGTAGGAATCGCAGGATAGCGCAGATGAATACGTGGCTTGAGCAGTGGTGCAGCAGGGAGGGATTCAAATTCCTGGGGCATTGGAACCGGTTCTGGGGGAGGTGGGACCAGTACAAACCGGACGGTCTGCACCTGGGCAGGACAGGAACCAATGTCCTAGGGGGAGTGTTTGCTCGTGCTGTTGGGGAGGAGTGAAACTAATATGGCAGGGGGATGGGAACCAATGCAGGGAGACAGAGGGAAACAAAAAGGAGACAAAAGCAAAAGACAGAAAGGAGATGAGGAAAAGTGGAGGGCAGAGAAACACAAGGCAAAGAATAAGAATGGCCACTGTACAGCAAAATTCTAAAAGGACAAAGGGTGTTAAAAAAACAAGCCTGAAGGCTTTGTGCAAGGAGTATCCGTAATAAGGTGGATGAATTAACTGTGCAAATAGATGTCAACAAATATGATGTGATTGGGATTACAGAGACGTGGCTCCAGGATGATCAGGGCTGGGAGCTCAACATCCAGGGGTATTCAACATTCAGGAAGGATAGAATAAAAGGAAAAGGAGGTGGGGTAGCATTGCTGGTTAAAAAGGATATTAATGCAATAGTTAGGAAGGACATTAGCTTGGATGATGTGGAATCTATATAGGTAGAGCTGCAGAACACCAAAGGGCAAAAAACGTTAGTGGGAGTTGTGTACAGATCTCCAAACAGTAGTAGTGATGTTGGGGAGGGCATCAAACAGGAAATTAGGGGTGCATACAATAAAGGTGCAGCAGTTATAATGGGTGACTTTAATATGCACATAGATTGGGCTAACCAAACTGGAAGCAATATGGTGGAGGAGGATTTCCTGGAGTGCATAAGGGATGGTTTTCTAGACCAATATGTCGAGGAACCAACTAGGGGGGAGGCCATCTTAGTTGTGTAACGAGAGAGGATTAATTAGCAATCTCGTTGTGCGAGGCCCCTTGGGGAAGAGTGACCATAATATGGTGGAATTCTGCATTAGGATGGAGAATGAAACAGTTAATTCAGAGACCATGGTCCAGAACTTAAAGAAGGGTAACTTTGAAGGTATGAGGCGTGAATTGGCTAGGATAGATTGGTGAATGATACTTAAGGGGTTGACTGTGAATGGGCAATGGCAGACATTTAGAGACCGCATGGATGAACTACAATAATTGTACATTCCTGTCTGGTGTAAAAATAAAAAAGGGAAGGTGGCTCAACCGTGGCTATCAAGGGAAATCAGGGATAGTATTAAAGCCAAGGAAGTGGCATACAAATTGGCCAGAAATAGCAGCGAACCCGGGGACTGGGAGAAATTTAGGACTCAGCAGAGGAGGACAAAGGGTTTGATTAGGGCAGGGAAAATGGAGTACGAGACGAAGCTTGCAGGGAACATTAAGACGGATTGCAAAAGTTTCGATAGATATGTAAAGAGAAAAAGGTTAGTAAAGACAAACATAGGTCCCCTGCAGTCAGAATCAGGGGAAGTCATAACGGGGAACAAAGAAATGGCAGACCAATTCAACAAGTACTTTGGTTCGGTATTCACTAAGGAGGACACAAACAACCTTCCGGATACAAAAGGGGTCAGAGGGTCGAGTAAGGAGGAGGAACTGAGGGAAATCCTTATTAGTCGGGAAATTGTGTTGGGGAAATTGATGGGATTGAAGGCCGATAAATCCCCAGGGCCTGATGGACTGCATCCCAGAGTACTTAAGGAGGTGGCCTTGGAAATAGCGGATGCATTGACAGTCATTTTCCAACATTCCATTGACTCTGGATCAGTTCCTATCGAGTGGAGGGTAGCCAATGTAACCCCACTTTTTAAAAAAGGAGGGAGAGAGAAAGCAGGGAATTATAGGCCGGTCAGCCTGACCTCAGTCGTGGGTAAAATGATGGAATCAATTATTAAGGATGTCATAGCAGTGCATTTGGAAAATGGTGACATGATAGGTCCAAGTCAGCATGGATTTGTGAAAGGGAAATCATGCTTGACAAATCTTCTGGAATTTTTTGAGGATGTTTCCAGTAGAGTGGACAAGGGAGAACCAGTTGATGTGGTATATTTGGACTTTCAGAAGGCTTTCGACAAGGTCCCACACAAGAGATTAATGTGCAAAGTTAAAGCACATGGGATTGGGGGTAGTGTGCTGACATGGATTGAGAACTGGTTGTCAGACAGGAAGCAAAGAGTAGGATTCAATGGATACTTTTCAGAATGGCAGGCAGTGACTTGTGGGGTACCGCAAGGTTCTGTGCTGGGGCCCCAGCTGTTTACACTATACATTAATGATTTAGACGAGGGGATTAAATGTAGTATCTCCAAATTTGCGGATGACACTAAGTTGGGTGGCAGTGTGAGCTGCGAGAAGGATGCTATGAGGCTGCAGAGCGACTTGGATAGGTTAGGTAAGTGGGCAAATGCATGGCAGATGAAGTATAATGTGGATGAATGTGAGGTTATCCACTTTGGTGGTAAAAACAGAGAGACAGACTATTATCTGAATGGTGACAGATTAGGAAAAGGGGAGGTGCAACGAGACCTGGGTGTCATGGTACATCAGTCATTGAAGGTTGGCATGCAGGTACAGCAGGCAGTTAAGAAAGCAAATGGCATGTTGGCCTTCATAGCGAGGGGATTTGAGTACAGGGGCAGGGAGGTGTTGCTACAGTTGTACAGGGCCTTGGTGAGGCCACACCTGGAGTATTGTGTACAGTTTTGGTCTCCTAACTTGAGGAAGGACATTCTTGCTATTGCGGGAGTGCAGCGAAGGTTCACCAGACTGTTTCCCGGGATGGCGGGACTGACCTATCAAGAAAGACTGGATCAATTGGGCTTGTATTCACTGGAGTTCAGAAGAATGAGAGGGGACCTCATAGAAACGTTTAAAATTCGATTGGGTTCAGACAGGTTGGATACAGGAAGAATGTTCCCAATGTTGGGGAAGTCCAGAACCAGGGGTCACAGTCTAAGGATAAGGGGTAAGCCATTTAGGACCGAGATGAGGAGAAACTTCTTCACTCAGAGAGTGGTGAACCTGTGGAATTCTCTACCACAGAAAGTTGTTGAGGCCAATTCACTAAATATATTCAAAAAGGAGTTCGATGAATTCCTTACTACTAGGCGGATCAAGGGGTATGGCGAGAAAGCAGGAATGAGGTACTGAAGTTGCATGTTCAGCCATGAACTCATTGAATGGCGGTGCAGGCTAGAAGGGCCGAATGGCCAATCCTGCACCTATTTTCTATGTTTCTATGGGCCCAAGTTTCCACATGATTTGCGCCTGATTTTTAAGAGCAACTGGAGAACGGACTATCTTAGAAATCGCAATTCTCCACATTTTTTTTTCTGCAGTTCTAGTCAGGTGGAACAGTTCTACTTTGGAACAGAATTTTTTCCTCAAAAGGGGGCGTGTCCGGCCACTGACGCCTGATTTGATAGTTTCCACAATGAAAACGTACTCCAAACTAAAGTAGAATGGAGCAAGTGAAGATTTTTGTAGAACTGAAAAAACCTGTTCTACACATTAAAAAATCAGGCGCAGGTTACAAATTAGGCGTCCAGAACGAGGTGGTGGGGGGGGAGGGGGGCGGAAGGGAACTCATTACATTCTACAATAAATCCTTCTTTATACTTCTACAAATATTATACAAATAAATCCAACCTGAATAAACATTTATAAGCAAAGAAAAGATTAAATAAACCATCTTCCTACCTGTGTGAAAATGTTTCAGGCAGGCCTTTCGGGACCGAAGGCTGAACGGGCCGGCCCGAGACTTCGGGCAGGGCCCGTCCCCAGCACCAGATTTACAGGTAGGTGGCGTTGGGTCGGGTCGGGGAGGTTCGGTTCGGTTCGGTTCGGGTCGGGGGGAGAGAGGGAGAGAGAAGGGGGGAGGGAGGGAGAGAAGGGGGTGGGGAGGGAGGGAGGGAGGGAGAAGGGAGGTCAGGTTGGATCCGATCCAGTCCGGGAGCGGGAGTCGGGTCGGGTCGGGTCGGGTCCAGTGGTGGGGGGTCGTGTCGGGTCGGGTCGGGGGGCGGGCGCGCGGGTCGGGTTGGGTCCAGTCGGGGGGGTGGGGAGCGGGAACGGGAGCGCGGGTCGGGTCGGGTCCAGTCGGGGGGGGCGGGGAGTGGGAACAGGAGCGCGGGTCGGTTCGGGTCCAGTCGCGGGGGGGGGGGGGGGTCGGGTCCAGTTGGGGGGAGGGGGGGCGGAGCGGGAGCAGGAGCGCAGGTCGGGTCGGGTCCAGTCAGGGAGGCGGGGAGCGGGAACAGGAGCGCGGGTCGGGTCGGGTCGGATCCAGTCATGGGGGGGTGGAGCGGGTGTCGGGTCTGGTCCGGAGGCAGAGGGTGCGGGGAGCGGGTGTCGGGTCTGGTCCGGAGGCAGGGGGAGCGGGGGAGCGGGTGTCGGGTCTGGTCCGGAGGCAGGGGTAGGGGGGGAAGCGGGTGTCGGGTCTGGTCCGGAGGCAGGGGGTGCGGGGAGCGGGTGGCGGGTCTTGTCCGGAGGCAGGGGGAGCGGGGGAGCGGGTGTCGGGTCTGGTCCGGAGGCAGGGGGTGCGGGGAGCGGGTGTCGGGTCTTGTCCGGAGGCAGGGGGAGCGGGGGAGCGGGTGTCGGGTCTGGTCCGGAGGCAGGGGGAGCGGGGGAGCGGGTGTCGGGTCTGGTCCGGAGGCAGGGGGTGCGGGGAGCGGGTGTCGGGTCTGGTCCGGAGGCAGGGGGTGCGGGGAGCGGGTGTCGGGTCTGGTCCGGAGGCAGGGGTAGGGGGGGAAGCGGGTGTCGGGTCTGGTCCGGAGGCAGGGGTAGGGGGGGAGCGGGTGTCGGGTCTGGTCCGGAGGCAGGGGGTGCGGGGAGCGGGTGTCGGGTCTGGTCCGGAGGCAGGGGGTGCGGGGAGCGGGTGTCGGGTCTGGTCCGGAGGCAGGGGTAGGGGGGGAAGCGGGTGTCGGGTCTGGTCCGGAGGCAGGGGGTGCGGGGAGCGGGTGTCGGGTCTGGTCCGGAGGCAGGGGTAGGGGGGGAAGCGGGTGTCGGGTCTGGTCCGGAGGCAGGGGGTGCGGGGAGCGGGTGTCGGGTCTGGTCCGGAGGCAGGGGTAGGGGGGGAAGCGGGTGTCGGGTCTGGTCCGGAGGCAGGGGGAGCGGGGAAGCGGGTGTCGGGTCTGGTCCGGAGGCAGGGGGAGCGGGGGAGCGAGTGTCGGGTCTGGTCGGGGTGGGGGGGAAGCAGGAGCTGGCCGTGGGAGGAGTCTTATTCATGCAGCCCCAGTGAGGCCATTCGGCCAGGGCTAGGGGCTGCGTGCTTCGGGCCCCTCCCACACAGTTTCGGGTGCCTGGACCTACTGCACTTGCGTGCCCACTGTAGCGCGCATGTGCAGAGGTTCCGGCACTGTTTTCAGCGCAGGGACCTGGCTCCGTCCCCCCACAGCTCCTGCTGCACTGCGCCGAGGGCCAGAGGACCTGCAGGGAGGTGGAGAATATGGAGGATGTTTTTAGGCGCACTTTGTGGCGTGAAAAACGGGCGTCCAGGTCGGGACTGCGCCGTTCTAGGCGCATGTGGAAACTTGGGCCCTATGTTTCTATGTTTACACCAGTTGCTCCAAAAAATCAGGAGCAACTGAGGCCGAAACTTGGGCCCAATTGTTTCCAAACAATCGAACCGATACTTTGATGAAACCCTGTATGAACAAAAAAAAAATCCTTACATTTTGAAACTAAATCGACAATGACAACAATTTAGAACAAGACAGCGCAATTTTTTTGGAAGACCATCATTTGTCATTTGTGTTCCATTTTCTCCACAGAGGCAACTACATTTATAACATTGCATTAGTCTTTTCCTAGATTTTTGTAGCTAAACTTGTCAATGATTTTCGAGAAGTCAAGTCCTCTCAGTATTGAAAGACGATTAATTCGACCTTGTCCCATTCGGTTCCTGAGCTCATCTTTACTGCATTTTAGTTTTGAGAAGGACAGCTCACCAGTGCAATTTGAGACCATCATCGACGGATATATATGCAAAGAGCTATTTCAATGTTAGAAAAGGTTTGGGTGAGGGCGTGTGTATAGAGGAATTGGTACATTCTCAGCTCTGCTGATTTAGGTTGTTGACACAAATTGAGGTTTGAAGCTCTGTTGAGGATGCCACCATGCTAGAAAACTGGATGAATTCACTTTCAATCATAGGTTCCAGATCTTTGGGATAGGAGCGGGCAAGATTTGCTGAGGCTTGCTTGATCTTATGAGTCCAGAGAGCAGCTGGCTTGGACAGGAATCCAAATTTACAGTTGATTTCCTTGTCTGCTTCAAGGCGGTGTTTCAAGGTATTGATCAGTTGATTAATGATGACAAGGAACACTTCAGTTTTTCTCCTTGGTTGACAGCACAGTGATTTCAGCATCCCCATTGTCATAGTGGCGGTTGCGTAGCTGGACACACCTCTGAGCTGAATTGTACTCGTTGTGGCCACACAGTTTAATCCCTAGGTCTTCTAAGTCCTCAAACTCTGTCCGCTGTGTCATGACAAAATCGACAAGGGACTTGAGCAAGGACACCACGACATTCAGATTCAAGTTGATTTCTGAAAGCGAGAGATTGGCCAGGTTCAAGACTGTGTTCCAAATAAAATGAGAATAGCTGAATCCAGTTCGCCCAGTTTGTCAAGGATCAACTGAACTTCATTTTGGCATTCAACTTCATGTTCCATGTCAGTTGCCGGGGATTCCAACACCGCAGGGCTGGTACTGCTTCATACCTTGCTGACCATCGTGTAGCAGAAAACTGTTTGACGACAGACAGCCCGAAAGGCTTTAGTTTTTCATAAAACAGTCGGCAGCAATATGTCGATGCAGAGAGGAAAGTGTGCAAGTTTTGTACAATGTCAAAAAATCTAACGTTCACTGGGCTGCATTCGGCACAGTTTTTCCCCACAAGGTTGAGTGAGTGCACTGCGCATAGTATAAAAGAAGAAAAGTAAAAGTGGAGGGCAGAGAAACCCAAGGCAAAAAACAAAAAGGGCAACATTACAGCAAAATTCTAAAGGGGCAAAGTGTGTTAAAAAGACAAGCCTGGAGGCTCTGTGCCTCAAGGCGAAGAGTATTCCGAATAAGGTGGACGAATTAACTGCGCAGGCAGCAATTAACAAATATGATATAATTGGCATCACGGAGACATGGCTCCAGGGTGACCAAGGCTGGGAACTCAACATCCAGGGGTAATCAACATTCAGAAAGGATAGACAGAAAGGAAAAGGAGATGGGGAAGCGTTGCTAGCTATGTTGATCCTGCTCTCATCCAGAATGGCCAGTATTATTTCTGCTATTTCTTGTCCCGTATGACCAATTATCAGCAAGAACTTTAGGATCCTTTCCATGAGTAAAGTGGCTTCTTGTTTGTGCTGTGACCTTTCAAGCAAAGCTGTAAAATCTACCATTTGAAGGTGAATAACAGAGCCATGTTCGATCCACACATTCCCCTGTCAGTGAGTGTACATGTGTGAAAAAAGACTTCGAGCAGTATCAGCGACATCCTTCCTTGGCATGAATCACGCCGGAGCTTTGGAAGTCTTTATCACAGCCCTCACTACCTTTGCATGTCTTCTGAGATATTGTCTGCCCACAGTCCAATATCACTCGTGAGTTGCGCCTCTTTCAGCTCAGTATGCACCAGTTGGATTTCATCTTCCTGAATGTTTTGGACTTGGAGCTCCAACTTGGCCAACTCCAGGTCCGGTGCCACCAGTGGTTTCATTGTTGAAGTTGACTGCACAGTGTCGTCATCTTGAGTTTTTAGTTGCAAAAAATGATCTAGTTTAAGCAGTTTAGCTGCTTCTCGTCTCTTTTGCTCCTCGTGTAGCTGGTGCTCTTTCCTTTTTCTCGCCCCTGATTTGCATGTAGAATGCATCTCGAGAAAAAGGGCATCTAGAGTCTTTTTACATCAAGTCAAGAATAACATGTGCCTGAGCCCTCACGGCTTCTCTCCGCTCTTGCTACATCACTTATATCAATGCTGTTTACCCTTACCCTTAATCCAACCCTGTATGGACCCCACTCTAGGCTTGGGCCCCGGGCTATTGCCCCATCTGCCACCACCGCCCCCCCCCCCCTTAATCTGTCCCTGGGATCATTAATGGTGCTCCTGAGAAGGAATTCCACCCTAGCTAACAGCAATAGTGATACAAGTGAGTGGTGCCAGTCAGAGGTGAGTGAGTGTTCCTCCTGGGTCCACAGAAAATCTCCAGCCCGCTGCCAACCTGCAGCCTCCCTGGGATCGGCTCCTCCCCTTTAAGATCTGACCTGCCAGCTGGCTCAGCCGTTCCACAACCAACGAGCTTCAGAAGGGCTCCCACTTGGTGACCGGAGCTCGTCAGCAGGAATTAAACGAGGCGAGAATCCGAAAATAGTTCAGGTCCCCTCCCCTCCTCCCCCTCGCCCTCTGTATTTGGATGGGTAGACTGGCTGATCATCAAGGCAGGGTTAAATTGCAGATATTTTGCACATTCCCAAAATGGAGCATGTGAAGGAAGAGATGTTAAAACAGTTGGCACAATAACTGTGAATAAATCACACTTTACAAAACGAAAGAAGAATAGTTGGCAATTACAGATAAAGTTTTATACAGACTGTTGCAATATTCCTTTGAGAATGAGGAAATTAAGATAACTATTTATGCTGTAAATGGAGGTGAGAAGATGGCTGATTAATTAAACAGGAGGCAATTATAACAAAATCAAAATACTGCGGATGCTGGAAATCTGAACTAAAAACAGAAAATGCTGGAAATACTCAGCAGGTCAGGCAACATCTGTGGAGAGAGAAACAGAGTTAATGTTTTGGGTCGATGACCTTTCATCGGAACTGATAGGAGGTAATTACAAGCTTGAGTTAAAACAATATTTATGTATGAATTGAAAAATAATCATGGACTATTACATTCTTGCAGAAACTGTGTTTGAAAGAGTTAGCAACAATTTACTAGCATTGCTTTTAATCCTGAGTGACGGGTAAAGGAAGGACAATTCCCCTATGGCCAGATAGCCAGGAGATCATGTTGCTGTTGGTTCTAGCAAAGAAGTAAGCTATTTTTCTAGTTATGAGGATCACCCTTCTGAGCAAAATGTAGTCAGGACTTGATGGGAAGAGGTGGCGAAGCAAGTCAATGCAGTCTCTGCAGCTAAGAGGACAGCTGTTCAGGTGAGGAAGAAATAGCTTGCAATACCATGCCTTGGGCACACACTTACACTTTCCCCTTAATCCACACTATAGGAAGGGTATTGAAGCTTTAGTAAGGGTACAATGTAGATTCATTAAGATGCTGCCTGGTATGAGGAATTACAAATATGAAAAATATGAAAAATTTGGTCTTTTTCTGATAGAACAATGCAGATTCGGAGTGATATAATTGAAGTGTTTAAAATTATGAAAGGTTGGACAGAGTAGATGGAAGCAGACTGTTTCCAATAGTTATGGGGTCAAGAACTAACAGCCACAGATGCAAGATTAAATTTTAAGATATTTAGAACAGAGGGCGGGAGAAGCTTCTCAGCACAGAGAGCTACAAGGCTGCGGAATTATCTTCCAGAGTCAGTGGGCGGAATTTTCTGTACCTGGGCGGGCGGTCGGCATGGTGGGTCGAGACCCTGTTGTTGCTTCCATCTCACTGCAGAAATCGACTTTGCACTAATGGGGCCTATTCAGCCAGCCCTGCGACTTAATCAATGATGCGGGTCTGATGCTGTCATCCATGATATGTTTTCAGCCGGGATATTTAAAGGAGCCATGGCCACATTGCATTTGAATGATCATCGAGGAGTGTGCAGGCAACAAACTGGAGGTTTTGATTACTCCAAACAGATGGAGAGATGGCTGCACAAGGGTAGAGGGCTGCACCCAGGTTCTCCGATGACTCCCTCCATATGCTTGTGGAGGGAGTCAGAGCATACAGGGAGTACTCTTCCCTTCAAATGGGCAGAAGAGACCCCCCCCCCCACCCCTCCTCCCCACCGCCACTCCCCCCGACCCCCACCCCCCAGGAGAGGAAAAGAGCCTGGCTCCAAATTGCTGAGGAGGTGAACAGCAACAATGTGGTCAGGAGGGCCTGGGGCCAGTGCCGCAAACTTTTCAATTATCTCATTAGATCTGGAGAGGTGAGAATATAATCACATCTAATTTTATCCTGCTGTGCCTCTCATCACATCTCCATCACTCTGCTTTCCATACCCTACTTCTGCACATCCTTACTCACACCAACATACCTTGCACATCCACCCATCCCTCCCTCTCTATCTACACTATCACATCCCCATCTTACAAGCCATCCCTCACAATCAGCCTCATCCAAATGAAGTCATACCTATTATGTATGTACCATGGTAATGACTCCACGAGGCAGAGTTATGGTACTTAAACTGTGTAGACTGTAGTCCTTTATTTGTAGCTCCTTGAGTGAGGACACCAAGCTGTGAGCTCCCTTTTATACTGGGTTACATGCAGTGTACAGGTAACCCTTAGATCTCCAGCAATAGCACCCTCTGGTGTGCAGGTAAGCTGTGTACAGTGGAAAGTATATTTAGTGTTACAGACATCATATAACAATACAAGCATGCATACATAACAACACTCCCCCCTAAGCATTTTTCAAGTCATTATTGTCATGACCTAGGGACATGATCAGTGGTGGGCTGTGGGAGGTTATGGTGAGGGTTGTGTAGAAGACAGGTGTGATCCCTATACTTGAGGCTGGCCTCATACATTCCCCCCACCCCCCCCCTCACACACAGTGGGATCCCTCAGTGGGGTAGCCAGTGCAGCAGTGGGTAGGGTCCATACTCTGTGGTGTGAGTGAGTGTGTGGTGGTGGGTAGGGCCATAGGACTGTGTGGGCTCCTTGTTCTCCATTTGGGATGAGGGTCTGGTCATCCCAGGGTTTGCCATGAAAGCTGGAGGGTACTAGCCTCTTGCTCCTGGGTGCTGGCCCTGGTGGCCAGGGTGTGTAGGGCCAGCCTGGGGCAGTTTGCCAGTGGTGGTGACTGTTTTTCCCATTGACCACTGCCCCTGTAGTGGGTCTGCTCCCACTGTGTGTGCATGTGTCCTCCCTGGGGCATCACATTTGTTCCAAAGGTCCAGGCTACATGGTCTGGTAGCCAATGTAAATGCCAGAGGAATCTCCCACGGTGGGGATTCCTCTGGCATTTACATTGTCCCTGTAGAACCCAGTGTCTTTTAACAGTCTCCTACCTGTATACATGACACCTTGGCTCCTATCATACATAGTCGAGTCTACATTATTAACTACCATTACATTGTTAATTGCAGCATTTACATCACTTTCTTGTATCATGGTCTTCCCATACAAAGTTACATTAGAAATTTTGAATTTACGACCATAATCATTAGACCTTACAAGCTTGTTCTTACCTTTACTTACATAGGCATTCATTTCACTTTTCACATCAGTTACACCAGCATCACAATTCCTCATTACATTGTCATATCTGCACCCGTTTACTGCATTTTTAGCTTTAAAGTCCTTGTCATCTTTTAGTTGAAACTGTCCCTTTAAATTTTTTTGGTTACCGGTCTCCTTTAAGGGAGCCTTCCAATCTGATTTGCCACTCAGTGTCACGTGTCGCTCCTTCAACGCTGCCCCTCGTGGTCTGGTCACGGCCATTTTGATTGTAGGTTCTTCTCCTCGTGGTGCGACAGCCATCTTCAGGCTCTCCTCCAGGTAGGCTGTGGTGGTCTTTTCTTCCTCAGGTTCAGCCATGGACGTCAGGGATCCACTTCTCTTGACGATGTTCGCCTCTTGGAATCCTGTCCCAGCCCAGAAGGTGAAGTTTGGATTTTCGGTCCTGAAGATTTCGCCACGGTGTTGTGGAGTCGTCGCCGCGCAGTCGAGCTGGACGGTGGGATCTCTAGATGCAATGATGGATCCATGTTCAGGGCTGCATGGGATGTTGATTGCTGGAGCCCGGAGGCCATCGCCACTTCGACGGATTTGGACCGGGTTCATCCAATTCCTTCCCAGCAGCATGGGACCATCAACAGCAACAATTGACAGGGGAAGTTTGTTCATCACGCCGCCCTGGGAGACTTGGACGTCCACGCTGCCAACGACTGGGATTTTACCTTTGGTGTAGGTGAGCAGCTTTGCTTGGACAGGAGACAGTTTTGGTTGAGTGGCTGGATTTATCCAAATTTTTTCAAAGGTCGTTTGTCTCATCGCAGACTGGCTTGCCCCTGTGTCGATCTCCATCGAAACTGGGACTCTGTTGATGTCTACTTCCATCTTCCACAGAGAACTTTCGGTGGAGCAGTTATAAATTCCATACTCTTCTACCAGGGGTTGAGCAGCTTCATGTGTCGGAGCCCCAGTGATCAGCCAACTATTCGGTGACACAGTGAGTAAAGCTTTTTCTGCACATTCTCTGGAGGTGCCCTTTTTCTTTGCAGCCTTTGCATGTATAGTCTTTGTAGCGGCACGAATGGGCCCAGTGGTTTCCTTCATAGCGCCAGCACTGGGCCAGCCGGTTTGCCCCATGTGGCGGACTCAGTTGCGGGACTCAGGGCAGCATTTCTGCCTTTAGAAGTAGCCATTCGGTGCACTGCGTTCACCGGTTTAGAGTCCTGGGTCAGTATTCGCCTGGAGTGGCTGGCCGAAATCATGTAGGCCTGGCTCACTTGAATTGCTTTCTGCAGGGTGACTGTGATGTCCACAGAGAGCAGTTTGTGTAGGAGGCCCTCGTGGCCGATTCCAATGACAAATATGTCCCTTAGTGTTTCATTTTGGTGGTCACCAAAATCACACCGTGTAGCCAGTCTTCTTAAATGTGCAGCATA
Organism: Pristiophorus japonicus; assembly: GCF_044704955.1. Taxonomy (NCBI): domain Eukaryota; kingdom Metazoa; phylum Chordata; class Chondrichthyes; family Pristiophoridae; genus Pristiophorus; species Pristiophorus japonicus. The sequence continues at coordinate 107,204,775 of NC_091978.1, forward strand.
CTTAGCAATATCTTGGCCTTCGGGTCGCCGGTAAGTGTAGAACCAGTGCCTGGCTGTGAGGATGCTTTCTTTTGGTTGTAGTTGCTCCTGTATTAATGTTACAAGTTCCTCATAGCTCTTAGTTGCTGTCTTCTCCGGGGCAAGCAAGTCATTGATGAGACAGTGCATGATGGGCCCACAACTGCTAAGCAGGATGGCCCTGCGCTTTTTCGGTCATGTAGCCGGTGTGTCCCCATCCAGGTCATTGGCTATGAAGAAATGTTCCAATCTTTCAACAAAAGCATCCTAATCTTCCCCATCGGTGAATTGCTGAAAGTTGTTGATATTCGACGTGCTGAGCGTGTAGTTCGTGACCTTGTCACCAATTATTATGTATGTAGCCACCTTGGTAATGACTCCACGAGACAGGGTTATGGTACTTAAGCTGTGTAGACTATAGTCCTTTATTTGCAGGTCCTCGAGTGAGGACACCAAGCTGTGAGTTCCCTTTTATGCTGGGTTACCTGCAGTGTGCAGTGTGCAGGTAACCCTTAGGTATCCAGCAGCAGCACCCTCTGGTGTACAGGTAAGGTGTGTATACTGTAAGGTACATTCAGTGTTGCAGACATCATATAACAATACAAACATGCATACATAACAATACCAACTACCAACACACAAGGAGGCCACTTGGTATTGTCACCACAATCCATCATAGTCTCACTCTAAAGATGTAACCCATCCATTCCTTACACTCATTCCATCACCCTCACTCAACCTTCTCTTTTTTCCTTCCATAATAAGAGGGAAAGGGAGAGAACGGGAGGTGGGCCTCCATCATTTGCCACCGTCACAACAACAGAGGAGGCTGCGTTGGAAGTATCATAGAAACATAGAAACATAGCAAATAGGTGCAGGAGTAGGCCATTAGGCCCTTCGAGCCTGCAACACCATTCAATAAGATCATGGCTGATCATTCACCTCAGCACCCCTTTCCTGCTTTCTCTCCATACCCCTTGATCACTTTAGCTGTAAGGGCCATATCTAACTCCCTCTTGAATACATCTAATGAACTGGCATCAACAACTCTCTGCAATAGAGAATTCCACAGGTTAACAACTCTCTGAGTGAAGAAGTTTCTCCTCATCTCGGTCCTAAATGGCTTACCCCTTATCCTAAGACTGTGACCCCTGGTTCTGGACTTCCCCACCATCGGGAACATTCTTCCTGCATCTAACCTGTCCAGTCCCATCAGAATTTTATATGTTCCTATGAGATCCCCTCTCATTCTTCTAAACTTCAGTGAATACAGGCCCAGTCAATCCAATCTCTCCTCTTATGTCAATCCTGCCATCCCAGGAATCAGTCTGGTGAACCTTCGCTGCACTCCCTCAATAGCAAGAGCGTCCTTCCTCAGATTAGGAGACCAAAACTGAACACAATATTGCAGGTGAGGCCTCACCAAGAAGGCCCTGTACAACTGCAGTAAGACTTCCCTGCTCCTATACTCAAATCCCCTAGCTATGAAGGCCAACATACCATTTGCCTTCTTCACCGCCTGCTGTATCTGCATTACAACTTTCAATGACTGATGTACCATGACACCCAGGTCTCGTTGCACCTGCCCTTTTCCTAGTTTCATCTGCAAACTTGGAGATATTACACTCAATTTATTCACTTAAATCATTGATGTATATTGTAAATAGCTGGGGTCCCAGCACTGAGCTCTGCGGATCCCCACTAGTCATTGCCTGCCATTCTCAAAAGGACCCATTTATCCCGACTCACTGCTTCCTGTCTGCCAACCAGTTCTCTATCCACATCAATACATTACCCCCAATACCATTTGCTTTAATTTTGCCACGAACCTCTTGTGTGGGACCTTGTCAAAAGCCAGGAGTGACCAAGCAGCTGGAGGTGGGAGACGGAGAGAGGGAGACATCTCAGCAACCTGCTGACAGAATTACATCTCGTACAACCACATGGCATGCAGCAGTCACTCATATGGAACTGATGCCATCAGCCACTGAATGGTCAACATGTCCATAATGGTATCTGCACCCATTCTTCACATGGCATATCTAACTCATCTCTTTACTCTCCCACAGGTCCATCAAGAGCCCCCTCCCCCCGCCACCTCCACTGCCACTGTCTAAGAGAAAGAGGAAGATGAATCTTCGCAAGAGCCTCCAATCTCTGAGGTCACAGCGTCACCAGACATAAGCGCACCCAGCAACAGTGCAGAGTCACACACCTTGGTGGGTCCAATGCGAGATAGAGTAGTGTTGTCACTGGGTTCGTCACAACTCACAAATGAGCAAGAGCAGATGGAGGAGACAGGGACAGCAGTGGCGACTCCTCGCCAGAGGGCACAGGACGCTCCCAGCTCTGTTCAGCCGCATGCAGACACTGAAGCCTCAGGGGCCATCCAGAATGAGGGCGATCCAGGAGTTGCAGGAAAAAGTGCAGGAGGCTCTGACAGGTTTTGCAACCGTTTGGCACCACCCCACAGCAACACCATAACGAATATGACATAATTTGGATTACGGAGACATGGCTGCAGGGTGACCAAGGCTGGGAACTCAACATCCAGGGGTATTCAATATTCAGGAAGGATAGGCAGAAAGGAAAAGGAGGTGAGGTAGTGTTGCTGGTCAAAGAGGAAATTAACACAATAGTAAGGAAGGACATTAGCTTGGATGATGTGGAATCGGTATGGGTGGAGCTGCGGAATACCAAAGAGCAGAAAACACGAGTGGGAGTTGTGTACAGACTACTAAACAGTAGTAGTGAGGTTGGGGACAGCATCGAACAAGAAATTACGGATGCGTGCAATAAAGGTACAGCAGTTATCATGGGTGACTTTAATCTCATATAGACTGGGCGAATCAAACTGGTAGAAATACGGTGGAGGAGGATTTCCTGGAGCGTATTAGGGATGGTTTTCGAGACCAATATGTCGAAGAACCAACTAGAGGGCTGGCCATCCTAGACTGGGTGATGTGTAATGAGAAAGGACTAATTAGCAATCTTGTTAGGCGAGGCCCCTTGAGGAAAAGTGACCATAATAGATAGAATTCTTTATTAAGATGGAGAGTGACACAGTTAATTCAGAGACTGGGGTCCTGAACTTAAGGAAAGGTAACTTCGATGGTATGAGATGTGAATTGGTTAGAATAAACTGATGAATGATTCATAAAGGGTTGACGGTGGATAGGTAATGGCAAACATTTAAAGATCACATGGATGAACTTCAACAATTGTATATCCCTGCCTGGAGTAAAAACAAAACAGGGAAGGTGGCTCAACCATGGCTAAAAAGGAAAATTAAGGATAGTGTTAAATCCAAGGAAGAGGCATATAAATTGGCCAGAAAAAGCAGCAAACCTGAGGACTGGGAGAAATTGAGAATTCAGCAGAGGAGGACAAAGGGTTTAATTAGGAGGGGGGAAGTAGAGTATGAGAGGAAGCTTGCTGGGAACATTAAAACTGAATGCAAAAGCTTCTAGAGATATGTGAAGAGAAAAAGATTAGCAAAGACAAACTTAGGTCCCTTGCAGTCAGAATCAGGTGAATTTATAATGGGGAACAAAGAAATGGCAGACCAATTGAACAAATACTTTGGTTCTGTCTTCACAAAGGAAGACACATATAACCTTTCGGAAATACTAGGGGACCGAGGGTCTAGTGAGAAGGAGGACCTGAAGAAAATCCTTATTAGTCAGGAAATCGTGTTAGGGAAATTAATGGGATTGAAGGCCGATAAATCCTCAGAGCTTGATAGTCTGCATCCCAGAGTACTTAAGGAGGTGGCCCTAGAAATAGTGGATGCATTGGTGATCATTTTCCAACAGTCTATCGACTCTGGATCAGTTCCTATGGACTGGAGGGTAGCTAATGTAACACCACTTTTTAAAAAAGGAGGCAGAGAGAAAATGGGTAATTATAGATCAGTTAGCCTGACATCAGTAGTGGGGAAAATGTTGGAATCAATTATTAAAGATGAAATAGCAGCACATTTGGAAAGCAGTGACAGGATCCAAGGCCAGCATGGATTTATGAAAGGGAAATCATGCTTGACAAATCTTCTAGAATTTTTGGAGGATGTAACTAGTAGAGTGGACAAGGAAGAACCAGTGGATGTGGTGTATTTGGACTTTCAAAAGGCTTTTGACAAGGTCTCGCACAAGAGATTACTGTGCAAAATTAAAGCACATAGTATTGGGGGTAATGTATTGACATGGAAAGAGAACTGGTTGGCAGACAGAAAGCAGAAAGTAGAGATAAACGGGTCCTTCTTAGAATGGCAGGCAGTGACTAGTGGGGTGCTGCAGGGCTCAGTGCTGGGACCCCAGCTATTTACAATATACATCAATGAGTTAGATGAGGCCAATTCACTAAATATATTCAAAAAGGAGTTAGATGAGGTCCTTACTACTAGGGGGATCAAGGGGTATGGCGAGAAAGCAGGAATGGGGTACTGAAGTTGAATGTTCAGCCATGAACTAATTGAATGGCGGTGCAGGCTAGAAGGGCCGAATGGCCTACTCCTGCACCTATTTTCTATGTTTCTATGTTTCTATGTAATATCTCTAAGCTTGCAGATGACACTAAGCTGGGTAGCGGAGTGAGCTGTGAGGAGGATGCTAAGAGGCTGCAGGGTGACTTGGACATGTTAGGTGAGTCGGGATTAACGGGATTTTCAGAATGGCAGGCAGTGACTAGTGGGGTGCCGCAGGGCTCAGTGCTGGGACCACAGTTATTTACAATATAAATGAATGATTTCGATGAAGGAATTGAGTGTAATATCTCCAAGTTTGCAGACGACACTAAGCTTAGTGGTGGTGTGAGCTGTGAGGAGGATGCTAAGAGGCTGCAGAGTGACTTAGACATGTTAGGTGAGTTGGCAAATGCATGGCAGATGCAGTATAATGTGGATAAATGTGAGATTATCCACTTTGGTGGCAAAAACATGAAGGCAGACTTTTATCTGAATGGCGGCAGATTAGGAAAAGGGGAGGTGCAATGAGACGTGGATGTCATGGTACATCAGTCATTGAAAGTTGGCATGCAGATACAGCAGGCGGTGAAGAAGACAAATGGCATGTTGGCCTTCATAGCTAGGGGATTTGAGTATAGGAGCAGGGAGGTATTAATGCAGTTGTACAGGGCCTTGGGTGAGGCCTCACCTGCAATATTGTGTTCAGTTTTGGTCTCCTAATCTGAGGAAGGACGTTCTTGCTACTGAGGGAGTGCAGCGAAGGTTCACCAGACTGATTCCCGGAATGGCGGGACTGACGTATGAGGAGAGACTGGATCGACTGGGCCTGTATTCACTGGAGTTTAGAAGAATGAGAGGGGATCTCATAGAAACATATAAAATTCTGACGGGACTGGACAGGTTAGATGCAGGAAGAATGTTACCGAAGTTGGGGAAGTCCAGAAACAGAGGTCACAGTCTAAGGATAAGGGGTAAGCCATTTAGGACTGAGATAAGGAGAAACTTTTTCACTCAGAGAGTTGTTAACCTCTGGCATACCATACTGCAGAGAGTTGTTGATGCCAGTTCGTTAGATGTATTCAAGAGGGAGTTAGATATGGTCCTGACGGCTAAAGGGATCAAATAATATGGAGAGAATGCAGGAAAGGGGTGCTGAGGTGAATGATCAGCCATGATCTTGAATGGTGGTACAGGCTCGAAGGGCCTAATGCCCTACTCCTGCACCTATTTGCTATTTTTCTATGTTTCTATGTGATGTCTGCAAATGTTCAGAGAATGGAGGAGTCCATCTGCAACAGGAGCACCACCGTTTCGCAGGTAATCGTGACCCTAAGCTCTTCCATGGAAAGGATGGCCACCTGCATGGTCTCCATGAAGACTAGATGACTATCTATGCATCATATTTGGCAGAGGCTCATAGACCTCCTGTGTAAGAGGGATGTCAGAGTAGGCATGGGTTCTCCTGTCCCCACTGATGTATAGCAAGATGCTCTCCAGCTCCTTGCTAGCAGGGAAGTGTGAGTGGCCCATGAGAGGGATGAAGGTGAGAGGGGACATGGAAGTGTGGGCTCCTCTCAAAGCATTCACACTGCTCCTCCGTTGCCTCCCCCTCAGAACCCCAGCTGGGTCCTTGGATTGTGATGGCCAAGTCTACAGCTGCACAGTCACAAGAGGAGCAGACTTTGGTGGGGCCATCACAGGCTCCAAAACCCAGAGGACATCCGCCAAGGGTGTCTAAGCAGTCGCAGCAGGGAAGTGAGCAGGCTGCCTCTACCTCTGCTAAAACCACAGGGGTAGCACCTCGTAGAAGCACATGGAAGAAAAAGATGACACACAAGTAGATTCACAAGGGTAGCCACTTGGATGTTTTAGTCAATGTTAATGTCAATTTCCGTTAATGTATTGTCAAAAATATAAAAAAATATTTTCACTACTTTCCCATCTTGGACACATTTGTGTGCACCTTTGGAAGTGAATTAGTGAGTTGCAGTGAATGGTGAGACATAACAATAGCTCCACCACTGGACGTCAGTGTGAATGGAATGGCTTGGGCATTGTCGGGATGCTTTATGGTGTTGCTGTGGGGTGGTGCCAACCTGGTGCAGCACGTTGCAGCCACATGGGTGTACTGCTGAAGTTAAGTAAATCTGGCAATGATAAGGCCATCCCAGGCCTCCTGGGCAGCAATGTGCTCAGGTGGTGGTGGAATCTGGCCCGCAGGTTCCTCCAGCTCCTGCTCCTCCTCGTCTTCCAGCTGATGCTCCTCTTTCTCCTCCTGCTCCTCCTCCTCCTCTTGTTCCTCCTCCTCTGCAGAAGCTGAGTGCTCAGTACCTTGCTCTTCATGAAGCGCTAATCCTCACTGCTGTGCTATGTTGTGCAGAGTGCAGCAGGCCGCGATGATTCTGGAGACCCTGGCTGGTGCGTATTGAAGGGCTCCACCAGATCTGACAAGGCATCTGAAGTGTATTTTGAGCATTCCTGTTATCTGCTCTATGTCACATCTGGTGGAAATGTGGCTTCCATTTTATCTTTCCTGGGCCTCAGGTTGTGACCTCTCCAAGGCTGTCATGAGCCACGTCCTCGGTGGATAGCCCTTGTCCCCAAGCAGCCAGCCGGATAGTCTGTTTCGAGAAGTGAAGACCTGAGGGAGGGTGGACTGGCGAAGGACGAATGAGTCATGGCAGTGCCAGGGAATTTTGCACACACATGCAAGATAATTTTCCTGTGGTTGCAGACCAGATGCACATTGAAGAAGTGGGAGCCCTTGACAAAGACTCCTGGGTTATGATGCGATGCTCTGATGGCCACATGTGTGCAATCGATGATGCTCTGCACCCGTGGGAAGCAGGCCAGAGTAATAAAGCTGAGCGTCCACTCAGTAACACTGGCTTTATCAGAGGCAAATTTGATATAATTGGCTGACTTGTCAAAGAGGGCATTGGTGGCCTGTGTGATGCATCTGTGGGTGACCGATTGAGACACGCCACAAATGTCTGCTGCAGATCCCTGGAGTGAACCTGAGGCGAAGAAGCTTGAGGGTGCTGGTGACTTTGGCAGCCACTGGTAAGGTCCACCCGCTCCACTGGGCTGCAGGTCTTCCTCGAGCAATGTGAAAAAATCTGTGACACCCTGGCGCGATAGCCTGAGCCTCCTTTGGCACTGCTGCCCAGTCATTTTGAGGAAGCTCATCCTCTGCCTGAATATCCTGTGTTTTTGGTATTGCCTCCAACGCGGTGCAACACTGTGCTGATGCCTTCTGTCCTGTGCAGCATCAGGTGGTTGAGAAGAAGGTTGGTGGTGTTGCTGTTGGTGCTGCTGGTGTTGGGGCTCATCGTGGTCCAATTCTGAGGACCAAGGTGAGAGAGTATAAATGGCACCCATGCTGATTAATAGATGACAGGCCAAGTAGCGATCAGAGAAGCAATCTGTCAATGGTGTGATAGGTTGTAATAATGAGTTAAGGCTGGATGGCAAATTTGCTGGAAACACTTGCAGCCTGTACAAAGCTAAATGTGTGCGGGGAATGCAGTCAGCAACTGTTTGTGCCTGAGGAAATAGAGCAACTTTGAGGTGGGAGGTTTTATAATATATTTCATGCTGTCATCTAATCAGCTGAAGCAATGGCCAATCAACCCCAGTCTCATGCTGGCAGATGTGGTTCCCGAGCTGCAGAAATCCCATGGGCAGCCAGGAAATTTCTAAAGATAGGCTGAAAAAGGCTTTTATGGGTCTGACAAGTACCTGTTAATAATTTCAATTAGGACGCCTGCTGTCATGTATCTCACATTACTGTATACAACTGTAACTTATCATGCTATACATGACTGTAACTGGATATGATCTGTCACAATAAGCATACCTTACCACCAGGGGTGCACTTGCAGGAGACACTCCATATCTGTACCACTGAGGTATATAAAGGGAGGTCTCAGGCAAGTGCAGCACTGCAGAGCTGGAATTAAAGGTGCAGGTCCTGAGTGACCTTGACTTCAGCATGTGTCTCGTGTAAGTCAGTACATTAGAGTCAGGACTTAACAGTGGCAATGAAGATGGGATCACAGAATCCACAGAATGGCTACCAACAGCTCAGATGAGAAATACAATGCTGGAGACAATTGGGATGACTTTATAGAAAGGCTCCAGCAAAGCTTAGTGACCAAAGACTGGCTGGGCGACGATAAGGCAGACAAGAGAAGAGCCCATCTCTTGACCAGCTGTGGCTCGAAAACATACGCTTTAATGAAAGACTTGCTGGCACCCAAGAAACCAGCAAGCAAGTCATTTGAGGAGTTGATCACACTGGTGAGAGACCACCTGAAGCCAGCGAGCAGCTTACACATGGCCAGACACAGGTTCTACAACTACAGACGCTGTGTGGGCCAAAGCATACCCGACTTCGTGGCGGAACTTCGGAAGCTGGCTAGTTCATGTGAGTTCCCCGATGAACTAAGGAGAGAAGTACTGAGAGACTTTTTTATTGAAGGAATAGGCCACGCAGGCATATTCCGAAAGCTTATAGAGACTAAGAACTTGACTCCAGATGCAGCGCACTGGTCGCACAGACGTTCTTGGCAGGCGAAGAAGAAATGAGGCTGATCTATACTTCGGGTACGACAACCAACGAGGCATCGGAGCATGTGGTTCACATTGTGAAACGAACCGCTACCCCCACACACAGATAAAGACAGGAGAGCAGGCCTTCAACAGCCAGAAGCCATCAGAATCAAGGGCCACATGAACGGCCGATCACACCTCATCAACCCACAATGCGAGCAATCAACAACAGATTGAGAGAAGCTCAAGGGAGATCAGCCAGACGCAGCTCATCCTTCGGAAACAATGGAAATGGTCTGTGTTGGAGATGTGGGGGAAGGCATTCAACCAGGGTGTGTCGATTTCAGCCTGCCGCTTGCAGAAACTGCAAATACACAGGGCATCTGGCTCGCATGTGCAGAAAAACAGCAGCTCGGCTGATATACGAATCGGAAGGGTCGAAAAGCGGACCAGAAGACAGTTGGAACAGTGCACGGGACGCCGAGGTACAGCGGGTTAACACGATCAATGTTCACTGTTCTTACACCAAGACGCCTCCAATTATGATGAGGGTCCTACTCAACGGGATACCCATAAACATGGAACTGGACACGGGGGCCAGTCAATCCCTCATGAGCGTTCAACAATTTGAACAGCTGTGGCCGCACAAAAGCAACAGACCAAAACTCACAAGGATCGACACCAAACTAAGGACCTATATTAAAGAAATCGTCCCAGTCCTTGGCAGCGCCATGCTCTCAGTCACACACAAAGGGATGGTGCACCGACTTTTCCTGTGGATTGTCCCGGGGATCTCCCAGCCCTGTTGGGGAGAAGCTGGCTCGCAGAACTTAATTGGAAATGGGAGGATGTTCACACCATGTCGTCAGAGGAACGGACCTCCTGCTCAACAGTTCTAAGCCATTTTGAACATTCTTTCAGCCAGGTGTGGGCACCTTCAAAGGGGCTAAAGTTAGAATCTACATCACACAGAATGTCAGACCGGTCCATCACAAGGCGAGAGCTGTGCCTTATGTGATGAGGGAGAAAGATTGAAAATGAACTCGACCGGCTTCTGCGGAAAGGCATAATTTCTCCCATAGAATTCAGCGACTGGGCAAGCCCTATCGTCCCCATCATGAAGCCTGATGGATCCATGCGAATCTGTGGGGATTACACGTCTATCATAAACAGAGTCTCCCTACAGAACCAGTACCCGCTGCCCAGAGCAGAGGACTTATTTGCCACATTGGCTGGAGGTAAACTTTTCTCAAAATTAGACCTCACATCTGCTTATATGACACAAGAATTGACCGAGGAATCCAAGCTACTCACCACCATCAACACACATCGAGGCCTTTTTGTGTACAATCGATGCCCATTCGGCATCAGGTTGGCAGCTGCTATATTCCAACGCAACATGGAAAGTCTGCTCAAGTCCATCCCGGGGACGATTGTATTTCAAGATGACATACTCATCACGGGCAGGGACACCGACTCTCATCTCCGCAATCTTGAGGAAGTACTAAGTCAATTGGATCGGGTAGGCCTAAGAGTTAAGAAATCCAAGTGTCTGTTTCTCGCGCCTGAGGTTGAATTTTTGGGCAGAAGAATTGCCGCTGATGAAATCCGCCCAACCAAATCCAAAACCGAAGTGATTCGCCTGGCACCAGGCCCCGGAATGTCTCGGAACTGCGTGCCTTTCTCGGGCTACTCAATTACTTTGGGAACTTTATGCAGAACTTGAGCATACTGCTGGAGCCTTTCGACTTGCTACTCAGAAAGGGGTGCGATTGGTTTTGGGGGGACGCCCAAGAACGGGCGGATGCAGAACATTCTGAAAGGGGAGGGAGAACAGCCAGTTGTCGTGGTGCACATTGGTACCAACGACATAGGTAAAAAAAGGGATGAGGTCCTACGAGATGAATTTAAGGAGCTAGGAGCTAAATTAAAAATTAGGACCTCAAAAGTAGTAATCTCAGGATTGGTACCAGTGCCATGTGTTAGTCAGAGTAGGAATCGCAGGATAGCGCAGATGAATACGTGGCTTGAGCAGTGGTGCAGCAGGGAGAAATTCAAATTCCTGGGGCATTGGAACCGGTTATGGGGGAGGTGGGATCAGTACAAACCGGACGGTCTGCACCTGGGCAGGACTAGAACCAATATCCGAAGGGGAGTGTTTGCTCGTGCTGTTGGGGAGGAGTTAAACTATTATGGCAGGGGGATGGGAACCAATGCAGGGAGACAGAGGGAAACAAAATGGAGACAGAAGCAAAAGCCAGAAAGGAGATGAGTAAAAGTGGAGGGCAGAGAAACCCACGGCAAAAACAAAAAGGGCCAATGTACAGCAAAATTCTAAAGGGTCAAAGTGTAATAAAAAGGCAAGCCTGAAAGCTCGGTGCCTCAATGCAAGCAGTATTCGGAACCCAGGAGAGTGCTCTGAGCTAGTTCGAGTGGGTGAGAGCGCAGATGAACAGGACCCCAAGGAAGAATGCAAAAGACAGGAGGCAACAGAGCAGAGTAGCACTGGGGTAAGGGTAAACCACAAGGTGATAGGAAGGGAAAATATGTATGAACATAAAGGGGCTGCAGGAGGGGTCAAAACTAAAAATCATGGTTTAAAAACTAGTATTAAAACACTCGACCTAAATCCACGCAGCATTCGAAATAAAGTAAATGAGTTGACGGCACAAATCATTCCAAATGGGTATGATTTGATGGCCATTACAGAAACGTGGTTGCAGAGTGGCCAAGACTGGGAATTAAACATACAAGGGTATCTGACAATTCGGAAGGATAGACAAGAAGGGAAAGGAGGTGGGGTAGCTCTGTTAATAAAGAATGATATCAGGGCAGTTGTGAGAGATGATATTGGCGCAAATGAACAAAATGTTGAATCATTGTGGGTGGAGATTAGAGAAAGTAAGGGGAAAAAGTCACTGGTGGGCGTAGTTTATAATCCCCCAAATAATAACTTCACGATGGGGCGGGCAATAATCAAGGGAATAATAGAGGCATGTGAAAAAGGAACAGCAGTAATCATGGGGGATTTTAACCTACATATCGATTGGTCAAATCAAATCGCACGGGGTAGCCTTGAGGAGAAATTCATAGAATGCATACTGGATTGTTTCTTAGAACAGTATGTTACAGAACCTACAAGGGAGCAAGCTATCTTAGATCTGGTCCTGTGTAACGAGACAGGAATAATAAACAATCTCCTTGTAAAAGATTCTCTCGGAATGAGTGATCACAGTATGGTTGAATTTGTAATCCAGATTGAGGGTGAGGAAGTAATGTCTCAAACGAGCATACTATGCTTAAACAAAGGGGACTACAGTGGGATGAGGGCAGAGTTAGCTAAAGTAGACTGTGACCACAGACTAAATGGTGGCACAATTGAGGAACAGTGGAGGAATTTTAAGGAGCTCTTTCATAATGCTCAACAGAAATATATTCCAGTGAAAAAGAAGGGCGGTAAGAGAAGAGATAACCAGCCATGGATAACCAAGGAAATAAAGGAGAGTATCAAATTAAAAACCAATGCGTATAAGGTGGCCAAGGTTAGTGGGAAACTAGAAGATTGGGAAAATTTTAAACAACAGCAAAGAATGACTAAGAAAGCAATAAAGAAAGGAAAGAGAGATTACGAAAGTAAACTTGCGCAAAACATAAAAACAGATAGTAAAAGCTTTCACCGACATATAAAATGGAAGAGAGTGACTAAAGTAAATGTTGGTCCCTTAGAAGATGAGAAGGGGGATTTAATAATGGGAAATGTGGAAATGGCTGAGACCTTAAACAATTATTTTGCTTCGGTCTTCACAGTGGAAGAAACAAAAACCATGCCAAAAATTGCTGGTCACGGGAATGTGGGAAGGGAGGACCTTGAGACAATCACTATCACTAGGAGAGTAGTGCTGGACAGGCTAATGGGACTCAAGGTAGACAAGTCCCCTGGTCCTGATGAAATGCATCCCAGGGTATTAAAAGAGATGGCGGAAGTTACAGCAGATGCATTCGTTATAATCTACCAAAATTCTCTGGACTCTGGGGAGGTACCAGCGGATTGGAAAGCAGCTAATGTAACGCCTCTGTTTACAAAAGGGGGCAGACAAAAGGCAGGTAACTATAGGCCGGTTAGTTTAACATCTGTAGTGGGGAAAATGCTTGAAGCTATCATTAAGGAAGAAATAGCGGGACATCTAGATAGGAATAGTGCAATCAAGCAGATGTAACATGGATTCATGAAGTGGAAATCATGTTTAACTAATTTACTGGAATTCTTTGAGGATATAACGAGCATGGTGGATAGAGATGTACCGATAGATGTGGTGTATTTAGATTTCCAAAAGGCATTCGATAAGGTGCCACACAAAAGGTTACTGCAGAAGATAAAGGTACGCGGAGTCAGAGGAAATGTATTAGCATGGATCGAGAATTGGCTGGCTAACAGAAAGCAGAGAGTCAGGATAAATGGGTCCTTTTCGGGTTGGAAATCGGTGGTTAGTGGTGTGCCACAGGGATCGGTGCTGGGACCACAACTGTTTACAATATACATAGATACCTGGAAGAAGGGACAGAGTGTAGTCCAACAACATTTGCAGATGACACAAAGATTAGTGGGAAAGCGGGTTGTGTAGAGGACACAGAGAGGCTGCAAAGAGATTTAGATAGGTTAAGCGAATGGGCTAAAGTTTGGCAGATGGAATACAATGTTGGAAAATGTGAGGTCATCCACCTTGGAAAAAAAACAGTAAAAGGGAATATTATTTGAATGAGGAGAAATTACAACATGCTGCGGTGCAGAGGGACCTGGGGATCCTTGTGCGTGAATCCCAAAAAGTTAGTTTGCAGGTGCAGCAGGTAATCAGGATAGCGAATGGAATGTTGGCCTTCATTGCGAGAGGGATGGAGTACAAAAACAGGGAGGTCCTGCTGCAACTGCACAGGATATTGGTGAGGCCGCACCTGGAGTACTGCGTGCAGTTTTGGTCATCTTACTTAAGGAAGAATATACTAGCCTTGGAGGAGGTACAGAGATGATTCACTAGGCTGATTCCAGAGATGAGGGGGTTACCTTATGATGATAGATTGAGTAGATTGGGTCTTTACTCGTTGGAGTTCAGAAGGGTGAGAGGTGATCTTATAGAAACATTTAAAATAATGAAAGGGATAGACAAGATAGAGGCAGAGAGGTTGTTTACACTGGTCGGGGAGACTAGAATTCGGGGGCACAGCCTCAAAATACGGGGGAGCCAATTTAAAACCGAATTGAGAAGGAATTTCTTCTCCCAGAGGGTTGTGAATCTGTGGAATTCTCTGCCCAAGGAAGCAGTTGAGGCTAGCTCATTGAATGTATTCAAATCACAGATAGATAGATTTTTAACCAATAAGGGAATTAAGGGTGATGGGGAGCGGGCGGGTAAGTGGAGCTGAGTCCACGGCCAGATCAGCCATGATCTTTTTGAATGGCGGAGCAGGCTCGAGGGGCTAGATAGCCTACTCCTGTTCCTAATTCTTCTGTTCTTATGTTCTTATATAAGTCACGCCACCTTCTATGTTCTCAGAGTGTTTTCGCCTTTTTTGACCCAGGTAAAAAGTTAGTCCTTATATGTGATGTGTCAGCGTACGGGGTGGGGTGCGTTTTACAGCACGTCACTGATGCGGTTAAATTGCATCCCATTGCTTATGCGTCCAGGTCACTTTCGCGGGCGGAGACGGGTGTGGTATGGTTGAGAAGGAGGCGCTCACATGCATGTACAGTGTCAAAAAGATGCACCAATACCTTTTCGGGGCCAAGTTTGTGTTAGAAACCGACCACAAACCTCTCACGTCCCTACTATCCGAGTGCAAGGCAATCAACGCCAACGCCTCGGCGCGCATTCAGCGGTGGGCACTCATGCTGGTGGCTTACCACGACACGATAAGGCACAGACCAGGCACTGACAACTGTGCCGACGCGCTTCGCAGGTTACCCCTGGCGACCACAGAAAGGTCCGACGAATAGGACTGTGAGATGGTCATGGCAATCAATGCCTTTGAATCCACTGGTTCGCCCATGACGGCTCGCCAAATCAGAGCCTGGACGACCAGCGACCCCACGTTATCTCTAGTTAAAAGATGCGTATTAACCGGTGAATGGGCAGAGGCGCGCGATGCCTGCCCCGAGGAGGTCAAACCCTTCCATAGGCGCATGCATGAACTCTCACTACAGGCAGACTGCCTGATGTGGGGCAGCCGAGTAGTTATGCCCTTACGAGGCAGGGAGGCGTTTGTCTGGGAGCTCCATCGCAATCACCCAGGGATCGTCCTTATGAAGGCCATAGCCAGATCTCATGTCTGGTGGCCTGGCATTGACGCGGACTTGGAGTTCTGCGTCCGTCGGTGCACCATTTGTGCCCAACTCAGTAATGCCCCCAGGGAGGCCCCCCTAAGCCCCTGGCCCTGGCCCACCAAACCGTGGTCGTGGGTGCATGTAGACTATGTGGGCCCATTCATGGGCAAAATGTTCCTCGTAGTCATTGATGCATTTTCAAAATGGATCGAGTGCACCATTTTAAACTCGAGCACCACCTCCACCACTGTGGAGAACCTTAGAACCATGTTTGCAACACACGGCATTCCTGACCTATTGGTCAGTGATAATGGTCCGTGCTTCACCAGCGCAGAATTTCATGATTTTATAGTTGACCACGGTATAAATCACGTTAAGACGGCACCTTTCAAGACGGCTTCCAATGGCCAGGCAGAGCGAGCAGTGCAGATCATTCAACAAGGCATGCTCAGAATCCAAGGTCCCACACTGCAGAGCCGCCTGTCGCGACTGCTGCTGGCATACAGATCTCGTCCGCATTCATTGACTGGGGTTCCCCCCGCGCAACTATTGATGAAACTAACCTTAAAGACCAGGCTCTCATTAATCCTTCCAGACATGCATGAAATTGTTGAGGCTAAGCGTCAAAAGCTAACTGAGTACCATGACTGAAATTCGAGGGGGAGGTGGAATGAGATAGGGAACAAAGTGTTTGTGCTAAACTATGGCCGGGGTCCAAAATGGCTTGCAGGGACAGTAACAGACAAAGAGGGAAACAGGCTACTGGTTGTACAAATGGACAATGGCCAAACCTGCCGGAGGCATGTAGACCAAGTAAAAAGTAGATTCACTGATAACACTGAAGAACCAGAGGCAGACTATAATGTGGAACTCACACCACACCTGGTGGACAGACAGGTGGAACAACCTGAGGAAAGGGCAGTCTCAACAGACAGCCCAGGCGAGATACCAGCAATCACACCGAACGAAACAGACAGCCCAGGCGAGATACCAGCAATCACACCGAACGAAAAACAGACACCAAGGCAAACAACTGAACCACAACTAAGACGCTCCACGCGAGAGCGCAGACCACCTGAGAGACTGAATCGATAAAGGCAATAAGACCTTGGGCAAGGGTGATGTCATGTATCTCACATTACTGTATACAACTGTATCTTACCATACTATACATGACTGTAACTGGATATGACCTGTAACAATAAGCATACCTTACCACCAGGGGTGCACTTGCAGGAGACATTCTATACCTGTTCCACTGTGGTGTATAAATGGAGAACTCAGGCAAGTGCAGCACTGGAGAGCTGGAATGAAAGGTGCAGGTCCTGAGTGACCTTGACTGCAGCATGTGTCTCGTGTTAGTCAGTACATTAGAGTCAGGACTTAGCACTGCCTTTGCCGGTCGGGTCACTGCCGCACCGACAAACATGCCTGAAGGAAAGGTGGATGGGGGTGGGATAGCAACGGATTCCCAACTCACTGCAACTTATTTCAAATTTCGCACCCAACCCACCTCCAATCGCGCCTGCAAGGACCTCAGAAAATTCCGGCCAGTATTTGAGGCAGAAACTATGCCAATAATACAGTTGAACAGGGTATTGGTGAGGCCACCTGGAATATTGCGCACAGTTTTGGTCTCCGTATTTATGAAAGGATATACTTGCTTTGGAGGCTGTTCAGAGAAGGTTCACTAGATTGATTACAGGGATGAGGGAGTTGACTTATGAGGAAAGGTTGAGTCGGTTGGACCTCTACTCATTGGAATTCAGAAGAATGAAAAGTGATCTTATTGAAACATATAAGATTATGAGGGGGCTTGACAAGGTGGATGCAGAGAGGATGTTTCCACTGATAGGGGAGACTAGAACTCGGGGGCATGATCTTAGAATAAGGGGCCGCTCATTTAAAACTGAGATGAGGAGAAATTTCTTCTCTCAGAGGGTTGTAAATCTGTGGAATTCGCTGCCTCAGAGAACTTTGGAAGCTGGGACATTGAATACATTTAAGATAGAAATAGACAGTTTCTTAAACGATAAGGCGATAAGGAGTTATGGGGAGCGGGCAGGAAAGTGGAGCTGAGTCCATGATCAGATCAGCCATGATCTTATTGAATGGCGGAGCAGGCTCAAGGGGCCATATGGCCTATTCCTGCTCCTATTTCTTATGTTCTTATGTTCTTATTAATCAAGATTAGATTAGCTAGGTGGATAAAGGAAAAAAGGTGTTGAAGAGATTTGGGAACAGAGTGGGTAAATGTGATTGAATTTTTTGCCTGTGTGGAGGGTAAATGCTGACATTGATAGGTTAACCTGTTTCCGTATTGTAACTTCTATGTAGATGGATACTCACTTTCTTATTGTTTCATACCACTTAGCTGGAACCCTTTCACTGATGGTAAGAAGGCATGTTAAAGAATCCACCAGTATCCATTTACATGCGGCCTGTTCTTGCACTCCTGTTTCGGGAAGCACAATGGCCAAATGCTTAGTTCTAACAGGCCTCAGGAAACAGTTAGTGTTTCACTCATGCCTTCTCATATCAGGACATGAAACACTGAAACCTGGAGCTGGCCCCTCAGATCTGTAGACATTGAAGCCCTGATTTTAATTTGTGGCACAGCGGGGAAAGAGGCGAGGGACAAGTTTGCACAGCCGCACTGGTGAGAAGCTGGGCTGTTTTAACCCCCGTGCCTCATCACTATATTTCCCATTGAAATCTGGCAGGAATGAGCAGGAGACTGGTGGGCAGGTGTTGGATTGTGGGTGAAAGGACACTGCCCTCAAGGATCTGAGGGAATGGTTCCCAGCACGAAGGCGGGGTGGTCAGGAGGCGATCACACTCAGGGAAGGGGGCAAATCGGAGCACGGGAGGCTCAAGGCTTTTTTGTGGGATGCAAAGGAGCTCTCTTGCTCCTCCTGGACTACAGATTTAAAAAGTCTGGACTTTGCTGCATCTCTAGTGGACCTGGATTCACTTGGCGACAGCTTTCCCTAGTGCAGTTGACATTGTGCACGACATATCATGTCCGGGGCTAAAATCATGCTGGTATCCAAATGCTGTCATCAGACCTTGACTTTTGAGACACCCACTGCCTTTAATGAGCGCTAGACATGCCTCCCAAAAACCTAGAATTATTGGGCTAGAAATTATGTCGCACCCTGTTTGGGGCAATAACTTTAGCGGGAGCGCAAAAGTATTGCTGGATGCTACACAATTCAATTGGACGCGAACAAAGATCAAGGGATTGCATTTTAGCAACCAAAAATGAGTGGGTTGGGGTTGGGTCAGAGATTAAAATTTTTTAAAACTCAAACCCGACCCCGACCCACCTCCAACCTGCCCACTTCCGGGTTTAACAGAGGGGGGACAACGGATGGGCAGCCTCTGATTTAACCTGTTTTCCAGGTTAACACTGGCAGGGAAGGGAAGCAAGGACAGCTTTGAGGCGAAGGTATGTGCCTTTACAGTATTGCTTGTGGGCCAGGAGGAGCAGGACTGCTTCCTCCATCCCCCAAGCTCCCCCCCTCCTCCCCCATTAAAGCGTAAACTGAACCTAGAGCCTGCAAGCCACTCAGGCACTGGGCAGGGTTTTGTTAAGTTAACTACAGGGGAAAAGATAGTTTTTAAACGAGTACTACAGGCTCTTTGGAACAGTCAAGATCAAAATTGTTCACTGCCACCCATTGTATTTGATGTGTTGGTTTACATTTTAATGGCTTTGGAGTGTTGCAAAGTACTTTGAATTGGTCCTTTCATCATGCTGATGACAGACGTAGAACTACAGCCACCAGAAGGCATTACCTGGATGCTATATATGTGTACAGTTTTGGTCTCCGAATCTGAGGAAGGACGTTCTTGCTATTGATGGAGTGCAGCGAAGGCTCACCAGACTGATTCCCGGGATGACAGGACTGACATATGAGGAGAGACTGGATCGACTAGGCTTATATTCACTGGAATTTAGAAGAATGAGAGGGGACCTCATAGAAACATATACAATTCTGACAGGTTTGGACAGGTTAGATGCAGAAAGAATGTTCCTGATGTTGGGGAAGTCCAGAACCAGGGGTCACAGTCCAAGGATAAGGGTAAGCCATTTAGGACCGAGATGAAGAGAAACTTCTTCACTCAGAGAATTGTGAACCTGTGGAATTCTCTACCACAGAAAGTTGTTGAGGCTAGTTCGTTAGATATATTCAAAAGGGAATTAGATGTGGCCCTTATAGCTAAAGGGATTAAGGGGTATGGAGAGAAAGCAGGAATGGGGTACTGAAGTTGCATGATCAGCCATGATCTTATTGAATGGTGGTGCAGGCTTGAAGGGCCAAATGTCCTACTCCTGCACCTATTTTCTATGTTTCTATGTTTCTATGTAAACAGGGGTCAGCGTCTAGCATGATTGGGTTAGAAGGATACATTGATGCTGCTGAATATCCATATGTTCAACTGGTGGTATCACCATTTTGATGGATAGGGTGTGTGTCGATGCTATGGTCAAGAAGATGGTGGCAGCACACTCACACATTTTTAGTGTGAATTGTGCTGCTCACCATGCTTTACGTGAATCACTACACATGTTCAAAGTTTCACTTGCCAATTGTCGACTGAGCAACTAGTGATAATCTTCCTTCACTGATATAAGGCCAGTCTATTTGGGGAATGCTCTGGAAGATGGAACAAGTAGGGTCACAGTACTCCAGGGAAGGTCGACCAGCTAACTGGGTTAACAATACAACATGGAAGGGCAAACTCATCATGTAATTCTTCCCACTTGACTCTGGATAATGCTGAAAGCGAATGTTCCAATGGGTAAGGTGGTCTTGGCTAGATAAGCAGCTGGATGCTGCCAGTACTTCTGTGCTGATAAGCTGTAGAGTTTCCCATGACTCCCCTGGGAGTCCCTGGCCAAAGATCGCCCTAAATGTAGGAAGTGCATCCGGGAGGGCGTTGAGCACCTCGAGTCTCATCACCGAGAGCATGCAGAAATCATGTGCAGGCAGCAGAAAGAGCGTGCGGCAAACCTGTCCCACCCATCCTTTCCCCCACCTGTGACAGGGACTGTGGTTCTCCTATTGGACTGTTCAGCCACCTAAGGACTCATTTTTAAAAGTGGAAACAAGTCTTCCTCGATTCCGAGGGACTACCTATGATGATGATGGGTTTTAGCTAGTTAAACTCCAGCAGATCTTCACACAGAGAGTATTGAAAATCCGCATCTCTCTGTTGAGGAGTTGTTGCAGCTAGGTCAATTGAACATTTGATAACTGAGATTGATAGATTTTTGTTAGACAAGGGTATTAATGGTTATGGAAGCAAGGCAGGTAAATGGAGATAAGACACCGATCAGTCATGATCTAATTGAATGGCGGAACAGGCTGAACGCCTACTCCTGTTGCTATGTTCCTATGTACCCTTTTGCAGATTTAGAGCTTCCGAGTCCTTGTGTCTTTTGCCCAGGCTCTCTGGATTCAGATTAGTGGTGTCTGTTAAGTTCAGAATAACTCCATGAGACTGTGTTGTAAGCTCAAACTATTGTGACCTTGGTCTCTTTAATATAACTCCAAAGTGAGGCAGCAGCATGGTGGATTGCCTTTTATACTTGCTTGCCCCAGGGTGCACAGGTGACCCTTAGGTCTCTCAGAGGTGTGCTCCCTAGTGGCAAATCTTACATGTTGGTGAGGTTTGCATATATAACATCACTTCCCCCCAAAGTCTTATGTAGAAGTTATTTACAGTTGAGGTGATCTGGCGCTATGCGTTCCTGGGTCGATCGCCTGAGTTGAAGTCCTGGCATGCGTGAGTTGGTCAAATCATTGCTGCACGGCAGCGCAGCTGGTCTGATTGGACTGTCGGGCATGGTGGGTTCATCGTCATGGTTGACAGCGAGGTCAATTGCTGATTGGGTGTGTGTTGGTGGATCATAGATGGTAAAGTCTTCTTCAAACTGTTCTTGGTTGTCCGTGAATCGCAGTTTGGTCTGATCCAAGTGCTTTCTGCACGTTTGCCCATTCAACAATTTAACAACAAACAGTCTATTCCCCTCCTTGGCTAAAACAGTGCCAGCAAGCCATTTGGGACCATGACAGTAATTTAGAACAAACACCGGATCATTGACCTCAATGTCACGCGATACAGCCGCACGATCGTAGTACACGTTATGCCGGTGCCGCCGGTTTTCTACATGGTCATTGAGATCCGGGTGGATTAAGCAGAGTTTGGTTTTCAGTGCTCTCTTCATTCACAATTCTGCAGGAGGAACCCCGGTGAGCGAGCGGGGGCACGTCCGGTAGCTGAGCAGGACCCAAGATAACCGGGTCTGCAAGGAGCTGTCCGTTACGCATTTCAAGCTCTGCTTGATGGTTTGGACTGCCCGTTCCACTTGACCATTGGATGCGAGCTTAAATGGGGCAGACCTGACATGCTCAATGCCATTGCGGGTCATGAACTCGTTGAATTCCGAGCTGGTGAAACATGGTCCATTGTCACTAACAAGGACGTCGGGCAAACCATGGGTGGCGAACATGGCCCTGAGGCTTTCAATGGTGGCAGTGGACGTACATGATGACATTATTTAGAGTAAGCATCCACTGCTACTGGAAACATCTTTCCTAGAAAAGGGCCACCAAAATCTATGTGGACCCTGGACCACGTTTTGGAGAGCCGTGACCAAAGGCTCAGAGGGGCTTCTCTGGGTGCATTGCTCAACTGTGAGCAAGTGTGGCATTGATGTACGCATGACTCCAATTCGGAGTCAATGCCGGGCCACCAAACGTGCGACCTGGCAATAGCCTTCATCATGACTATGCCTGGGTGGGTACTGTGAAGGTTTCATATAAACGTTTCCCTGCCTTTTTTTTGGCAAAACCACACAATTCCCCCATAGGAGACAATTCAATTGGATGGACAATTCATCCTTACATCAGTGAAACAGGTTAATTTCATCTTGCAATTCCCCATGAACCGCCAACCAGCTCCCATTGAGGATGCAGCGTTTACTAGTGATAGCACAGGGTCTTGGCTAGTCCAGGTCCTGATCTGGCGAGCCGTGACAGGTGACCCATCACTCTCAAAAGCATCCACTACCAGAAGCAAGTCTGTGGGTTGCACCATTTCCACCCCTGTGGTGGGCAATGGCAGCCGACTGAGGGTGTCAGCACAGTTCTCAGTGCCTGGTCTGTGGCGGATTACATAGTCATATGCAAACAATGTTAGTGCCCATCTTTGGATTTGGGACAAAGCATTGGTGTTGATACCTTTGCTTTCTGAGAGCAGTGAAGTTAAACGGTTTGTGGTCGGTTTCGAACTCGAACCGGAGACCAAATAGATATTGGTGCATTATCTTAACCCCGTATATACATGCTAACGCTTCTTTCTCAACTATACAGCTGGCTCTTTCAGCCTTGGATAAACTTCTGGACGCATATGTAACCGGTTGCAGTTTGCCTGACACATTAGCTTTCTGCAACACACAATCGACCCCTTACGACGACGCATCACAAGCTGGTACTAAACGTTTACATGGGTCATACAATACAAGTAACTTGTTGGAGCATAGCATGTTTCTGGCCTTATTAAAGGCTGTCTCTTGAGTTTTACCCCAAACCAAGTCGTCACCCTTGCGTAGCAACAAATGCAAGGGTTCCAGTAAAGTGCTCAACCCAGGTAGAAAGTTACCAAAGTAATTGAGGAGTCCCAGGAACGAACGCAGCTCCGTCACATTCTGTGGTCTGGGTGCATTCTTGATGGCCTCCGTCTTGGAGTCCGTGGATCTGATGCCATCTGCCGCAATCTTCCACCCCAGAAATTCGACCTCTGGTGCCAGTCACTTTAGAACCTCTTCCAGGTTATGCAAGTGTTCGGTGGTGTTGCGACCAGTGATCAAGATGTCACCTTGGAACACCACATTGCATGGAACCGATTTCAGCAAACTCTCCATGTTCCTCTGGAAGATGGTTGCAGCCGAGCGAATCCCAAAAGGGCATCTGTGGTACTCGAACAGTCCTTTGTGCCTGTTGATGCACGTCAATTTCTTTGATGGTTCAGTCAGCTCCTGTATCATGTAAGCAGAGATTAGATCGAGCTTGGTGAATGACTTTCCCCCTGCTAGGGTTGCGAATAAGTCCTCCGCTTTGGGTAGTGGGTACTGGTCCTGTAACCATACTCGGTTGATCGTTACCTTGTAGTCCCTGTAGATTCTGACCATCCCATCGCTCTTTACCACCGACACGATTGGACTGGCCCGCTCGTTGAACTCGACTGGCGATATGATTCCCTCAATTTGAAGTCTGTCCAGCTTGATCTCGACTTTCTCTCGCATCATATATGGGACTGCTCGGGCCTTGTGATGAATGGGTCGTTCCCCAGGAACAAGATGAATAACGCCAGGAATTTGTTTAGCACCTGAGCGCACGGGGCATCATCCACTGAAGACAGTGCTTTGATGCTGTCCCAGTTCCATCGGATCTTTCCTAGCCAGCTTCTGCCGAACAGCGTTGGGCCATCGCCTGGTACAATCTATAGTGGTAAATCATGCACCATTCCGTTGTATGATACTTTCACTGCCGCACTGCGGATAACAGGTATGAGTTCTTTGGTGTAAGTGCGCAGCGTTGTGTGAATCGGGCTCAGTTTTAGCCTCTGTGCCTTGTTACCCCACAGTTTCTCAAAAGCCTCCTGGCTCATGATTGATTGACTCGCCCCCATGTCCAATTCCATGGAGACTGGAATGCCGTTAAGTTTAACTTTTAACATTATCCGAGGGCTTTTGGTGGTGAAGGTGTGTATCCCATACACTTCTTCTTTATCCTCAGGTTGAGTTGCCTCTCCTGCTCATTCAGCATGATCCGCCCTGGATCGGTCGTCCTCTGCTGACTCTGCCAAATGGTGAGTCAGAGGTCATTTGCACATTCGCTGGAGGTGCCCCATTGTTCCACAGTCCTTGCACACATAGTGCTTGAATCGACATTGATGGGCTCTATGACTGCCCCCGCAGCGCCAGCATGGTGTTAATGGATTTACATTCACACCCCACAGCGGCCTCTGAGTCACCCTAAGCCTGGCCTCTGTGGTCATGTAGGCCCTATCATGTACAGTTCTGCCTGCTGAAGGCATTATTTTATCCACAGTACTTGTCGGTGAGCTTTGATGCTATGAAGATATCTGTTTCATGTTGTCGCTCGTGGATATGAAAGCCTGGGCTATCGTGATGGCCTTGCTCAGATCTAGGGATTCGGTAGACAGAAGTTTGCTAAGAATGATCTCGTGGCTGATTTCAAGCACAAAAAAGTCCCGCAACATTTTCCCCAAAGATCTGGAAATTCGCACTGTCCCGCAAGGTGTCTTAGGTTGGCGACAAAGCTCGCCACGTTCTGGCCCTCGGAGCGATGGTGCGTGTCAAAGCGCTATCTGGCCATTAAGATGCTCTTCTTCGGCTTGAGGTGATCCCGAACCAGGGTACACAGCTCTGTGTACGTCTTGTCCGTTGGTGTGTCCAGTGCCAGCAGATTTTTGACAAGGCCATATATCGATATATCGAAGACCCACATACGGTGAGGAGAATTGCCTTGTGCTTGACCGCCGTCTCAGCCATGTCCAGCTTGTCAGCCACGAAGTCGTGGTTGAGGCGCTCAACGAAGGCTTCCCAATCATCACCCTCAACAAATCTCTCAAGAATACCAACGGCAGCCATTTCCGCGTGAAAGTTCGTGATCTGTAATTTGTCGCCAGTTGTTAAGTTCAGAATAACATCATGAGACTGTGTTTTAAGCTCAAACCATTGTGACCTTGGTCTCTTTAATATAACTCTAAAGTTAGGCAGCAGCATGGTGGATTGTCTTTTATACCTGCTTGCCCCAGGGTGCACAGGTGACCCTTAAGTCTCTCACAGGTGTCCCCGCAAGTGGTAAGTCTTACACTTTGGTGAGGTTTGCATACATTACAGTGTCCTTATGGGAGGAGAGTAATAAATGCATATCAGATAACCTGGAAATTTACCTGTGTGGATTTCTCAGTTGCTTGGTTTAGAGACTCAGTGATGGGCTTCAGTGCATGTCAAGATACCAAGTGATCAAAAAATAAATTGCTTAGACTTTCTTCTCGAGAGGGCAGCAGCCATGTATCGCAAAGCCATTTCTGAATCCTCATGTAGTGAAAGTTTTATTATTTAACATTTTTTTTTAATTCGTTCCTGGGGTGTGGGCATCGCTGGCAAGGCTAGCTTTTATTGGCCATCATTAATTGCCCTTGAGAACATGGTGGTGAGCCACCTTCTTGAACCGCTGCAGTCCATGTGGTGAAGGTACTCCCACAGTGTTGTTCGGGAGGAACTTCCAGGATTTTGACTCAGCGACGATGAAGGAACGGCGATATATTTCCAAGTCACATGTGTTCGTTTTACTGTAGCTATTGAAATAACAACCTGCTGCTGCCATCATGCAAATGAAGCTCAGTTTCACACAGAATTCACACTATTTATTTGAAATATGCCACAAAAGACCAATATTTGACAAATGAACCTCAGGCTTACATTCTGTTACCGAAATTCGCTATTTTCAAGTTAGGTGTTTTATTTTAGTAAACTTAGTACAGCCACAGTGATGCACAGTTCAGAGTTTTAACATCTACAGGCATTCCTGCATTTTATAGAAGATTCTATCTGCACACACAGGATGTAGAAGGGCAAAGAAGGCAAGTCCATAGGGGAACACAAAAAATAAAGCAGCAAGAGATTGATAGAGAGAGTGAAGCATAGAATCATAGAATGATACAATACAGAGGAGGCCCATTGTGCCTATGTTGGCTGTTTGAAAGAGATATCCAATTCGAAAGAAAGAGAGAGAATATGTGTACCCTGGTGTTTGATTTGTATATGATTAAAACATTGCAACAGTTCTAAACTGGGAAGCAAACCTGAGCTCTTTGTAAGATAGCGGATGTCACAGTTAAGATAGCACACAGTCCCTTGTAAAGGAATAGGGCTGTGCTAATTAAACATCAATACATTTTTGCAGCCAATATACATGTCTATTGAAAAGGTAATATATCAAAGATTTATTTTTAAATAAAAGCGCCTGTCTTGCACAGAACAGAATTTGAAAAGTGAAATTTGATATATTGGGGGGAAAATTGCGGTTGGAGACTTCCTTCGTACGAACGCATCCGACCCGAAAATGTTTTTCGAAACTTCCTGGTGGTCCCAAAGAAACAAAGGATTCCTGTATTTTATAGAAGAGGCCTTCATTCGCTGCGCAGCGTATAGGGACCTGTCTTCCATGTACTGATGTCTATATTGCAATCACATGTAGTATTCTCATTGATAATAATGGGAACTCTGTTTGTACGAGTTCCCATTCCTGTCGATGCGAATAACCCACTAAAACAAGAAACACAGCACAATAAATAAAAAAAACACCTCGCATATCTAAAATAAATTGAAATTAAATGTAAATAAATGTTTTAGAAAAAAAAATATTTGGGGGAAATTTGTTTTAATGTGTTTTAATAGGGTTAAAAATAAAGTTATCTTAATGGACAGGGTTTTTAACATGAAAATGAATGATTACATTTAATTTTTCTATGTTTTAAAAGTGTTATGCTGGTAAAAGTAAGCTATATGCCTGCTTTTACCAGGCGTAAAAATTTGAAGGGCATGAGGTGGGCTAATAGTCCAGTCTCTCCCGCGCCAGAGGTCCTTCCTGCAGGGATGCGTTCCGATCTGTCTGAAGACATTTTGAGAGATTGGAAAAGCCGGATTTCAGCGCAAGCGCATTGCGCCCCGAGAACCGACTTTTCCGAGGCCTCGCCGGGTCCTCGCGCACTTCGTATGCACCCAGCGTGGCCACAATTTTCAGCCCATTATGTTTCTACCCCTATAACATCACCCGACTCCGCCTCTACCTCAGTTCAGCTGCTGCTGAAAGCCTCATCCATGCCTTTGTTACCTCCAGCCTTGATTATTCCAACGCACTCCTGGCCAGCATTCTATTTTTTACCCTCCGTAAACTTGATGTCATCCAAATCTCTGCTGCCCGAATCCTAACTCGCACCAAGTCCCGTTCACCCATCACCCCTGTGCTCGCTGACCCACATTGACTTCCGGTTTAGCAACGCCTCGATTTTAATATTCTCATCCTTGTTTGAAAATTCCTCCATGCCCTCGCCCCTCCCTATCTCTGTAATCTCCTCCAGCCCTACAATGCTCGTGTCAAATTTAGGTTAGATTGATGCGCCTTGGAACATTTTACTACATTAAAAGACGCTATATAAATTCAAATTGGTGTTGTGTGTTCTCTACCTTAATTAGAATGCATTCAATTGGTTTTCTAATGTTCTTATTATTCATATATTATAATCAAGACTCTTCCAATTCTGGTCTCTTGCGCATTCCCAATTTTAATCTTTCCATCATTGGCTGCCGTGCCTTTAGCTGCCAAGGCCGTAAGCTCCGGAAGGCCCCCTTGAATCCTCTTTGCCGCTCTACTTCTCTCTTCTCCTTTAAAACGCTCCTTAAAACCAACCTCTTTGACCAAGTTGGTCACCCATCCTTATGTGGCTCATGTCAAATTTAGGTTAGATTGATGCGCCTTGGGACATTTTACTACATTAAAAGACGCTATATAAATTCAAGTTATTGTTGTGTGTTCTCTACCTTAATTAGAATGCATTCAATTTGTTTTCTAATGTTCTTATTATTTATATATTATAATCAACCCAGTGGCATAGCCAATGCAAGTATATACATTTTTCTCTCTAAATCTTTTAGTCCCCTTTGCACAGTGCTGACGTTATTTAATAGGACTAAATTGGACAGTTCTACTGCATTGCTTCAATATCACTGTCATAAATGCATTTTCCCTTCCTAATAGTTTTTGTTAAAATGAGTATCCAGTTAGCTAATTTAGGCTTTGCACTTACTGGTAATGAGCCTGAGAAATAGGTCATATAAAATGCAACTCGTGAGCTATAAAATGCTTAGGGCTTTGAATTCTGAGGTTCAGAGTCGATGAGTCATTTTCTAGAAAACGTTCACATATTTCTGTTAACTTTTTACTCCCTCTGCACAACTATTGGGTTAATTAATTTTAATGAAGTGCCTTACGATGTTTTCTATATTAAAAGTGCTGTTGTTGCTGGACGAAGAGGATAAGAATGAGGACTAAGACATTAGTGTCCACATACACTGACTACTACATCTGTTCTCAGAATTATCAACATGGTTACTCATCTTGCGCTTAACATCACTGTGCTTGGTAATCTTAGCGAACACAAGACCTGAGCAAAGAATGTTGGGAGAAAGTGCAAACTGATGATTCATCTGTGTTTAGCACAGCTCTGAATATTTCCACTTCTCCAAAAAATGCAAAAAAGGCCAGCACAAAATAAGAAAAAGGTTCATTTAACTTGTTAGATGCCTTGTTAAAGATCATTAATGATGCATTAATGTAGCATTCCACATTGACATTCAAATCAAAAAGTAAGTACTTTTCTTCGAGTCATAGCTGATATTACTGAGCTTAATGAATGGGAACATTTTGAAATAGCAGTGAAGTACAAAGAGGCAAAAGACCCACAGAAAATATTACCTCTAGAAATCAGTGTACTGCAACAGAGTGGGCAACCTGGGCATGCTGGGGCTCAGACTCACGTGGGATGTGCCACTTGATCCACATATAGCTGCAAGGATGGTTAACCATCCACAACGTATTATTAGTGACTGTGAAGGTCACCACAGCATCGCCATGACTGCTGCTCCATTTGCCTCAGCATGATCCAGCAACAGGCATTGGAGGCAGGCAGAGGGCCTCATTGCTCTGATCTTCCAATGAGCTTGGCAATTTGTCATTCCCTCTTCCTTTTGCGCATATTTACAATCATAGAACTGCTATTATCCGCTCCCGTTTAGTTTTTGATGGATAGTGCTTATTTCAGTTTGGCTTTTGGACAACTGAAAATATATTTAGACGAGGGGATTAAATATAGTATCTCCAAATTTGCGGACGACACTAAGTTGGGTGGCAGTGTGAGCTGCGAGGAGGATGCTATGACGCAGGTTAGGTGAGTGGGCAAATGCATGGCAGATGAAGTATAATGTGGATAAATGTGAGGTTATCCACTTTGGTGGTAAAAACAGAGAGACAGATTAGGTGAAGGGGAGGTGCAACGAGACCTGGGTGTCATGGTACATCAGTCATTGAAGGTTGGCATGCAGGTACAGCAGGCGGTTAAGAAAGCAAATGGCATGTTGGCCTTCATAGCGAGGGGATTTGAGTACAGGGGCAGGGAGGTGTTGCTACAGTTGTACAGGGCCTTGGTGAGGCCACACCTGGAGTATTGTGTACAGTTTTGGTCTCCTAACTTGACGAAGGACATTCTTGCTATTGAGGGAGTGCAGCGAAGGTTCACCAGACTGATTCCCGGGATGGCGGGACTGACATATCAAGAAAGATTGGAACAACTGGGCTTGTATTCACTGGAATTCAGAAGAATGGGAGGGGATCTCATAGAAACGTTTAAAATTCTGACGGGTTTAGACAGTTTAGATGCAGGAAGAATGTTCCCAATGTTGGGGAAGTCCAGAACCAGGGGTCACAGTCTAAGGATAAGGGGTAAACTATTTAGGACCGAAATGAGGAGAAACTTCTTCACCCAGAGAGTGGTGAACCTGTGGAATTCTCTACCACAGAAAGTTGTTGAGGCCAATTCACTAAATATATTCAAAAAGGAGTTAGATGTAGTCCTTACTACTAGGGGGATCAGGAATGGGGTACTGAAGTTGCATGTTCAGCCATGAACTCATTGAATGGCGGTGCAGGCTCGAAGGGCCGAATGGCCTACTCCTGCACCTATTTTCTATGTTTCTATGTTTGTATAAACTTTATTTTCAGCTCAAAGATAGACTAGAAGATGGTGCAACAGTGAGTTCATTTTATTACGTTTAGCGCTAGTAGTGTACATACTTACACTGCTGCATTTTCCCTTGTGTTTGAACTTCTCCATGTTGATTGTAGATGTGCCCTATGGAATTTCAAAATCCCTCCATTATGAGTGCCTCTAACTGTAGTCCATGTGAGTTGGAGACCTGCAACTGCACGTTGGAGTTTGTAACTCAGAGCCTCCATAGCCTCCCATGTAAGTAAGCTCTCCATCATAGATGTGACTGCTTTTACCACCTGCTCAATAACAGACAGCGATGCCAACAATCAGTCCTTCATGACATCACTTGTGTGGAAGATGACAATGTATAACTGCCATTAGTAAGATGATAAAACTGATCGCTGCTACATTTCATTCTCACTAACTAAACCACAATCTTAAAAATCACATGTTCTTGATTTAGTGAAATGAGGAATATTGGGCCCTTTCTGACATCAGTGTTTGATTGTCAAGTGCACTCCAAGCTAGCCCAAAGTGCTGACAAAGGCCTCTCAAAGCATATGTAGCAGAAAAAAAACAGTGCTGCAAGTTATTTTGGAAATGATTGGTTTCACAGTTCTATAAAAGGGTTATCTCAAAGTCAATGAGTGATAGCTGATAGGTTTTCTAAAAATCTCTTTGAATATATTATATTTTGTAGAAGCAGGCTTTGAAGCAAATCTCCCGATAACAACATCTGATTCTTTTTCTATTCCTGTCTTTAAAGCAGTCACTTCACACAGTAAACTGAAGCAAATAAAGAAAAACTGCAACATTTACCATGTACTATTCACAGTATTCATATATAGAACCCAACACGTTGTCTTGGAAAGCTTTGGTGCCTCTTAGAACACTACAGTTTAACAGGGTGAATTAAAAATGGAGGCTGGGATGTCGCCAAGAGAGTGTTTACATCCTATTGTTCCTGGATAGTTGCCGTGACAAAAGTATTACATCAAAGTTTCATAAGAAGCTCATGCAACAGAATGGCTCAACTATAGCAGGTGGTATTTATTTACATTTTAATGACTTTCACAACCCCACCAGTAATCAAATTACTCGAAAGGACTGCATACCAACCCCTCAGTAAGTCACATAAACTATTTGTGGAGGTTTACAGGCAATGCTGCTTCAATTTTCAGTTCCTGTATCTATATCTTCACCTTGTGAGTCCACATGGATATTAAAATAATGATGAAGTGAGATTAAAAAGCCAAATTTGCAATTTGTTTTGTGATGCATGATAATTGGATTATTTAGTTCCACTGAAAATCCCCAGATTTTCTAACTACAGTGAGCTCCTTCTAAATTCCAGTTCTGAAGAATGATATTCCTGTAACTTTTCTCTTAATAGATGCAGAAAAACCATGCTGCAGCTTTCCAGCATTTTCTATTTTTATTTCAGATTTTCACCATTTGCAATTTTTTTTATTCTTTCTCGACGAGCAGAACTAGCATTTTATCTTTCTATGAAATTTCTACTAACAGATCTTGTAATGAGGTTCATTTACATATGTCAGACTGACTCTTTACTGCTTTAATGTTTGTTATTTTTGTAAGTGGATAAATGTGCATGAAAATCTGACACATAGTGGTCCCTCTACTGTGCATGATCCAATTCCACCAATAGTATTAAAGATCTATAGAACAAACTGAATTGGAGTCTCCACAGCTGCTGAGAGCACACAAAGCAATAGTATTAGGAGAAATTAGCCTCTTCAGGAGCTATCTGCCACTGCTGATAGTAAATCCACTTCTTTAACTAAAAAACCTTAGCCTAGAAATTGGGCGACACCGTCACGAGGTCAGAAAATAGCAGCCACCACCCGAGCGCCTTTCTCTGGCACAGAACTCAGTGGCCGCCATTTTGGTGAGTTCAGCGCTGGGTCGTAAGCTCGCCATGAAAACCCAGTGTTTAGCAGACTGACAGAGATGCTGTCAGCACCTATTAAAAGGACACATATATCTTTCAGGTAAGTTTGCATTCAAGCTTTTGGGCTGGATGTTTTGATTTTATTGAAGAAGTGGCTTGGTGCAATACATGTTAAAGGTAGTTTTAAGTGGGCAAGGAGTGCTGTTGGATGTTTGCAAAGCTTCGGATGGTAAAGTAAGCCCACTGAGAAGACAGGAAATGCTGGAAATACTTAGCATGTCAGGCAGCATCTATCAAGAGAGAAACAGAGTTCACATCTCAGGTTGAGATGCTGCCTAATCTGCAGAGTATCGCTACCATTTCATGGTTTTATTTCAGATTTACAGCATCCTCTGGC
This sequence comes from Pristiophorus japonicus, assembly GCF_044704955.1. Taxonomy (NCBI): domain Eukaryota; kingdom Metazoa; phylum Chordata; class Chondrichthyes; family Pristiophoridae; genus Pristiophorus; species Pristiophorus japonicus. The sequence goes on from NC_091978.1 coordinate 107,237,305, forward strand.
AGAGGCAGGGGAAGATGCAGAAGAGGAAGGTGCAGAAGAGGAAGATGCAGAAGAGGAGAAAGCAGAAGGAAGGATGGAGTCCAGACAGCCCCGTTCTAGCCAAGATATCTGGAATGGAATCATCCAGCTGTGGTACCAGTGACCACAGCCCCAATTACCCTTTCAACATTTGTCCTACATCTTACCTTGCCTCTGTTACTGACTATCACAGCCTTCCCTCTTAAAGAAGAACCGAAGAAATAGGAGAAAAAGTAAGCCATTTCGCCCCTTGAGCCTGCGCCGCTATTTAGTAAGATCATGGCTGATCTGATCTTGGCCTTAATTCCACTTTCCTGCCCACTCCCCATAACCTTGACTACCTAAGCACTCAAAAATCTGTCTATCTCCACCTTAAATATATTCAATGACCCAGCCACCACAGCTCTCTGAGCAAGAGAATTCCAAAGATTCACGACCCTCTGAGAGAAGAAATCCTCCTCATTTCCGTTTTAAAATGGGCGACCTCTTATTCTGAAATTATGCCTCCTAGTTCTAGATTCCCCCATGAGGGGAAACATCCTCTCGAGATCTACCATGTCAAGCCCCTGCAGAGTCTTATATGTTTCAATAAGATTCCATCTCATTCTTCTAAACTCTAATGAGTATAGACCCAACCTGCTCAACCTTTCGTCACAAGACAACCCCTTCACCTCAGGAATCAACCTCGTGAACCTTCTCTGAACAGCCTCCAATGCAAATATATCCCTTCTTAAATAAGGAGACAAAAACTATACATTGTAATCCAGGTATGGTCTCACCAACACCCTGTACAGTTGTAGCAGGACTTCCCTACTTATATATTCCATATCCCTTGCAATAAAGGACAATATTTCATTTGCCTTCCTAATTACTTGCTGTACCTGCATGCTAACTTATTGTGTCTCATGAACAAGGATCCCCAGATCCATCTGTACCACATCACTTTTTAATCTCTCCCCATTTAAATAATTATTTGTTGTTTTATATTTCCTACCAAAGTGGATAACCACACATTTTTCAACATTAAACTCCATCTGCCAAATTTTTGACCACTCACTTAGCCTATCTATATCCCTTTGCAGATTATTTGCATCCTCCACACAATTTGTTTTCCCCCTATCTTTGTATCATCAGCAAATTTGGCTACATTACACTCGGTCCCTTCATCCAAGTCATTAATATAGATTGTAAATAGTTGAGGCCCCAGCACCGATCCCTGTGGCACCCCACTAGTTACAGTTTGCCAACCGGAAAACGACCCATTCATGCCGACTCTCTGTTTTCTGTTACTTAGCCAATCCTCTATCCATGCTAATATATTACCCCCAACACCGTGAGCCCTTGGGGGTGAAATTCAGGAGCGCCAGAATGATTTCTTATCTGGTTTTACCACCGGGAGCATGGAGGCGGCTGTCCGATTCATCTTCAGATATTTGAAGATGTTTTTACGTTGGACAGGAAGTCGGTCATAAAGGCGGCAGAAGTGCGGTGGTTATTTTGGCTGAGGGGCGGAAGTTGGGGCGAGATCGAGTCTCCGCCGCTGTCAATCAGTGGCGGACAGTGGTGACATCACAGCGCGTGTTCGTCACCACACTCTCTCCCCTCCGTTAAAGGGGAGAAAATTGGGCATTTTTTAACTTCAGCCACTGAGCAACCAGGAATGGTTTCGGCCGAACCTGCAGGCATAATAGTCCGGCCGGTGGCAGCTGCAGCATTCGGCCTTCCCCTTTAATGTCCGCTGCAACGCCAGGGCCAAGAGAGAGAAGAAGATTCACTCGGCTGATTCCGGAGATGAGGGGGTTACCTTATGATGATAGATTGAGTAGACTGGGTCTTTACTCGTTGGAGTTCAGAAGAATGATCTTATAGAAACATTTAAAATAATGAAAGGGATAGACAAGATAGAGGCAGAGAGGTTGTTTCCACTGGTCGGGGAGACTAGAACTAGGGGGCACAGCCTCCAAATACGGGGGAGCCAATTTAAAACCGAGTTGAGAAGGAATTTCTTCTCCCAGAGGGTTGTGAATCTGTGGAATTCTCTGCCCAAGGAAGCAGTTGAGGCTAGCTCATTGAATGTATTCAAATCACAGACAGATAGATTTTTAACCAATAAGGGAATTAAGGGTTACAGGGAGCGGGTGGGTAAGTGGAGCTGAGTCCACGGCCAGATCAGCCATGATCTTGTTGAATGGTGGAGCAGGCTCGAGGGGCTAGATGGCCTACTCCTGTTCCTAATTCTTATGTTCTTATGTTCTTATGTTCACCAACAGAAAAAGCTGTTGGGGACACCATAATGGAGCTGGTGGATTTTTTTAGCTGAATTTCAATCGGATGGATAGCGGCGGTGCACACTTTTATGACATGCTTGTGGCGGTTGGCAGCAGCAGGGCGGAAGTGAGACAGGCCCAAAAATCCCAAACCTGAATTTGGGTTGGGACATCCAGTTGACCGCAAAGCATCGGCCATGGAATTTCACCACATGGCCGCTGCAAACGGGCGGTAACGGGTCTTACCGAGACCCTGAATTTCAGTCACCTTATCTTGTGCAGTAACCTTTTATCTGGCACCTTATTGAATGACTTCTGGAAATCCAAGTACACAACATCTACTGGTTCTCCCTTTATCCACCCTACTCGTGGCATCCTTGAAGAACTTCAGCAATTTGTCAAATATAATTTCCCTTTTATAAAACCATGCTGACTTTGTTTGAATGTATTATGATTTTCTCATTGTCCTGCTACTACTTCCTTAATAATGGACTCCAGCATTTTCCCATTGTCAGATGTTAGATTAACTGGTCTATAGTTTCCTGTTTAAATAGGGGCATTACATTTGCAGTTTTCCAATCCGCTGGGACCTCTCCTGAATTCAGGGAATTTTGGTAGATTACAACCAATGCATCCACTATCTCTGCAGCCACTGTGGTGGGGTGGAGTCGCAATTTGCCTTCTCACGTAACAATACTCATTCTCACATTTAAACATTAAATTTCGAACATCCTGTGGGAAAAATAAAATTTCTAACATTCTGTGGGAAAAATTTACTGCACAAATCATCGTGAATTTGCGTTTTAAATTGTCTTCTTCCCTCGCTCCAAACACTCAGAAATATACTCAGCGCCAATTTCCTTAAGTTAATATAGGGTTTTTCTGATCAGTACTTAAGGCCACTCTTCACCGTCCGTTAAAAAATCAGTGTTGGCAGCAATTGCTTAAATAGCCAAAAACGGCCAAAAAATGGCGCGGGAATCAGTTTTCTCACAAACCTGCGCCCAAAAATCTGGCGTACAAAAAATCCAGCACTGACAGTCGCCGCCGGTGTACAAACGTTGAGGAAAGTTACTGTAATGTCTGTAAGCTTATCATGTTTGTAGCTCCACATTGTGGATGTGGACGTATTGTGTACTGCAACTACAGAGTTAATAATAAACAGAACCAGGCATGTTCTGGAGGCTTCCGACAGAGCTGCCTGCCATGTTAGAAGCTGTGTGTGCTGTGCTCCGTAAATATATCACATTTGGCGATGAAGATAGGATTTTTCGGATGATTTAAAGATGAAATTTTGTTGGTGAAGGATTCAGCCAGCCTACAGCGAGACTTTGGGAGCTTCTCTGCCTTTGGAAAAAGCTACAAAATCCGAGGTAAAATACAGCACACTCTGTGAACAGCTAGAAATTAAAATGGCAGCACCCGCAGCAGTAATGGGACATTTGGGTGAATGTAGACATGACCGGGAACGTTTTAAAGCGTATGTGGATCGGCTAGAAATGTATTTCACTGCAAATAACATAATCGAAGTTCCAGAGAATGCAGTCCAGAATCAGGTGACATTGGAACGGAAGCGCACTATCTTCTTATCGGAAGTTGGTCCGGCATTGTACGAAACACTGATAAATCTGCTTGTGCCTGCTGAGCCAAAGGACACAACGCTTAAAGAGATTTTAATGAAGCGGGAGCAGCACTATAACCCCAAACGTTAAAAATTGTTAAAAGCTATCGTTTCGGGATACAAAATCAAAAGGCTGATGCATGTATCAGTGATTACATTGTAGCATTAAAAAAGCAATCTATTCACTGTAATTTCGGAAATTTTCAAAACCGAGCATTGCGGGACCATTTTGTTTATGGGGTGAAAAATGATGCGATCAGAAGAAAGTTATTGACGACGGATGACTTGACTTTTGAGATTGCTTGTCAGACAGCAAGGTCGATGGGCATGGCCGAACAATATTCCCGAGAATTTCAAAATAATTACGGTCATCAGTCAACCGAGGTAAATCGCCTGCAGGTTCAAAGTAAAAGGCGGTGGGGGTCCAAAGTCTCAGGAACTGGAAATTCTAACAGAGCGTCGAAGTCGTGCTATAGGTGCCGGGGACAACACATTACTCAAAGTTGTCCATATGTGAAGGCAGAGTGTTTCTACTGCAGAAAGACTAGGCATCTTGCGAAGGCATGCCAACTGAAGGGTAAACCAGCCTTTAAAGCTACAAATCCAGTGTTCAAAGCTATGAGTATAAATCCCAAGAGACTACATAGCATGGAAGAATAACAACAGGATGTGGAGATGTTAGAGTTACACGTCATCAGGAGCATGAGGTTAACGGACAGCGAGTCGGAAGGTATCAAAATCCATATAGATGTTGCGAGATTCAAGATACCAATGGAATTTGACACGGGTGCATCTGTGAGTGTAGTACCGGAGTCACTGTACCGCAACAAATTGCGTGATTTGCAACTGGAGAAATCCAAGATGGAGCTGTGAGGCTACTCGGGAAAGAAAATTCCTGTGGTAGGTCGTATCACCGTACCGGTGAAATATAAGGATCAATTTCAGAACTTGCCTCTAATAGTAGTGAAAGGAGACAAGCCTGCCTTATTAGGAAGAAATTGGTTGAGATCACTGAAGCTGGATTGGAGTGAGATTTTCCGTGTGGAAGCGAGATTTTCATCAACGAATATGGTTATCAAGAAGTATCCGAAGGTGCTCTGCGACACAGGCAGTCCAATCCAAGGCTTCAAGGCAAGTGTCAGGGTACAGAAGGACGCTAGATCGGTTTACTACAAGCCATGTTCCGTACCATATGCACTCAAGGAGAAAGTTGAGCAAGAACTCAAACGACTAGAGACTGAGAACATTATTTCTAAGATAGATCTATATAATTGCGCTACACCCATTGTTGTTGTACCTAAGTCCGATGGCAAGGTAAGATTGTGTGGTGATTATAAAGTAACCGTAAACCAGGTTCTAGTGGGTAATCTCCCCAATACATTGCGAATATAGAAGATTTGTTCACAACACTGACAGGTGGTCAGATCTTCACAAAACTGGATCTTACGAATACCTACTTACAGCTTGAACTAGATGAGGAGTCCAAGTCATGCTTGACTATAAATACTCATCAAAGCCGATATCAATTTAATAGGCTACCGTTTGGAGTGTCTTCCGCCCCTGCCATATTCCAAGGGGTGATGAACCAGATTTTGCAAGTTATTGAAGGGGTAGGATGTTATTTGGATGACATGCTAATTTCAGCACCAAATAGGCAATTTCATAATAACATATTGAAAGAAGTCCTCAAACGGCTAGAGAAGCACAGAGTACGAGTGTCAGCTTGCAAGTGTGAGTTATTTAAAAACTCAGTGGAGTACTTAGGGTACAGAGTAGACAAAGATGGTTTACATCCAACTATGAAAAAATTGGATGCAATTAGAAATGTACCCACTCCCAGGAATGTCACTGAACTTCGTTCATTCTTGGGTCTTTTGAACCATTATGGGAAGTTCCTACCAAATTTGGCTACAGTATTGAATTAACTATTGAATAAACAGGTCCATTGGAAGTGGTCAAAAGAATGTGATAGAGCATTCAAGGAGTGTAAAAGTAAATTGGTAGAGAGCAACATGTTAGTTCACTATGACATATCTAAGGCGATTAAGCTAGCATGTGATGCCTCTCCATATGGAGTTGGGGCAGTGATCTCTCATGTATTAAGTAGTGGGGAGGAGAGACTAATTGCTTTTGCTTCATGCACTCTCAGTGCCAGTGAGAATAATAATGCGCAAATTGAAAGGGAAGCTTTGGCATTAATTTTTGGAGTCAAGAAACATAGAAACATAGAAAATGGTTGCAGGAGTAGGCCATTCGGCCCTTCTAGCCTGCACCACCATTCAATAAGATCATGGCTGATCATTCACCTCAGTACCCCTTTCCTGCTTTCTCTCCATACCTCTTGATCCCTTTAGCCGAAAGGGCTATATCTAACTCCTTCCTGAATATATCCAACGAACTGGCATCAACAATTCTCTGTGGTAGGGAATTCCACAGGTTAATAACTCTCTGAGTGAAGAAATTTCTCCTCATCTCAGTCCTAAATGGCTTACCCCTTATCCTTAGACTGTGTCCCCGGTTCTGGACTTCCCCAACATCGGGAATATTCTTCCTGCATCTAACCTGTCCAGTCCCGTCAGAAGTTTATCTGTTTCTATGAAATCCCCGCTCATCCTTCTAAACTCCAGCGAATAAAGGCCCAGTCAATCCAGTCTCTCCTCATATGTCAGTCCAGTTTCACAAGAAGTCTCACAAAAGTTTCACAAATACTTGTACGGTCGTAAGTTTACCATCGTTATGGACCATAAGCCCCTAACAGCAATCCTCCATCCAAAGTCCCCAGTTCCAACATTAGCTGCAGCCCAAATGCAGAGATGGGCTTTGATTTTGTCAGCATATACATATGACATTGAGTACAGACGATTAGCTGATCACAGTAATGCAGATGCTATGTCTAGATTGCCTACCCCATCACAATTTACACCGGATAGGGAAGAAGTGTTTTATTTTCATACATTGATGAACTGCCAGTCACAGCTGAAGAGATTGGTAGAACAACCAAACGTGACCCAGTGATGTCAAAGGTGTATGATTATATTGTAAATGGATGGCCAAACCAGGTAACAGACAAAGATATTCATCCATTCTTCATTCGTAGGAATGAATTATCAGTCGATAAAGATTGTATCATGTGGGGTGCAAGAGTGGTTATACCAAATAAATTCAGGTCCAAATTATTAGCAGACCTCCATGATCAGCATCTGGGAATGTGCTTGACCAAGAGTTTGGCACGCAGTTATTTATGGTGGCCAGGTCTTGATAAAGATATTGAGTACATCATTAGTCAGTGTACGACATGTCAATCGGTAAGCAAGCAACCGCCATCAGTACCATTACAGCCATGGAAATGGGCCTCCCAGAGTGTGGCAAAGGCTACATATTAATTTTGCTGAGTTAGAAGGACAACAATTATTCATTGTGATTGATGGCCATTCGAAGTGGGTTGAGGTGTTTCCAATCTGGAAAATAACAACAATTAAAACATTGGACATTTTACGAAGATTATTTTCTTCATTTGGCCTCCCTGAAGAAATTGTTTCGAATAATGGACCACAATTTCGTTCAGAAGAGTTTGCACAATTCATAAGCACAAATGGTGTGAAACATACCAAGGTTCCACCATACCACCCTGCCTCGAATGGTGCAGCAGAATGCACTGTACAAATTGTAAAACGTGCTCTCATAAAACAAATGTTAGATCCAAATCCAAAGAAACGACGGTTGTCATTGGATCACAAATTGGCTAATTTTTTGATTACGTATCATAATATTCCTCACACAACTACTGGTAAAACACGAGCAGAGTTGTTTCTCAAACAACAGCCATGAACCAGATTCTCGTTGTTAAAACCAAATTTGGCACAGTCCGTAGAAGAGACACAAGTAAGACAGAACGAGAATCATGTTAGAGGTAGAGTAAAAGAGAGAAGTGCGAAATTAAACCAGAAGGTGAGAGTGAAGAACCATCACCATAAATGGGTAAAGTGGTTACTAGGAAGAGTGGTAAAGATATGTGGTCCTCGCACATATTTGGTAAAGATGTTTGATTATGGACAGGTTAGGTTTGTTCATATTGATCATATTTTACCTACAGACATGGAAGGAGTTGAAGGTGGAATGATTCAATTATTTCTGTCTCATCAGATAGTTTTGATATGTTAGTAGCAAATCCTACATCTAATGTCCTGGAAACAAATCCAAGAGAAAATCAGAATAAATCTGAATCCGAGTCAGGAAAACAAATAGTCTGAAATTAGAGTGAGTTTAAACAAAAATCAAGGAAATTCCGTGGAGGAAAACGTTCCTCAGGATGAGCCTCGAAGGAGTTTAGATTCAACACCATGTTTGGAAGGTTCTGTTCGAGAGCGAAGTTATCATCTTCGAAACAGAAAACAAGTGGTTAAGTTAAATTTGTAAATATGGAAAAAATAAGTCTATATCCTGTGTTATGTATAAACATGCAAGTTATGTATGATGTTTGTTATAATTACTTCTTCATTAAGGAGGGAGAAGTGTAATGTCTGTAAACTTGTAATGTTTGTAGCTCCAATTCACAATTGCTGCTGGTGGAGTACGGATGAGGATTTTTCATTCCCAAACCGCATGGGTTTAGTCAGGTCTCCTTTTATTCAATAAGCCTCGCTATTGAGATCAATATAATCATTGCTCTTATTAAGTGAGTGTTTCATTGATTCTGATCAACATTCAGGTACTGTGTATTTACAATAAAACAACTGCAACTAAAATATTAGTATCGAACTTGTAAAAACCCTTCTGATTTGCACCTGTTCCTGTGTGCAAATTGTTTGAAAAGGCATTGCTTAATTATTAAAATTGAGATCAGAGATTCCAATTAGAACTAATTTTGGATCATTAAGCATTTATAAAAGTAACAATACATTTGATCCATCCTTTGCATCCAGAGCTGGCACCTTGTTCTCTCTCCTGGAGTTCAAATTATTACTAATTGGATTCATAGAAAGGTGTTTATGTAGAAAGAACTTGCAGTTAGGTAGCATCTGATCACATCCTCTGGACATCTCAAAGCACTTTACAACCCGTTTAAAAATACAATAACTGTTCTAATGTAGGCAAAAGCGACAGCCAATTTTCACACAGGTCCCATAAACAATAAATTAAATCAATCGTGTTTTGTTGGTGATGGCTATTAAAAATTGGAAGGGATGTAAAACAGACTGCCGATTCACACAGTCAAAATTAACCCCCAGCAGTCCACAGTGCTCACATTATTTGAAGTAGAGCAAAAACTGTGTGGATGATGTTTTGGAGACCAGGGCTATCCTCTGTATCTGTAGCTGCTGACCCCCCTGAAAAACCCCTGAACAGGAAAGAACTGCCTCCAACTGAAAGTTTAAACATCTGTTTCCAGCCATTTTCATTGTTTCTCTGCGGGTTCCACTAGTCTCCCACAGAGTGGGAGAAACCCTGGGCCATTTCACGGCCAGAGTTTCAAAGTGTAGAACCAAAATGACTGAAAGCTAGGTTAGGAATGGGGCTAAATATTTCAAGGCTAAGTGAGGAGGGGTGACCAAATACTCCACAGAACACACTCGCCTAAGATTTCCGACCAGCGTTATTTTAACACTGACGACAACTTCAGCTCTTAGAATGAGAGAAGTGTCACTTACAAAAAGCAGCGAGCTGGAATTGAAGATAGGGATGTGCAGATTGATCAATGTTCTTCAAATTCATTATTTTCCATTGGGGTCAGGAAGATATTATTCATGGTATTCTTTCAAATGTCGAACTGAGCAAGTAAACCACCCTAGTAGAACAGACTGTATGTGGTCAGTGGGAGAAGCAGGCATTTTGTCATTCCATGATTTCTGAATGTAACTAAGTGACTGACTCTTTTAGAGAACAAGCACAGGCACAATGGGCTATATGGCCTCTTTTTGTGCCGTGAGATTCTAATTCAATTATCCTAAGTTCTGATGCATATATATGAGATCCAAAAACATATTTTAATACATCGACCTTTCTATTTCTTCAATTGCATCAGCTTTTCAACGACTTCAGATCCCATGGCACTATTTCGAAGAAGAGCAGGGGAATTATTTCCGGTGTCCTGCCCAATATTTATCCCACAAACAAATAAAACAGATTATCTGGTCATTATCACATTGCTGTTTGTGGGAGCTTGCTGTGCGCAAAGTCGTTGCTGATTTTCTCACATTACAACAGCGACTACACATCAAAAAGTATTTCAATGGCTGTAAAATACTTTGGGATGTCTGGTGGTAGTGAAAGGAGCTATATAAATCCACAGGCTACAAAGCCCACTTTTGTGCTTATCACCCAAAAATAGGCGTTATTTCCGGCGTGGGCGGTAAAAATGGATTTTCAGATCGCCAGCTTTGTGCCCATTCTCAAAACACCCAGTTTACATTTTTGAAAATGGGCGTTACCGCGAGCGATATCAAATGGGCGGTAACGTTAAACTTTGCTGACCTTCTGCCGTAAAGTGTCACCGTCCTTAGCAACGGCATGGCAATGCCCAATTCCCACGATTCAGGAGGTCAAGGGTCATCATGACTTCTGCAGAAGAGGAGACAGAGAGAGAGGGAGCTCAGAGGCACTGAAAGCATGCGTGCTTGTTTGGTTGTTGTGGGAGGCACGACGGAGATTCACCAGCAGCAAAAAGCCCACTAAGCACCAAGAACATAGATGGCACCAAGTTTTTGTCCAACAAATAACATATAAAATGGAAGGGATGGAGAAGACCCTGGAGCTGGTAGCCAGGAACACTGGTGGCAGGGGGCTCCTTGTGGTTCCGGATTGCCGCAATGCACCCCAAGGTGACGCACCCCCATTGCCAACCAGATATGAGAGCCAGCAGCAACATCTTGCTTGTGGCTCAGAGCACGCTCCCACCTCAGGACAGTCCTCTCCCGTATCCATCCAAGCAGCACTTCGGCCGTCACCCCCACCCCAATGAAGCATCGCCTGAGGAGTACCTTGGCTAGGTGGCTTGGAGTCAGGAGGGCAAGGGGAACGGGTAAAGGTGGGGAAGAGAAGGGGTGGGGAGAAGGGCTGGTTTGTACAGAAATACTGATGATTTCAGACTAATGTTCGGTTTAAATGTTTTTTATTTTACAAAACCTTGTAGTACATTGGCTCAGATAGCTGCACCATTACACGCTGGTGATTCCTTGACATCAAAGGGTATAATCACACTTAACTTCAATCAACGTAAACTTTCACTGTCACCAAGGTGATGCCCACCACTGATGTATGACCTGCACACCCAGCAGTGTGTCAGCCTTGGAAATGACACCAACGTTCTTTCAGGCAAAGCGATCATTGATGAGCTCCTGACGTAAGGCTCTTGCAGCTATCATGCCACCATGGGCCCTTTCATGCGGTCTATGGTGGGGGCATGGCTTCAGCGTTCAGCCTAATTGTCTGGACCGATGTCAGCGTCCGCCTCCTCGTCCTCCTCTTCCTCTCTCTGGTGAGGTGGACTGTCAGACTCATTAGGCAATTCTTGTCCCCTCCTGATAACCAAGTTGTGTAGCATGGAGCACACCACCACGAATTGAACTACCTGCTCAGGGTGATATAGGAGCTCACCTCCTGAGCGGTCCAGGCATCTGAAGTGCTGCTTCAGCACTCCAATGGTTTTCTTCACGATATTGCGAGTTGCTCTGTGGCTCTTGTTGTATCGCCTCTCGGCCTCGGTGTGGGTGTCAATTTCCTCCTGCACTCTCTGTATACTATCTGGTTTTCTATTGGATTCTGTACCTGATATTAGTCATAAACCTCATTTTCCTGTTTTATTTTAACTTCTACTAATCCTAATGCATTCTACTAGACATTTGTGTTTCAAAGGCAGATAAGCATTAGAGAAAATTAATTACACCCCTATTCAAAAAAGGGGAGAGGGATAAACCTGGCAACTACAGGCCAGTCAGTCTAGTGTCAGTGGTGGGAAAACTACTGGAGACTATTGTCAAAGACAAAATTAATTCTCACTTGAAGAAGTATGAGTTAATAAGGGCCAGCCACAAATATCAATGTGATAGGCTTTGTAAATAGGGGCATTGAATACAAAAACTAGGAAGTCATGCTAAACCTTTACAAATCACTGGCTAAGCCTCAGCTAGAGTATTGTGTACAATTCTGGGCACCATACTTTAGGAAGGGTTTTAATGCTTTGGAGAGGGTACAGAGCAGGTTTACCAGGAAGATACCAAGGATGAGGGACTTCAGTTACGTGGGGAGATTGGAGAAGCTGGGATTGTTGTGCTTAGAACAGAGAAGGTTAAGGGGCGACCGAACAGAAGTATTTAAAATAATGAGGGGTTTTGATGAGCAAATACGGAGGAACTGTTTCTTCTGGCAAGTGGGTCAGTAATCAGAGGACATAGACTTAAAATAATTGACAAAAAACTAGAGGGGAAATGAGGGGACATTTTTTCACACAAAGAGTGGTTTAGGTCTGGAACACACGACCTGAATGGGTGGTGGAAGCATGTTTCATAGGAATTTTCCAAAGGCAATTGGACATGCACTTGAAGATAACTAATTTGCAGGATTATGGGGAAAAAGCTGGGGTGTGGGATTAAATGTCAGCTGTGGCTCAGTGGGTGGCACTCTCCCCTCTGGGTCAGAAGGTTGTGGGTTCAAGTTCCACTCCAGAGACTTGAACACAAAAATCGAGGCTGACACTCCAGTGCAGTGCTGCAATGTTGGAGGTGCCATCTTTTGGATGAGATGTTAAACCAAGGCTCTATCTACTTTCTTAGGTGAATGTAAATGATCCCATGGCACTATTTCAAACAAGAGCAGGGGAGTTATCCCTGGTGTCCTAGCAAATATTCATCCTTCAATCAAGATCAATGAAACAAATTATCTTGTCATTATCACATTGCGGTTTGTGGGAGCTTGCTGTATGCAAATTGGCTGCCACGTTTCCTACATTACAACAGTGACTACACTTCAAAAGTACTTCATTGGCTGTAAAGTGCTTTGGATGTCCGGTGATTATGAAAGGTGCTATATAAATGCAAGTCTTTCTTTTTTTCTTTAAATTTCAAAGAGCCAGCACAGACATGATGGGCTGAGTGAACTTCTTCTGTGCTGTAAGATTTTATGATTCCAGGATTCTAACAATTTATCTGGCCCAAAGGTGCCTGGAATGAAGAATTACGCAGGGTTACTGGTATCAAACCAATAAACCTAAGCATTATTTGAATTCGTCACAAATAAAGGCAGTGCTTCTGTTTCAGTTGATTTAACTTGGGGAAACTATTTATCTGTCTCCTGGAATAATTACTGCAGATTGAATCTGTGCTGATATTCTCCATGGTGACTATTAGTGTGATGATGCATCACTGAGGGGGTATGGCTCGCAGTATTTTTAGCGTGGTGATTTAATTTGACAGCTCATATCCTCAGAGTGAAACACCAGATGTATTCTAAACAAATCAATTTTGCTAAATAAATTCCTTTGTGCTTACATGGCTTCATTGGCATTTAGATGGGTTCATACCCAGGCAGTGACTGCAATCAGAAGAGTTCACCAGATAATGAGATCACTGAGATGAAACAATTGAAGTTTGTTAACTCTAATGAGTACTAACTGCTGCTTTGTTCAGTACATTTCAGTTCACCAGGAATATAGTTGAGAGAGCTTAAATCCAAAGCAGTGTCATAATTAATAACCATTGATACCTTTATCATATTACCTCTTTAATTGAAGCCACTTTCCCATATTTGAGGAGAACAGTTGATCCATTTGCTTTTCTAGATGGAAAAAAAAAATCAATTATCATTTTTCGGTTCCTTTATTTGTTAGGTGTTTTAATGCTTGGAAGCTGTGTACAATCGATGTGAAAAACGCACTGGATAAAGAGTTATACCACATAGTTTGCGTCGACACAAATCACATAGTTTAATTTGTATGTGAATAACACAAAACAAATTTACGAAGAATTACATAAGGATGTATAGCCCAGAAATAGGCCATTTGACCCAACTGGTCCATGGCGGTGTGTATGCTCCTCCACAGGAACCAATTTAGACCAATAACATGACACAGAACTCTTCCATTGCAACCAAGTCACAGCAAAGTTTAAACAGATCCATTGGACCAGCTGGAGCTTTTAAGATATAATTTCAAACTCTTTAATGTTAGCAGACAGCCAACTGCAGGTGGAGTGCTCAGCTGAGTAAGACAGCTAGGAGCTGAGTCTTGCAGACCATGGGGCCGAAATTCACTGTCCCTGAAGGGACGGCTACCGCGGGGTTTGAGCGGCCGATCGAAAAAAATGATCGGCCCCTGCGGTCAGGTGATATTCCCTCCCCGAGCCAGACTCAGCTCGGTGGGGGATTTGAGCGGTGTGCACTTCCGCCGAAAATGGCGGGGTGAAGCCGCAGTAAAGGAAGGTTTGCAGCGGTGACCTCAGCAGCGTGCGGGCCGCTAGAAAGCGGCCACGACAGCGAAATTCAGCGATGAAAAGGTAGGATTTTTCCTGGCAGTGCCCCAGCGAGGTTTTCCAGTTGGTGTACGAACGCGACACTGCTGGAGTTTTGCCGCGATTGGGTCCATTTGGCAGGGAAGTAATTTTAATAATAATGAATTAATTATTAGTGTTTTTATTTCAGATTCCAGCAGCCACAGTATTTTGCTTTTGAAATAGTTTTATTAATTGTTTTGGCTCCATTAAACCTGTTGCGTGCTGCTCAGAGATTTTCAAAGACTTTTGTACAACTTTCAGGGCTGACTCTTTAGTGGAGACCTGTGGGCTGCAGAGACCTACTTGACAGGGCTCACCCTGAGGATGGGAGGAGTGTTGGGAGGGCGACATCTGGTCAGAAGCAGGGCGGCACGCAGGAAAAGGTATCACTATCAGCATTGTGCAGAGAGGCAGTGGGCAAGGGAGGCAGCAGCCATGATTCGTTCATTCTGCGCCAGACCAGTGTGCCCGCCGTCTTCACTGGCCCGTATCAGGATTGAGGTTGGCAACTGGGGACAAGGGATATCCTCTGTCCACTTGGTTGCTCACTCCACTGCGGAACCCCAGGACAGTGCCAGAGCATGCCCACAATGATGTTCATTGTGCCACCAGGTGCATCATCGAGCAGTGCATAGGCATCCTTAAACAGAGATTCTGGTACCTGGACCACTCTGCTAGCACCTTGCAGTACTCTCCTCAATGGGTCTCCACAATCATCATGGTCTGCTGCGTGCTGTACAATCTGACCATCATGAGGGGACGGCTGCTGGAGGTCGAGCCAGCAGTACCACCTGAGGAGGAGGAGGAGGAGGGGGAGGAGGAACGTCCCCATCACTCCAGAGCTAGGAGACGTCAACCCATTGCAACTATTTTAAGTTGAAACACTAATACAAGTGCCCCCTTATTAAAGGGGCACTAAAACCAACACATTAAACAAATTAAACTTTGGACGTTAAAATAAAGTAAATTAAAATTTGGTTGCCGGGGGTGATGATGCAATCCAATCCCTCCGGTGCCCACCTATCACAGAAGGCCACGAGCGTACCAGTGGCCATTGTATGCTCTATCTCCAGGGACACCCTGGCTTGGATGTATCCGCAGAAGAGAAGCAGGCAGTTGGGATGAATGACCCCCTCGACCGCCCGCTACCTGGACTGGTTAATGGCCACCTTGGCCATGCCCAGGAGCAGGTCGACCTATTGCAACCCTGGAAGGGAGGTGCAGCTATATCTCATAGCTGCTCGCTTCAGATAATCCCATCCACACATGACCCTCAGGTCCCACTTTCAATGGCCACCACAATGAGTGCCTTAACGCAGAATTACCCTGTTATATCTTCAGCACAACTCACAAATACACACAGCCTTAAGATGGCAGAACACACCGGAACTCTAGTCAGGTGATCTGTTCCCTCTTTATTTGTACACAGCACTGGCTGCAGTGCCACAGTAGTGCACATGTGGAGCTATATATATATATATATATATATTACACTTCTCCCTCCTTGATGAAGAAGTAATTATAACCAAATAATCATCATACATAACTTGCATGGTTATACATAACAAAAGATATGGACTTATTTTGCCATATTTACAAATCAAGCTGAACCACTTATTTTCTGTTTCAAAGTGGATACCTTCGCTCTCGAACAGAACCTTCCAAACATGGTGTCAAATTTAAACTCATTCGAGGCTGATCCTGAGGAAAGTTTTCCTCCAAGGGATGCCCTTGATTTCCATTTGGACTCTCTCTCTTTTACTCTACCTCTATCAAAGTAACTGCATGCAAAGCTCTTGGTCAAGCACATTCCCAGCTGCTGGTCATGAAGGTCTCCTAATAATTTGGACCTGAATTTATTTGGTATAACCACTCTTGCACCCCACCTGATACAATCATTATCAACTGATAATTCATTCCTATGAATGAAGAATGGATGAATATCTTTGTCTGTTACCTGGTTTGGTCAGCCATTTGTGAAGTAATCATACACCTTTGACATAACTGGGTCACGTTTGGTTGCTCTACCAATTTCTTCAGCTGTGACTGGCAGTTCATCAATGTATGAAAAATAGAACACTTCTTCCCTAGCGGGTGTAACTTGTGATGGGAAAGGCAATCTAGACATACTATCAGCATTACTGTGCTCAGCTGATCGTCTGTATTCAATATATGTATATGCTGACAATATCAAAGCCCATCTCTGCATTCGGACTGCAGCTAATGTTGGAACTGGGGACTTTGGATGGAGGATTGCTGTCAGGGGCTTATGGTCCGTAATGATGGTAAACTTATGACCATACAAGTATTTGTGGAACTTCTTGACCCCAAAAATTAATGCCAAAGCTTTCCTTTCGATTTGAGCATAATTACGATCACTAGCACTGAGAGTGCGTGAAGCAAAAGCAATTGGTCTCTCCTCCCCAATACGTAATACATGAGAGATTACTGCCCCAACTCCATACGAAGAGGCATCACATGCTAGCTTGATCTCCTTAGATACATCATAGTGAACTAATATGGTGCTCTCTACCAATTTGCTTTTACACTCCTTGAATGCTATATCGCATTCTTCTGACCACTTCCAATGGACCTGTTTTTTCAATGGTTAATTCAGTGGATGTAATACTGTAGCCAAATTTAGTAGGAACTTCCCATAATAGTTCAAAAGACCCCAAAATGATCGAAGTTCAGTGACATTCTTGGGAGTGGGTGCATTTCTGATTGCATCCAGTTTTTTCTTGGATGTAAACCATCTTTGTCTACTCTGTGCCCTAAGTACTCCATGGAGTTTTGAAATAACTCACACTTGCGAGCAGACACTGGTACTCTGTGTTTCTCTAGCCATTTGAGGACTTCATTCAATATGTTGTTATGAATTTGCCTATTTGATGCTGAAATTAGTATGTCATCTAAGTAACATACTACCACTTCAATACTTTGCAAAATCTGGTTCATCACCCCTTGGAATATGGTAGGGGTGGAAGATACTCCAAATGGTAGCCTATTAAGTTGATATAGGCCTAGATGAGTATTTAAAATCAAGCGTGACTTGGACTCATCTGGTTCAAGTTGTAAGTAGGCATTTGTAAGATCCAACTTTGAGAAGATCTGACCACCTGTCAGTGTTGTGAACAAATCTTCTACATTTGGCAATGTATTGGGGAGATTACCCTCTGGAACCTGGTTTACAGTTACTTTATAATCACCACACAATCTTACCTTACCATCGGACTTAGGTACAACAACAATGGGTGTAGCCCAATTACATAGAACTATCTTAGAAATAATGTTCTCAGTCCCTATTCTTTTGAGTTCTTGCTCAATTTTCTCCTTGAGTGCATATGGTACGGAATGTGGCTTGTAGTAAACCGATCTAGCGTCCTTCTATACCCTGCCACTCACCTTGAAACCTTGGATTGGACTGCCTGTGTCGCAGAACACCTTCGGATACTTCTTGATGATATCATCCTTTGATGCAAATCTCGTTTTAACACGAAAAATCTCACTCCAATCCATCTTCAGTGATCCCAATCAATTTCTTCCTAGTAAGGCACCTGCCACTACTAATAGAGGCAAGCTCTGAAATTGATGCTTGTATTTCACCGGTACAGTGATATGACTGACCACAGGAATGTTCTCTCCTGAATAGCCTCGCAGCTCTATCTTGGATTTCTCCAGTGGGAAATCACGCAATTTGTTGAGGTATAGTGGCTCCAGTACTACATTCACGGATGCACCAGTGTCGATTTCCAGGGGTATCTTGGTTCTGCAACATCTATGTGCATTATGATACATTTCGAATTGCTGTTAGTTAACCTCGTGCTCCTGATGATGTGTAGCTTTAAAACCTCCTCATCCTGTTGTTTTTCTTCCATGCTATGTAGTCTCTGGGATTTCTACTTATAGCTTTGAAAGCTGGTTTACCCTTCAGTCGGCATGCCTTCTCAAAATGCCCAGTTTTCCTGCAGATAAAACACTCTGTCTTCACATATGGACAACTTTGAGCAATGTGTTGTCCCAGGCACTGATAGCAGGACTTCAATGCTCTGTTACCATTGCCAGTTTCTGAGACCTTGGGACCCAACTGCCTTTTAATTTTAACCTGCAGGTGATTCACCTCGGTTGTCTGACGACTGGAAATAGTATGAAATTCTCAGGAATACTGGTCGGCCATGTTCATGATATAGCTGTCTGACAAGTTAAATCAAAAGTCAAGTTAGGAGTTGTCAATAACTTTCTTCTGATCGCATCATTTTTCATCCCACAGACAAAGCGGTTACGCAATGTTTGGTACTGAAAGTTTCCGAAATTACAGTGAATAAATAGCTTTTTTAATGCTACAATGTACTCATTGATATTTTCTTCAGTTAACTGATCTCGTATTCCAAAACGATAACTTGCAGCAATTTCCAGGGGCTCAAGACTGTAGTGCTTTAAAAGTTGTGTCCTTTGGCTTGACAGGCACAAGCAAATTTTTCAGGGTTTCATACACCTCCGGCCCTGCTTCAGTAAAGAAAATATCCCTTTGTCGCTCCAACACCACCCGGTTATGGTTTTCAACATTGGAGACTTCGATGATATTTGCGGTGAAAACCATGTCTAGCCGCTCCACAAATGCTCCGAAACTTTCACAGTCATGTTGAAACTCCCCCAAACGCCCTATTATTCCCATAGGCGCGGCCATCTGGACTCTGGCAATTCAAACAAGTGTGCTTGTAATTTACCTTGGATTTGTAGCTGTTAATCAAAACAGAGAAGCTCTCAAAGTTTCTCTGTCGGTTGGCTGAATCCTCCACCAACAAAAATTGCAGCTTTTTTTTCCGATTATCCCATCCTCATCGCCATTGTTATATCTTCAGTACAACTCACAAACACACTCACAGCCTTAAGATGGCAGAATACTCCGGAACTCTGGACCTGTTCCTTCTTTATTTGTGCACAGCACTGGCTGCAGTGCCACAGTAGTCCACAGGTGGAGCTATATATATTACATACCCCTCCCAAATGAAACACCTGACCAGGTATATGTGCCAAAAATGAAGATTTATCCAATTATCAAATCACTGCAAAAACAGAACATAAAGAACAATATAATAATACTGTAATCAATTTTTACCCCTGTGCATCTCACTATAACAACTGTTATGCGTGACTACTGTTGTGTACGCGTAAATAACTGACAAACTGAGCCAGGAGAAAAGTAACTTAAACCATGTGCTTTTATAACAACTCCCAAAATGGTGTCCCCAAACTGGCATGAACCAGCATGAATACAGCAACTGTGAATATCTCCCGCAGGGTCCTAATGCCCATCCTGTGAGCTGTAACAAACAAATAGAGTATGAACACAACATATTTCCCCCCTTGTTAAAACCGCAGTCTATGTACAAACAAAGTCCTTGAGATAGCCAAGCCATGTTCTAATACACTGAGACTGGCATGGAGCTTGCGGTGTATGATCAAGGTTTTCAGTTAGGAAGCAGAACGGTGCCTCTGTCCCATCCTGCTGGTCTGTTGGCCTGTGAGTTCGGATCAGTCTACAAGCGTTTCATCGAGTTCCATCATTGAGCTCATAGGTGTGAGGGCTGAACTGTTTTGGAGGCAAAAATAAAGATGTGAGCTTATGAGTCTGGTTTGGGCCAATCTCTGACCCAATCTCCGTTCTTCAGTTGGGGCTTTTGAGTGCGTCGTTTTGTGTCAGTGTACCACTTCACTTTTCGTTAACGTTCCGAAATCTGGGATGTGAGTGGGGTTATCTTCGCGCGAGGTTTGGCTGGGAGTTTGTGAATGTCCAGTAGCCAGCGAAGATTCCTCCCAATCATGAGCTCAGCGGGTGTCTTCCCCATGAGCGAGTGCTTTGTCGAACGATCTGTGCGGAGAATGGTTTGAACTGCTTTGACGAATAGAAACATAGAAACATAGAAAATAGGTGCAGGTGTAGGACATTCGGCCCTTCAAGCCTGCACCACCATTCAATAAGATCATGGCTGATCATTCACCTCAGTATCCCTTTTCTGCTTTCTCTCCATACCTCTTGATCCCTTTAGCCATAAGGGCCATATCTAACTCCCTCTTGAATATATCCAATGAACTGGCCTCAACAACTCTCTGCGGTCGAGAATTCCACAGGTTAACAACTCTCTGAATGAAGATGTTTTACCTCATCTCAGTCCTAAATAGCTTACCCCTTACCCTTAGACGGTGACCCCTGGTTCTGGACTTCCCCAACATCGGGAACATTCTTCCTGCATCTAACCTGTCCAGTCCCGTCAGAATTTTATATGTTTCTATGAAATCCCCTCTCATCCTTCCAAACTCCAGTGAATACAGGCACAGTCGATCCAGTCTCTCCTCATATGTCAGTCCTGCCATCCCGGGAATCAGTCTGGTGAACCTTCGCTGCACTCCCTCAATAGCAAGAACATCCTTCCTCAGATTAGGAGACCAAAACTGAACACAATATTCCAGGTGAGGCCTCACCAAGGCCCTGTACAACTGCAGTAAGACCTCCCTGCTCCTATACTCAAATCCCCTAGCTATGAAGGCCAACATACCATCTGCCTTCCTCACCGCCTGCTGTACCTGCATGACGACTTTCAATGACTAATGTACCATGACACCCAGGTCTCGTTGCACCTCCCCTTTTCCTAATCTGCCACCATTCAGACAATATTCTGCCTTCGTGTTTTTGCCACCAAAATGGATAACCTCACATTTATTCACATTATACTGCATCTGCCACGCGTTTGCCCACTCACCTAACCTGTTCAAGTCACCCTGCAGCCTTTTAGCGTCCTCCTCACACTGCCACCCAGCTTAGTGTCATCTGCAAATTTGGAGATATTACACTCAATTCCCTCATCCTATTCATTAATGTTTGACCTGCTGCGAGATTGGCTTTCAAATGATGCGGTTAAAACGCTCAACACGTCCGTTGCATTGAGGATTGTACCGAGCAGTAAGGCGATACTCGATAGCATTGTGATGTATGTGCAACACAAATCACTGACTCCACACAGACTGGTGTTGTAGTAACTGCTGCGACCTTGGTCCTTTATTGTGTAACTCCAGAGTGCGCCTTAGGTATGGTGGGCAGCCTTTTATACTCTGTCTCGCAGGTACTTTCGGGTCTCCCACCACAGTGCCTCTTGTGGCGCATCATTGTAACTATACATTTAATGAACATGGACAATACATAACAAGCATGACGAGTGAGGAAATATGCAGACTGGTCGGACACAAACTGTGGTCCATTGTCAGTGATTATGACCTCTGGGATGCTCCAGTTCGTGAATATATGCTGCAAAATAGTGACGATCGTTGATGAGGTCACTGAACTTCTTGTAGCGATTTCTGGCCATTTGGAATGCAGGTCATGTACTACAACAAGGAACCGCTGGTGCTGTGGAGCTGCTTCAACTGGACTGAAGATATCCAACTGAAGTTGTTGCCATGGATTTTGTGGCCATGGAATGGGCTTCATTGACGCTGGTCGGATGTTTGTGGCCTTTTCACTCAGACTGCATGCTTCACAGTGTGAGACAAACTCCTCGATGCGAGTGTCTATCCCAAGCCACCATACTGAATCGCAACATCTCTGCTTCATGCGGACAATGTCACGGTGTCCAACGTGTGCCAATGAGAAACCGCACTGTTGAAGCAACTTGGGAATTACTACTCTATCACCACGAGCTAGGCAGCCATCGTTCCAAATGGAAAATTCATCACAAAGTTTGTGGAAGGTTTTCAGCTCTTCCGGAATTTGCTTAGGCCACTCAGTCTGGAGGAAGTGGCACATGTGCTGGAGTGTAGCATCACTCTGTGATTCGGTTTTGAGTTCGTCGCAGGATACAAGGTTTCTAATGGACTGAGAGATGATCAACATGACATATGTGTCATCATCTGTGAATAAGTCAGCGCCAGAATCCGAAACAGATGTAGAGTGGCTGAGCATGTCAGCTACGTGTTTGCTGTACATCAAAGTTATACTGATGAAGGCGATCTGCCCATCGGTTGATTCGTAGTGGTCTGTACCCAGATCCAGTTGTAGCGAGTAGCGTAGTTAGCACTTGGTGATCCGTACGGAGGGTAAATTTCCTGCTATAGAGGTAGATGTGCCAGCGTTCACATGCATAGATACAAGCGAGTGCTTCGCGTTCCCCTGTAGAGTATTTACATTCTGCAGACGAGAGAATGTGAGCGGTGAAGGTGACTGAGCATTCCAGGCCGTCAATCCATTGCGAGAGCACAGCACTCATGGTGGTGCCTGATGTATCCGTGGTGATGTACGTAGTGGCATTCGGATCAAACTGCGCGAGGATAGGAGGGGATGTGATTTTCTCCTTAAGCATGGTGAATTCCTGAGCCTGGGAATCTGTCCATTCCCAAGGGACGGCCTTGCACAGCAACCTGCGAAGTGGTTCGGCAATGTGCGCGTAGTGCGGGACGAACTTCAGCTCGAAGTTGCAAATGCCAAGGATTGGTGACAGTTCTTTGACGTTGGTAGTCTCCTGCATTCATTGGACCGTCTCTATGTGTCGCCTTGACACCTTGTGCTGTGACTCTGTAACCCAGAAAGTTTATTTCTCCAGCAGCGAATGTACACTTATCGACATCAAGTGTAATGTTATGTATAGCAAGTCTAGCCAAGACTACGTAAAGTCGCTGGTCATATTCTTCCATTGTCCGTCCATGGACGACGATATCGTCAAGCAGATTGAGGGCTCCCTCTATGCCTGCTAGCATAGTAGTGACAATCTTCTGAAATGCACTTGGTGCAAAAGATGGTCCGTAGGACATGAGTCGATACTGATACAGACCATCATGCGTCGTGAATGCCGTGAGCGGTTTTTCAGATAACTGCGGTGCATCCCAGAGTACTTAAGAAGGTGGCCTTGGAAATAGTGGATGCATTGAAAGTCATTTTCCAACATTCCATTGACTCTGGATCAGTTCCTATGGAGTGGAGGGTAGCCAATGTAACCCCACTTTTTAAAAAAGGAGGGAGAGAGAAAACAGGGAATTATAGACCGGTCAGCCTGACATCGGTAGTGGGTAAAATGATGGAATCAATTATTAAGGATGTCATAGCAGTGCATTTGGAAAGAGGTGACATGATAGGTCCAAGTCAGCATGGATTTGTGAAAGGGAAATCATGCTTGACAAATCTTCTGGAATTTTTTGAGGATGTTTCCAGTAGAGTGGATAAGGGAGAACCAGTTGATGTGGTATATTTGGACTTTCAGAAGGCGTTCGACAAGGTCCCACACAAGAGATTGATGTGCAAAGTTAGAGCACATGGGATTGGGGGTAGTGTGCTGACATGGATTGAGAACTGGTTGTCAGACAGGAAGCAAAGAGTAGGAGTAAATGGGTACTTTTCAGAATGGCAGGCAGTGACTAGTGGGGTACCGCAAGGTTCTGTGCTGGGGCCCCAGCTGTTTACATTGTACATTAATGATTTAGACGAGGGGATTAAATGTAGTATCTCCAAATTTGCGGATGACACTAAGTTGGGTGGCAGTGTGAGCTGCGAGGAGGATGCTGTGAGGCTGCAGAGCGACTTGGATAGGTTAGGTGAGTGGGCAAATGCATGGCAGATGAAGTATAATGTGGATAAATGTGAGGTTATCCACTTTGGTGGGAAAAAAAGAGAGACAGACTATTATCTGAATGGTGACAGATTAGGAAAAGGGGAGGTGCAAAGAGACCTGGGTGTCGTGGTACATCAATCATTGAAGGTTGGCATGCAGGTGCAGCAGGCGGTTAAAAAAGCAAATGGCATGTTGGCCTTCATAGCAAGGGGATTTGAGTACAGGGGCAAGGAGGTGTTGCTACAGTTGTACAGGGCATTGGTGAGGCCACACCTGGAGTATTGTGTACAGTTTTGGTCTCCTAACCTGAGGAAGGACATTCTTGCTATTGAGGGAGTGCAGCGAAGGTTCACCAGACTGATTCCCGGGATGGCGGGACTGACCTATGAAGAAAGACTGGATCAACTGGGCTTGTATTCACTGGAGTTCAGAAGAATGAGAGGGGACCTCATAGAAACATTTAAAATTCTGACGGGGTTAGACAGGTTAGATGCAGGAAGAATGTTCCCAATGTTGGGGAAGTCCAGAACCAGAGGTCACAGTCTAAGGATAAGGGGTAAGCCATTTAGGGCCGAGATGCGGAGGAACTTCTTCACCCAGAGAGTGGTGAACCTGTGGAATTCTCTACCACAGAAAGTTGTTGAGGCCAATTCACTAAATATATTCAAAAAGGACTTAGATGAGGTCCTTACTACTAGGGGGATCAAGGGATATGGCGAGAAAGCAGGAATGGGGTACTGAAGTTGAATGTTCAGCCATGAACTCATTGAATGGCGGTGCAGGCTAGAAGGGCCGAATGGCCTACTCCTGCACCTATTTTCTATGTTTCTATGTTTCTATGTTTCTATGTAGAGTTTCGTAAAGACTATTCAGCCGCAGAATTCTGAAGACAGTTCGTCGATGGTAGGAAGAGGATGATGGCCTTCTTGATCTCTTTCACGTCGATGCACAGGCGGATCTCCCCATCTTTACGCCAAGTAATGACTAAGTTCGAGATCCAGTGTGAGGAATTGATGCTCTCAATGATTCCCTGAGATTTGAATCACGTTAATTCAGTGGATACTTGGTCCGAACCGAGAATGGGAGATGGTGAAGTCGCTGTATAACCTGTTTGACAGAAGGGTCAACATGGGAACGATGGCAGAATTTTGTTGCCACTCCAAATCCTGTGAAAATTGAGGGATACTGCTTGTCAAAGTCTACCATGTACACAAGCGTCCCGGTTGGGTTGTGAACCCACAGCATGCAACCCGCCACCACCTCAGTGAGACGCCAACACTGCACGAGGTAGAAAAAGCCGTAAGGCAGCTCAAAAACATCTAGGCTGCGGGTGCGGACGGAATCCCTGCTGAGGCGTTGAAGTATGGCGGAGAGGCACTGCTGACACGAATACACGACCTCATCTCTATCATCTGGAGGGAGGAGAGCATGCCAGGGGATCTCAGAGATGCAGTAATCGTGACCATCTTTAAAAAAGGGGACAAGTCCGACTGCGGCAACTACAGAGGAATCTCCCTGCTATCAGCCACTGGGAAAGTCGTCGCTAGAGTCCTCCTCAACCGTCTTCTCCCCGTGGCCGAGGAGCTCCTCCGGGAATCACAGTGCGGATTTCATCCCCTCCGGGGCACAACAGACATAATTTTTGCAGCGCGACAGCTACAGGAAAAATTCAGAGAACAGCACCAGCCCTTATACATGGCCTTCTTCGACCTTACAAAGGCCTTTGACACTGTCAACCGCAAGGGTCTATGGAATGTCCTCCTCCGTTCAGATGCCCCCAATAGTTCGTCACCATTCTCCGCCTGCTTCATGACAACATGCAGTCTGTGATCCTGACCAACGGATCCATCACAGACCCAATTCAAGTCCAGACCGGGGTCAAACAGGGCTGCGTTATCGCCCCAACCCTCTTCTCAATCTTTCTCGCCGCCATGCTCCACCTCACAGTCAACAAACTCCCCACTGGAGTGGAACTAAACTACAGAACCAGTGGGAACCTGTTCAACCTTCGCCATCTCCAGGCCAGGTCCAAGACCACCCCAACATCTGTCGTTGAGCTACAGTACACGGACGATGCCTGCGTCTGCGCACACACAGCGGCCGCACTCCAGGACATAGTCGATGTATTTACTGAGGCATACGAAAGCATGGGCCTTACGCTAAACATCCATAAGACAAAGGTCCTCCACCAGCCTGTCCTCACCACACAGCACTGCCCTCCCCAGTTATCAAGATCCATGGCACGGCCCAGGACACCGTGGACCACTTCCCCTATCTCGGGAGCCTCCTATGAACAAGAGCAGGCATTAACGATGAGATCCAACACCGCCTCCAGTGCGCCAGTGCAGCCTGCGGTTGCCTGAGGAAAAGAGTGTTTGAAGACCAGGCCCTCCAAACCGCCACTAAGCTCATGGTCTACAGGGCTGTAGTAATACCTGCCCTCCTGTATGGCTCAGAGACATGGACCATGTACAGTAGACACCTCAAGTTGCTGGAGAAATATCACCAAAGATGTCTCCGCAAGATCCTTCAAATCCCCTGGGAGGACAGGTGCACCAACATCAGCGTCCTCACTTAGGCTAACATCCTCAGCTTTGAGGCACTGACCACACTCGATCAGCTCTGCTGGGCAGGCCACATAGTCCACATGCCAGACACGAGACTCCCAAAGCAAGTGCTCTACTCGGAACTCCTTCATGGCAAATGAGCCAAAGGTGGGCAGCGGAAACGCTACAAGGATACCCTCAAAGCCTCCCTGATAAAGTGCAACATCCCCACTGACACCTGGGAATCCTTGGCCCAAGACCGCCCTAAGTGGAGGAAGTGCATCCGAAAGGGCGCTGAGCATCTCGAGTCTCAACGCCGAGAGCATGCAGAAATCAAGCGCAGACAGCGGAAAGAACATGCGGCGAACCAGTCCCAACCACCCCTTCCCTCAATGACTATCTGTCCCACCTGTGACAGAGTCAGTGGCTCTCGTATTGGACTGTTCAGCCACCAAAAGAACTCACTTCAGGAGTGGAAGCAAGTCTTCCTCGATTCCGAGGGACTGCCTATGATGATGATGATGTTGAAACTTTGAACCCAAGCTTGTCAAAAAGGTCAACACTCATGAGGCTTCGTCCCTTCGTGACGTGAAAGGCAAAGTTCTCCAATGTTATATCCTTGTAGTATATCGGGACAGATATGACCCCAAGTACCTCAATTATGGAGTCGGATTACGCATGTAGAGTGGAGGTTGCGGGCTGCAGTTGACAGTGCATGAAGTGGGTTTTGTACACAGCCTCGCTCAATTAGTAGACATTGGCTCCAAGGTCAATGAGGAGGCAGATGGGCGTGTAATCAATGTTTACCTCACAGTCCTTGAATTTGTTCGAACCGATGTGTGAAATGTTACTAATGGTGTAAACCATACTGGGTTCATCACTATCGGGGTTGTCCACTTGTCGAATATGCTGCGATAAGTGACAAAACACGAGCAAAATGGTTCAATTTACCACATGCAGAGCATTTCTTCCCATGTGCAGGGCAGTTAGGACTTTTTGCTGAGTGTGATTTGTCCCCACAGTTAAAGCAGTGGCAGTTAGGCCTGCGATCCGTAGTGGGTGGCTTATTACTAACCTTGGGTCTCTGCTGTGATTTCCACTTTGGACGAACACCTTGCACATGGGCTGTAGCTGAAGTCTGCTGCACAGGAGGAGCAGGAGATCTGATCGCTTTTGAATCAGAAAGCGCTGATTCGATTTGGATGGCCAAATTAGTTGCTTTATCCGATGTTAATTTGTCATCCTCCATTAGCAAGCGTTCTCGAATGCGGGGATTGTTGTTTACTCAATAATTTGATCCCTGATCATTTCCTCTGTAAGTGATCCAAAGTTACACGTAGTGGCCAGCTCAGTTAATGAAATGATATACTGTTTGATTGGTTCACCGTTCCCTTGCCCCCTTTGACGGAATTGGTATCTCTTCATTATGATACTTCTCTTTGCCCAAAATAGTTTTCTCGGATGCTTACCATTTTGTCATAGGACTCAATGTCCTCGATTTGGCCAAAGATGTGTTGGCCTTCGGTGCCGTGGTGGATAAGTATTGCACGGCGGCGAGCTAGTGTTACGTTGTCACCGTCTAACCCACTCGTCGCGATGTATGTAGAAAAACTTTTTATCCATTTCAGCCACGGAATTGGAGCATCCCCGGGTGTGGAAAGGAAAGGTGGGGGGGTGGGGTTGGGAGGTTAATTTGAGACATCCTTGTCGCCAAATGATGTTGTGTACGTGTAAATAACTGACAAACTGAGCCAGGAGAAAAGTAACTTAAACCGTGTGCTTTATAACAACTCACAAAATGGTGTCTCCAAACCGGCATGAAACAGCATGAGTCATCATCATCATAGGAAATCCCTCAAAATGAGGATGACTTGCTTCCACGCTAAAACGGGATGAGTTCACAGGTGTTTCAATGAAGGACCTAATATTCCAGATCCCGAACTGCATCTTGAGATGTCATATATTTCACCATCTTGCAATGACATAGTCATGTAACTGAAACTCATGTACACTGTACCTGTACCCTAGAAATGCATACGCTGACCACAGGAGGTGAACTTGTGGGAGACACTCCTCACCTGGGTTTCCAGGTATAAAAGCGGAGGTTCCACCCAGGGTCAGCACTCCTTGGTCCTGGCAATAAAGGTGAAGGTCACAGAGTGACCGTGTCTGATATATCTATGTCTCGTGTGAGTTTGTAGAGGTGCAGGGACACTACATTTGGCGATGAGAAACGGGAATCACCAAACCACAAGGATGGCCACCGGTGACACAGAGGAACATTACTGTGTGGGTGAGGACTGGGACAATTTCATGGAAAGACTCCAGCAGAGCTTTGTCACAAAGAACTGGCTGGAAGAGACAGCGACTGACAAGCGGAGGGCGCATCTACTGACCAGCTGTGGTCCACAGACGTATGCGCTGATGAAAGACCTGCTCGCACCCCAAAAGCCAACAGACAAGTCCTTTGAAGAGCTCAGCCAGCTGATCAGTGAGCATCTCAAGCCGACGTCGGGAGGGACAAAACGTCTCGGACTTCGTGGTGGAACTTTAGTGCTTGGCCAGTCTTTATAAGTTCTCCGATGCCTGCAGGGGGGAGATGTTAAGGGACTTTTTCATCGAGGGCATTAATCATACCGGCATTTTCAGAAAGCTCATAAAGACTAAGGACTTGACTTTAGAAGGGGCGGCGTTGATAGCTCAGACCTTTATGGCAGGGGAAGAGGAGACCAAGCTAATTTACACGCGCAGCCCTTGTCCAAACGTGGCGATGGACCAGGGAGTTAACATAGTGAATGCGGCTCGGGACCCTGCAGGCAGGCAAGGGCATTTCAAAACCGCCCAGGCAGCAACAGGCTCTAGGGTGGGCCCGCAACAAGGACAATGGAAAGGGGATCGGCAATTCACGCCATCTCGAGGAACAATGCATCCCGCGATGGGACCATAAACACCCACCGTCAGAGTGCTTAGAAACAGCCAAATGGGCAATCAGAGAGGAATGCCTGGTAATAGTCCTTTTGTTAACAGCAATCTCAATCTCAGCTCATGCTGGAGATGCGGGGGTAGACACACTGTGAAAAGCTGCAGGTTCCATCAATATACCTGTAGGATTTGTAATGTCAGTGGATACTTGGCCAGGATGTGCAAAAAGGCAGTAGTGAGGCTAATCTGTGAGACAGAGGAAACAGACGAGAGGTCTGCAATACAGGATGAGACCTGGGGTAAAGCCATAGATGCTGACATTCAGCGGGTTCATGTGGCTGACGTCCACAGCTCATACCACTAAAACGCCACCCATGATGATGAAAGTCTTACTGAATGGTATCCCAGTGCACATGGAGCTGGACATGGGAGCGAGCCAGTAACTCATGAGCGCCCAACGATTTGATGGACTATGGCCACACAGAGCTAGTAGGCCCAAACTGTAACGCAATGAGATGCAGCTACGGACGTACACAAAAGAGATCATCCCAGTGCTGGGCAGTGCAAACTTGGTAACACATAATGGATTACAGAACCGGCTGCCACTCTGGATCGTTCTGGGAAATGGCCCCGCACTTTTGGGGAGGAGTTGGCTAGCTGAGATGAATTGGAAATGGGGGGATGTGCATGCCATTTCATCCGTGGAGCGAAGTTCATGCTCACAGGTCCTGCAAAAATTCAGGACACTGTTTCAACCTGGTGTCGGAACGTTCAAGGGCACTAAAGTAGTGATACGCATCACTCCAGACGCCAGACCAGTGCACCACAAAGCCAGAGCGGTGCCGTACGTGATGCGTGAGAAAATTAAATGTGAACTGGACAGGCTGCTCAGAGAGGGCATAATTTCGGCCATTGAATTCAGCGACTGGGCAAGTCCCATCGTTCCCATCCTCAAAGCAGATGGCTTGGTTAGGATTTGTGGTAACTACAAAGCCACCATCAATCGAGTATCGCTGCAAGACTGTTGTAGGCATTAGGCACCTGCTGAATATATCAAAACACTAGGCATTAGGCACCTGCTAAATATATCTAAACTCATATAGGTTTAAAGTGGCCACATATAAAATGGCTGCCCAAGCATGATGGGAACTCAGTTAGTCAAGCAATGAACTATTGACTGAGGCTGACCGAGCAATGACCGAGTGAGGCCCACTACCGGGAATGCCTTGGATCATCCACTTGAGACTTATAACGAACCATTCTAGTACCTGGTGTGGAATGTCCTTAATCAAGGCCTTCGAACAACAAAGCCCCGAGGAACAGAGATAAGGGGAGGCCTACCTCACATAACGAGGTCATTAATCAGCCCGAGCTGACAAAAACTGAACATACAGCCCCTGAGGTATCAGGGGAATTCTATTGGGTTAAAGAAACCTATATGTACTCTATAATCGTTATGATTGGATTGTGTCCAGCCGAAGTGGGCTGAGTAACTGTAAATGAACTATTGTAAAATATATAAATATCGATGAATTTCTTTGTTCGGTGGAGAGTGGAGTGCCTGGATTTGGACCAGAGGCTCTCTCTCCGCCGGCGTAATAAAAGCCGTTTTGGCGTTGGAACCGACTCTGAGTGTTGAGTGATTCTTCCGAGAAAACATTCACGCTAACAGTGGCGTCACGAACAGGATTTCCCGGAGTCGCTGGACCCCTTGGAAAAACCCGGGTGAGTATAAAAAATGTTTAATTATAAAGGGTGTGGGAGGTGGAAGCCGGTTGATTGACACGAGGAGACGGTCTAATATCTCAAACGCCTAGCCTGAGCCTGAATTAAGAGGACTTTAGTCCCACGTGACGGCCAGGAACTAAGTAGGCGTATGGAACACACTTAGACCGTGGGATCGTGATACCGAGCGACACTTCCCAGATCCAGTGGTGTGATTTGAAAGTATACCCCGGAGACCACGCGGTACACAGTGACCAACAGAAACCAAACCTGTGAACAGGGTTGGACCAACAGACAAAACGGTGGTAGGTAGTCGTTAAGGAGACGTGGGGCACTGTGGGAATTGCTTAAACGCGTTTTAAGAATTGTATAAGTTTGAGTAACAGCAGAACTTGTGACCTGACAGTAGCCAGGAGACAGTCTACTACAAGTTACGCGAGGTAGAAAGCGGACCTCTGAGAGTAGAAACATAGAAACATAGAAAATAGGTGCAGGAGTAGGCCATTCGGCCCTTCTAGCCTGCACCGCCATTCAATGAGTTCATGGCTGAACATGCACTTCAGTACCCACTTCCTGCTTTCTCGCCATACCCCTTGAAGCCCCTAGTAGTAAGGAATTCATCTAACTCCTTTTTGAATATATTTAGTGAATTGGCCTCAACAACTTTCTGTGGTAGAGAATTCCACAGGTTCACCACTCTCTGGGTGAAGAAATTTCTCCTCATCTCGGTCCTAAATGGCTTACCCCTTATCCTTAGACTGTGACCCCTGGTTCTGGACTTCCCCAACATTGGGAACATTCTTCCTGCATCTAACCTGTCTAAACCCGTCAGAATTTTAAACGTTTCTATGAGGTCCCCTCTCATTCTTCTGAACTCCAGTGAATACAAGCCCAGTTGCTGCAGTCTTTCTTGATATGTCAGCCCCGCCATCCCGGGAATCAGTCTGGTGAACCTTCGCTGCACTCCCTCAATAGCAAGAATGTCCTTCCTCAAGTTAGGAGACCAAAACTGTACACAATACTCCAGGTGTGGCCTTACCAAGGCCCTGTACAGCTGCAGCAACACCTCCCTGCCCCTGTACTCAAATCCCCTCGCTATGAAGGCCAACATGCCATTTGCTTACTTAACCGCCAGCTGTACCTGCATGCTAACCTTCAATGACTGATGTACCATGACACCCAGGTCTCGTTGCACCACCCCTTTTCCTAATCTGTCACCATTCAGATAATAGTCTGTCTCTCTATTTTTACCACCAAAGTGGATAACCTCACATTTATCCACATTATACTTCTTCTGCCATGCATTTGCCCACTCACCTAACCTATCCAAGTCACTCTGCAGCCTCATAGCATCCTCCTCGCAGCTCACACTGCCACCCAACTTAGTGTCATCCGCAAATATGGAGATACTACATTTAATCCCCTCATCGAACTCATTAATGTACAGTGTAAACAGCTGGGGCCCCAGCACAGAACCTTGCGGTACCCCACTAGTCACTGCCTGCCATTCTGAAAAGTATCCATTGAATCCTACTCTTTGCTTCTTGTCTGACAACCAGTTCTCAATCCATGTCAGCACACTACCCCCAATCCCATGTGCTTTAACTTTGCACATTAATCTCTTGTGTGGGACCTTGTCGAAAGCCTTCTGAAAGTCCAAATATACCACATCAACTGGTTCTCCCTTGTCCACTCTACTGGAAACATCCTCAAAATATTCCAGAAGATTTGTCAAGCATAATTTCCCTTTCAAAAATCCATGCTGACTTGGACCTATCATGTCACCTCTTTCCAAATGCACTGCTATGACATCCTTAATAATTGATTCTATCATTTTACCCACTACTGAGGTCAGGCTGACCAGTCTATAATTCCCTGTTTTCTCTCTCCCTCCTTTTTTAAAACATGGGGTTACATTGGCTACCCTCCACTCGATAGAACCTGATCCAGACTCAATGGAATGTTGGAAAATGACTGTCAATGCATCCGCTATTTCCAAGGCCACCTCCTTAAGTACTCTGGGATGCAGTCCATCAGGCCCTGGGGATTTATCGGCCTTTAATCCCATCAATTTCCCCAACACAATTTCCCGACTAATAAGGATTTCCCTCAGTTCCTCCTCCTTACTAGACCCTCTGACCCCTTTTATATCCAGAAGGTTGTTTGTGTCCTCCTTAGTGAATACCGAACCAAAGTACTTGTTCAATTGGTCTACCATTTCTTTGTTCCCCATTATGACTTCCCCTGATTCTGACTGCAGGGGACCTACGTTTGTCTTTACTAACCTTTTTCTCTTTACATATCTATAGAAACTTTTGCAATCCGTCTTAATGTTCCCTGCAAGCTTCTTCTCGTACTTCATTTTCCCTGCCCTAATCAAACCCTTTGTCCTCCTCTGCTGAGTTCTAAATTTCTCCCAGTCCCCGGGTTCGCTGCTATTTCTAGACAATTTGTATGCCACTTCCTTGGCTTTCATACTATCCCTGATTTCCCTTGATAGCCACGGTTGAGCCACCTTCCCTTTTTTATTTTTATGCCAGACAGGAATGTACAATTATTGTAGTTCATCTATGCAGTCTCTAAATGTCTGCCATTGCCCATCCACAGTCAACCCCTTAAGTATCATTCGCCAATCTATCCTAGCCAATTCACGCCTCATACCTTCAAAGTTACCCTTCTTTAAGTTCTGGACCATGGTCTCTGAATTAACTGTTTCATTCTCCATCCTAATGCAGAATTCCACCATATTATGGTCATTCTTCCCCAAGGGGCCTCGCACAACGAGATTGCTAATTAATCCTCTCTCATTACACAACACCCAGTCTAAGATAGCCTCCCCTCTAGTTGGTTCCTCGACATATTGGTCTAGAAAACCATCCCTTATGCACTCCAGGAAATCCTCCTCCACCGTATTGCTTCCAGTTTGATTAGCCCAATCTATGTGCATATTAAAGTCACCCATTATAATTGCTGCACCTTTATTGCATGCACCCCTAATTCCCTGTATGATACCCTCCCCAACATCACTACTACTGTTTGGAGGTCTGTACACAACTCCCACTAACGTTTTTTGCCCTTTGGTGTTCTGCAGCTCTACCCATATAGATTCCACATCATCCAAGCTAATGTCCTTCCAAACTATTGCATTAATCTCCTCCTTAACCAGCAATGCTACCCCATCTCCTTTTCCTTTTATTCTATCCTTCCTGAATGTTGAATATCCCTGGATGTTGAGTTCCCAGCCCTGATCATCCTGGAGCCACGTCTCTGTAATCCCAATCACATCATATTTGTTAACATCTATTTGCACAGTTAATTCATCCACCTTCTTACGGATACTCTTTGCATTAAGACACAAAGCCTTCAGGCTTTTTTTTTTAACACCCTTTGTCCTTTTAGAATTTTGCTGTACTGGTCCTTTTTGTTCTTTGCCTTGTGTTTCTCTGCCCTCCACTTTTCCTATCTCCTTTCTGTCTTTTGCTTTTGTCTCCTTTTTGTTTCCCTCTGTCTCCCTGCATTGGTTCCCATCTCCCTGCCATATTAGTTTAACTCCTCCCCAACAGCACTAGCAAACACTCCCCCTAGGACATTTGTTCCAGTCCTGCCCAGGTGCAGACCGTCCGGTTTGTACTGGTCCCACCTCCCCCAGAACCGGTTCCAATGCCCCAGGAACTTGAATCCCTCCCTGCTGCACCACTGCTCAAGCCACGTATTCATCTGCACTATCCTGCGATTCCTACTCTGACTAGAATGTGGCACTGGTAGCAATCCCGAGATTACTACTTTTGAGGTCCTACTTTTTAATTTAGCTCCTAGCTCCTTAAATTCTTTTCGTAGGACCTCATCTCTTTTTTTTACCTATGTCATTGGTACCAATATGCACCACGACAACTGGCTGTTGTCCCTCCCTTTTTAGAATGTCCTGCACCCGCTCCGAGACATCCTTGACCCTTGCACCAGGGAGGCAACTTACCATCCTGGAGTCTCGGTTGCGGCCGCAGAAATGCCTATCTATTCCCCTTACAATTGAATCCCCTATCACTATCGCTCTCCCACTCTTTTCTCTGCCCTCCTGTGCAACAGAGTAGATTCCGAACGGTTCTAGTCCAACCCAGGAATGGCCAATAAAACAAATAACCTCGAGTGGGGACCAGAAGGGTCCCTTACATGCCAACTGGCGGAAAAACAAAAGAAACTAATTGAGAAGATGATTAAGTCAGGATGGGACCCCCAGGACCTGCCAGCAAATCAGCGGGAATGGTGGAAGAAGGAAAAGACAGATAAAAATGAAAAGGCTGTGGTCTTGATACTGCGAGCCCACGTAAAACTAACAGAGGAAGTAAATCAATATGTAAGAAATAAAAAAAAACCTGATAGTGATTATCTTAAGTGAAGTATGGATCCAAGAATAGAGCCGGCCAAAAAATTAATAAGCTTTGTTGAATGAAGAGAGATTTTTGTGAATGTCTGTCGTTGAGAGTCCTTGTGTGATCTTTTGACTGCGGAATGAATTTTTTTGTGTGTTTTCATGTTTCCGAAAGCCTGTTTGGAAGAGGAGTGCAGCTGTCTGTTTATTTTAGCTCCACCCACTTTTCCAAACAGAGTGAAAGTTTTTTTAACCCTTTGTAGTGTTGTCCTGTATGTGGGAAGTTTTAAGACATTTTAAGTTAGAAACGCAGGTGTGGATTTATTCGATGATAAGTTACGGAGCAAGGAAATGCACAACAGATTGATTACATTGGGTTGAAAAACTTAAATTTAGTCTAGGAATGAGATAAAGAATGCCTTTTAAAAAAAAAGTTTCTAGCTAAAAAAAAAGAGTTTTAAATAAAGATTGAAATTACAAAATTTGAATTGGGATTTTGAGATATTAAGAGAAGGCACAGCAAAATACTAAGATTGATTCAACTAAAAAAAAAGTATTTAATTATTAAATTAAATCTCTTGAAGAAAAAAGGAGAAATAAAACTAAAAGGTTTGGAAACAATCTAGAAATACCTTCACGATTCAGATCAAACTCCTGGGTGAGTGGCGAGCTATCTGCGAAGGTGTAAAAGGGACTTTTGAAAAATGTTGGAACAGCAAGCTTTAGCAGTTTAGAAAAAAAACATTGTAATGACTTCGAAACTGGAATTTGAGATAACGAAAAGCAGCCCTCAAAGCCTACGTGCTAGACTCCATTCTAGTTATGGAGAAAAGAAAAAGATAAAGATGCAACTTTGAAATTAAACAAATTGAACGAATTTGAAAGAAAAAGTGTCTTCGATTGTCTGATGATTTTAAATTAACAAATTTACGGAGTCACGAGCCCTCCATGTAAAATACTATTTGAAGAAAGGTGATCTGAAAAAAAAAACGTAACGCACTTATTAGGTGTTGAAAAAAAAAAGGGGGTGTTTGCGATGGAATAAGACATAACTTACTAAATACTAGTTGATATTGACTGTGAAAAAGATATTGGTTTAATTGAAAAAAAAATTGGAGGAGTTAAAAGACACTCTACATTGAAAATGATTTTAAATTACGAGAAAGATTTCCAAAGTGGACTTGTTTATCAAGAAAAGTCCGTAACAGTCTAAACAAGCAGGAGCGTTTTGAAAATAACCGAGGAGAAAAGATCTAAGCTATGCGAACTCAGCAGAGAGAGAAATAAAACACAAGATTTGCCCAGTGAACGGACCCATTAAAAAAAACCGAAATGTTGGAATGTATACAGCTTGTGTGAAAATTGGATTTCAGTCTCTCATTTAAAAAAAAATCTTTGGCAAGTACTTGAATTCGAAGTTTAGAAAATTTGGAGTTTAATCTAAAATGCTGTCTTTCCTGATGAGAAGAGTTTTATTATGACCACTTTACTAATGATTTCTGCTGTTTTAACGGATTCCGAATTTCGAAGCAAGTTTTGGAGGCACAAAGACTTAAAAAAAAACGAAATTCGGATGATTACGCAAAGTCACGTAATGACATCAGGCCTTCTTACAAATCTGTAAAGGAGTTAACCCTTTCCATTGACAGCTGTTTTACACTGGACCTTACTAATTTAAATTTCTTAATAAAATAAAGAAGACTCACCTGACAGACAGAGGAAATGGTGGGATATTCAGAATAAAAATACTAGCTGGTCAAGAGTTAAAAGCTAAGATAAACAGGCTGGAAGAGATGTTTAAAAAAAACGGGACTAGACAGATAGTGCAGTGCGCAGCCATAGCACCATCACCTATGGCAATCGAGCCAATGTACCCCACGGTGGGTAAGTGTAGTCCACAAACCCAACCTAACGGTAAAGCAGACAGCGATGTTTGGAGGAATAGTGGTGGCATTGGTGTTGATTGGAGTTTGGATAATATTTAAATGGGTCATCGTGCAGGCTCAAGCACAGCAGGCTCAAATGCAAAACCGATGGCAGCCCAGACAGGGACATGAAGTGAGAGAGATGGTATGACTATAAAGAACATGGATAACCTAATCCTTACCTCCGATTCCACAGAGTGACCGCGACACAAGTAGACCAGAACCTAACACCTGGTGACGACCAGGCTGTCTGTTTAAAATTGCAGATAAAACTCACCGAGATGGGACCGCGACGACTGATTCAACTCATAATATTGGGAACCTTAAGACCCACGCAAACACTGGATGATACTAATGGATTGCAGCGCACTCAGGAAATAAACAACTACATGAACTATGGAGTCTTGTTTAATTTAACGGATGGAATGTGCATCCCAGCAGCCAAGGACTGGAGCAAGGACAGGACTTATTTTAATGCATGGCTGCAAGTGAACCTGAATAAGGACAAAGTATGCGTGCAATGCTCCACGGGTACAAGGAGCAGTTGCATTGGGCAAAGGGAGGCCAGGGGGCTCGATAAATGTATTTGGGATAATTTGTGCGCCCCCTGCCCAACCACAACCACACAGCCTGAGGAATTGCCATGCCCCATAACTACTAAGGGACCAGAAAATGGGATTGTACTGTTCAACGAGGGTGAACTATTATATGATAATGTCAAACATGAAATTGTGCCTGTCCTGATCAATGTCTCAGGCATACGAATGCCAGAATATTGTACAGAGCAGGCAAGAAATATGTATAAAGTGTTGAGTAAAGTAGTAATGCAGCAGGCTGCCGATGCCATGGGTGCCAGTAGATTCTGAGGACAAGAGCCAGTTCATAGAACTAAGAGGGGAATAGTTAATGATGTTGCTACTGGCTTTAATACCGGAACCTCCGTGGTAAACTCGATAGATATACAAGGGTTAAACGAGAGGGTGGAGCAGCTTAGAGGAGTGATGAAGGGGTTATTAGAAAGGGTGGAGCAAAACCAGAAAGACCAAGCCAACCTAGGAAAGGAGGGTGCCGAAATCCAGTTGGATGGCATCTCAGTCCTGGAAGCTCACGCCAAAACCATAAATCACCTCATTGATAGAGAAAGAGAAGATACCGGAAAGCAAAGACAGGGGCAACTCTGTCACGCTTATGGTCTGTGGATGGTGGGACAGATCCGCCACAATCTCGATCAGATCCAACGCGGGGAGGTACCCGATTGGATAGACAGTTCACATTTAGCTCAGTTGGCTAAACAAAGGGGGATACTGGATAATTGTACTCTGAAGGGACTGACCCGAGTATACCCAGCGATTCCAGATTGCCAGATGGGTAGGAATACTGGGATAGGGATAGTCCTGATGATCCCTATAGCCACGCCGGACTCAGGGCCGTTCCCCCTGTACCACCTAGAGAATATCGGAGTAATACGGGAAAATGTCTCCATACGTTATTATCTGACCACCACCTCCGCCGTTCGCCGAAATGACATACTTACTGGGATTTCCCGAACAGAATGCAAGCAAAGGGGGGAGATCACAGTATGCCCTCACCCGGTAGGCCGAGGTGAACTAGACGAGTGCAGGTTTAACCAAACCGACGGATGTGTACTAGAAATAGTGCCCGCACACAGGCACTTTGCGAGGGCAGGCTACGGAGGGAAGGGAAGATACTGCGTCTCTACCACAGAGCGTTCATACCGGTATAATGACCTGCAGTGCCCAATACCACAGCCGAACTTTTGCTTTGCGCCGCTACGACCTGTCACGATCGGGCAAGCGCATATCACCCAGGTTAGGCACCGGAAGCCCGAAGTTATTGAGGTAACCGATCAGCTCCACCACGATCATTTGCAGGATTATGACGAACCAGATCAGGTCCCTATCCCACATCTAACCGAAGTATTACGAGAATTGAGGCTCAGGGTGGGTCAATCCGTAAAGCTCTACCACCAACTGCAAACTAAAATCAAAGTACTGGAAGAAGATATCGATGTAGACTTACAAAGTCAGAGTTGGTGGAGAAAGGTCTGGGACTGGGGAATAAATGTGAACATCCATCCTTGGATTCGAATAATTTCACACATACTGGTCGGGATACAATTGATCTTAGCAATAACATGGGGCATAATGGCCTGCCAGGCATGCAGGCACCAAGCACGATGAAAAGGGACCCATGACCGGTCCCCGGATACTAAACAAGCCTGTCTAATAAAGGGACAGGAGGATTTGACCTTTATCAATTTGATTTAAGCAACCGGGACTCCTGAAACCGCGTGACTGGCCAGCATGTTGAGGCAGGGAGTACCGGGCCGTGCACAAAATCTAATAATGGTAGGGCGGTCTGTTAAAGGGGGACTAGGACTAGTCCCTTTACCGAAAGGGGGAATTGTTGTAGGCATTAGGCACTTGCTGAATATATCAAAACACTAGGCATTAGGCACCTGCTGAATATATCTAAACTCATATAGGTTTAAAGTGGCCACATATAAAATGGCTGCCCAAGCATGATGGGAACTCAGTTAGTCAAGCAATGAACTATTGACTGAGGCTGACCGAGCAATGACCTAGTGAGGCCCACTACTGGGAATGCCTTGGATCATCCACTTGAGACAAGATAACTATAACAAATCATTATAGTACCTGATGTGGAATGTCCTTAATCAAGGACTTCGCACAGCAAAGCCCCGAGGAACAGAGATAAGGGGAGGTCTACCTCACATAACGAGGTCATTAATCAGCCCGAGCTGACAAAAACCGAACATATAGCCCCTGAGGTATCAGGGGAATTCTATTGGGTTAAAGAAACCTATATGTAATCTATAATCGTTATGATTGGATTGTGATCAGCCGAAGTGGGCTGAGTAACTGTAATGAACGTATAAATATCGAGGAATTTCTTTGTTCGGTGGAGAGTGGAGTGCCTGGAGTTGGATCAGAGGCTCTCTCCCCGCCGGCGTAATAAAAGCCGTTTTGGCATTGGAACCGACTCTGAGTGTTGAGTGATTCTTCCGAGAAAACATTCACGCTAACAAAGACCAATACCCGCTTCTGAGAGCAGAGGACCTTTTTGCCACGCTGGCAGGTGGCAAGCTGTTCACGAAGTTGGACCTCACTTTGGCCTACATGACTCAGGAACTGGCTGAAGAATCCAAGCTTCTGACCACCATCACGACGCACAAGGGATTATTTGTCTACAACAGGTGTCCGTTTGGCATTCGTTCGGCAGCAGCCATCTTTCAGAGAAACATGGAAAGCTTGCTCAAATCCATTCCTGGAACGATCGTATTCCAAGACGACATTCTCATAACGGGTCGAGATACTGAAGAACACATCCACAACCTGGAGGGGGTGCTACGCCGATTGGATCTTGCGTAGGCTTAAGGCTGAAAAAGGCCAAGTGTGTGTTTTTGGCCCCAGAAGTCGAGCTTTTGCGCAGGAGGGTTGCCGCAGACGGGATCCGGCCCACTGAATCAAAAACGGATGCGATCCACCGGGTGCCCAGGCCCGGCAACACGTTGGAGTTGCGATCATTCCTGGGACTTTTGAACTATTTTGGGAACTTTCTGCCGAACTTAAGCACATTGTTGGAGCCGTTACACATGCTCCTGCATAAAGGTTGTGAATGGTTTTTTCGGGGACTGTCAAGATCGGGCTTTCAATAAGGCGAGGAACCTGCTGTGTTC
This sequence comes from Pristiophorus japonicus, assembly GCF_044704955.1. Classification (NCBI taxonomy): domain Eukaryota; kingdom Metazoa; phylum Chordata; class Chondrichthyes; family Pristiophoridae; genus Pristiophorus; species Pristiophorus japonicus. The sequence continues at coordinate 107,278,493 of NC_091978.1, forward strand.
CAACAAACTGTTGACCTTGTATGACCCCTGTAAAAAACTGGTCTTAACAAGCAATGCGTCATCCTACGGGGTTGGGTGTGTGTTGCAGCAGGGTAACGATGACGGCCGACTCCAACCAGTGGCTTACGCCTCCAGGTCACTCTCCCAGGCAGAGCGTGGATATGGCATGGTCGAGAAGGAAGCACTCGCGTGTGTTTACGGTGTGAAAAAGATGCACTAGTACCTTTTTGGTAGACGGTTCGAGCTAGAGACGGACCACAATCCGTTAATATCCCTGTTGTCCGACAGCAAGGCTGTCAACGCCAATGCGTCAGCTCGCATACAGCACTGGGCCCTCACGCTGCCTGCATATGACTACACCATACGGCACCGGCCAGGCACCGAAAATTGCGCTAACGCGCTCAGCAGGCTCCCACTAGCCACCACCGAGGGGGCATCAGAACAGAGCGTCGAGATGGTCATGACCATTGAGGCTTTTGACACCTCGTGTGAGTTTGTAGAGGTGCAGGGACACTACATGAAGGATGGAAGATGCCTGTGCTTGGATTTTTTTAACGTGTGGTGGCCGTCGCATACCAGCCACCACACGGACTTGGCAGAGCTAGGTCTTGGTCCAATGGCAAGCATTACCCAAGAAAACTGCAGAACAGCTCTGCTGCACAGGCCTAGTGCACACACATATCGCATGGTGGGCTGGCACATGCTGTCCCTGGGCCCTCGCCTCTTCTGGCCCCAAAGTCACACCTCTCCCGATCATATCTCTCTACATTCTCTCGCCGCTCCTGCTGTATCTGCCCACGCTCCAATCACCGAACTGGACCTTAATGGCATCCCTCTTCACTGCCATCACCCTCCTGCACCAGCTCGCGCTGTACCTTGAAGTGGTACGCTGCCACGCTGTCTACGGGCCGCCATACCTTTTATGGCCCCGACCTGCCCCTGATGGTCTCTCGCAGGTTGGGGCGGCCAGTGTCCAGGGGCCGCCGCGCGCCACACCTTTTATGGCCCTGACCTGCTGCTGATGGTCTCTCGCAGGTACAGCACGAGTACAGCAACCGTGAATAGCTCCCGCGGGGTCCTAATGCTCGTCCAGTGAGCTGTAACAAATATATAGAGTATGAATACAACGACCTTAACACTGTGCCTACATGTCATCCCTGTGGCTGCATCATGGGTCCGGGAAGGATGTTGTGGCTATTGTCTGGGAGGGTGCATGCTCACATATATGGAGGTGCCTGACACCTCCCCTGCAATCTCCCTCCATGCATTATGTATGGTGGTCTGCCAGGTCTCCCCATGTCAGGAAACAGTATTCTTCTTCTGTCCTCCACACCATCCATTAGTGTCTCTAGCTCCATATCAGTGTACCTGTTGGCTCTCCTTGCACCTCTTACATCAGCCATCCTTCCAAACTCCTTACCTCATTTTATGTATGGAAACGTTATAATAGTGTAAGACTTGCCACGAGGGGGCGCACCTATTGGAGACCCAAGGGGTCGTGCAAACAGGTATAAAAGGTTGTCTGCCATGCTGCTTCTCCACTTTGGAGTTTGATTAAAGAGACTACGGTCACATCAGTTTGAGCTTACAGCATACAGTCTTGTGGAGTTATTCTGAACATAACAATTGGCAACGAGTAACAGATCACGAACTTTCATGAGGTTATGGTTGCCGTTGGTATTCTTGAGAGATTTGTTGAGGGTGATGATTGTGATGCCTTCGTTGAGTGTCTTGACCAGTACTTCGTGGCCAACAAGCTGGATACGGACAGTAACATGGTCAAGCGCAGGGTGATTCTCCTCACTGTTTGTGGGTCCATGATATACCGCCTCATCAAAAATCTGCTTGCACCGACAAAACCAACAGACAAGACATATGCAGAGTTGTGTACACTGGTTCAGGAACACGTCAAGCCGAAGGAGAGCATCTTAATGGCCAGGTGTCTCTTTTATACGCACCATCGCTCCGAGGGCAGAACGTGGGGGGCTATGCCGCCGACCTAAGACACCTTGCGGGACTGTGCGAATTTGCTGGATTTTTGGGGGAAATATTGCGGGACTTTGTCGTGCTTGGAATCGGCCATGAGGTCATTCTTCGCAAACTGCTGTCTGCCGAATCCCTAGATCTGAGCAAGGCCATCACAATTGCCCAGAATTTCATGTCCACGAACAATAACATTAAGCAGATATCTTCTCAGCATCGAAGCTCACCGGCAAGTACTGTGCATAAAATAATGCCTTCAGAAGGCAGAATTGTACATGGCAGGGCCTACAAGCCAGCAGAGGCCAGACCTTGGATGACTCAGAGTCCATTGTGGGGCGAGAATGCGAATCCATTAACACCATGTTGGCGCTGCGGAGGTAATCATCGGGCCCATCAATGTTGATTCAAGTACTATGTGTGCAAAGGCTGTGGAATAATGGGGCACCTCCAGCGAATGTGCAGACATGCTGTGACTCACCACGTGGCAGAGTCGGCACAAGATGACCGATCCGGCGCGGATCACGCTGAACGAGGAAGAGAGACAACTCAACCCGAGGCTGAAGAGGAAGTGTATGGGGTACACACCTTCACCACCAAAAGCCCTCTGATAATGTTGAAAGTCAACTTAAACGGCATTCCAGTTTTCATGGAGTTGGACATGGGGGCGAGTCAGTCAATTATCAGCCAGAAGACTTTGGAGAAACTGTGGGGCAACAAGGCACAAAGGCCAAATCTAAGCCCGATTCCGACAAAGCTGCGCACTTACACCAAAGAGCTCATACCAGTCATTGGCAGTGCGGCAGTGAAGGTATCATATGATGGAACTGTGCATGATTTATCACTATGGATTGTACCAGGCGATGGTCCAACGCTGTTTGGCAGAAGCTGGCTAGGAAAGATCTGATGGAACTGGGATGACATCAATGCGCTGTCTTCGGTGGATGATGCCTCATGCGCTCAAGTGCTAAACAAATTTCCGTCGCTATTTTAGGCAGGCATCGGCAACTTCACAGACGCCAAAGTGCAGATCCATCTAATCCCTGATGCACGGACCATTCATCACAAGGCCCAAGCGGTTCCATATATGATGCAGCAGAAAGTCGAGATCGAACTGGACAGATTTCAAAGAGAGGGAATTATATCGCCAGTCGAGTGCAACGAGTGGGCCAGTCCAATTGTCCCAATGTTGAAAAGCGATGGTTCGGTCAGAATCTGCGGCAACTAAAAAGAAAGGAGATATAAGAAGATAAGAGCATAAGAATTAGGAACAGGAGCAGGCCATCTAGCCCCTCGAGCCTGCTCCGCCATTCAAAAAGACCATGGCTGATCTGGCCGTGGACTCAGCTCCACTTACCTGCCCACACCCCGTAACCCTTAATTCCCTTATTGGTTAAAAATCTATCTATCTGTGATTTGAATACATTCAATGAGCTAGACTCAACTGCTTCCTTGGGCAGAGAATTCCACAGATTCACAACCCTCTGGGAGAAGAAATTCCTTCTCAACTCGGTTTTAAATTGGCTCCCCGTATTTTGAGGCTGTGCCCCCTAGTTCTAGTCTCCCCGACCAGTGGAAACAACCTCTCTGCCTCTATCTTGTCTATCCCTTTCATTATTTTAAATGTTTCTATAAGATCACCCCTTATCCTTCTGAACTCCAACGAGTAAAGACGCAGTCTGCTCAATCTATCATCATAAGGTAAAGCTCTCATCTCCGGAATTAGCCTAGTGAATCGTCTCTGTACCCACTCCAAAGCTAGTATATCCTACCTGAAGTAAGGTGACCAAAACTGCACGCAGTACTCCAGGTGCAGCCTCACTAATACCCTATACAGTTGCAGCAGGACCTCCCTGCTTTTGTACTCCATCCCTCTCGCAATGAAGGCCAACATTCCATTCGCCTTCCTGATTACCTGCTGCACCTGCAAACTAATTTTTGGGATTCATGCACAAGGACCCCCAGGTCCCTCTGCACCGCAGCATGTTGTAATTTCTCCCTATTCAAATAATATTCCCTTTTACTGTTTTTTTTTCCAAGGTGGATGACCTCACATTTTCCGACAAAATTTATTCCATCTGCCAAACCTTAGCCCATTCGCTTAACCTATCTAAATCTCTTTGCAGCCTCTCTGTGTCCTCTATACAACCCGCTTTCCCACTAATCTTTCTGTCATCTGCATATTTTGTTACACTACTCTCTGTCCCCTCTTCCAGGTCATCTATGTATATTATAAACAGTTGTGGTCCCAGCACTGATCCCTGTGGCACACCACGAACCACCGATTTCCAACCCGAAAAGGACCGATTTATCCCAACTCTCTGCTTTCTGTTAGCCAGCCAATTTTCGATCCATGTTAATACATTTCCTCTGACTCCGCGTACCTTTATCTTCTGCAATAACCTTTTGTGTGGCACCTTATCGAACGCCTTTTGGAAATCTAAATACACCACATCCATCATAGAAACATAGAAAATAGGTGCAGGAGTAGGCCATTCAGCCCTTCGAGCCTGCACCGCCATTCAATGAGTTCATGGCTGAACATGCAACCTCAGTACCCACTTCCTGCTTTCTCGCCATACCCCTTGATCCCCCCAGTAGTAAGGACTATATCTAACTCCTTTTTGAATATATTTAGTGAATTGGCCTCAACAACTTTCTGTGGTAGAGAATTCCACAGGTTCACCACTCTCTGGGTGAAGAAGTTTCTCCTCATCTCAGTCCTAAATGGCTTACCCCTTTTCCTTAGACTGTGACCCCTGGTTCTGGACTTCCCCAACATTGGGAACATTCTTCCTGCATCTAACCTGTCTAAACCCGTCAGAATTTTAAACGTTTCTATGAGATCCCCTCTCATTCTTCTGAACTCCAGTGAATACAAGCCCAGTTGCTGCAGTCTTTCTTGATAGGTCAGTCCCGCCATCCCCGGAATCAGTCTGGTGAACCTTCGCTGCACTCCCTCAATAGCAAGAATGTCCTTCCTCAAGTTAGGAGACCAAAACTGTACACAATACTCCAGGTGTGGCCTCACCAAGGCCCTGTACAACTGTAGCAATACCTCCCTGCCTCTGTACTCAAATCCCCTCGCTATGAAGGCCAACATGCCATTTGCTTTCTTAACCGCCTGCTGTACCTGCATGCCAACCTTCAATAACTGATGTACCATGACACCCAGGTCTCGTTGCACCTCCCCTTTTCCTAATCTGTCACCATTCAGATAATAGTCTGTCTCTCTGTTTTTACCACCAAAGTGGATAACCTCACATTTATCCACATTATACTTCATCTGCCATGCATTTGCCCACTCACCTAATCTATCCAAGTCACTCTGCAGCCTCATAGCATCCTCCTTGCAGCTCACACTGCCACCCAACTTGGTGTCATCCGCAAATTTGGAGATACTACATTTAATCCCCTCGTCCAAATCATTAATGTACAATGTAAACAGCTGGGGACCCAGCACAGAACCTTGTGGTACACCACTAGTCACTGCCTGCCATTCTGAAAAGTACCCATTTATTCCTACTCTTTGCTTCCTGTCTGACAACCAGTTCTCAATCCATGTCAGCACACTACCCCCAATCCCATGTGCTTTAACTTTGCACATTAATCTCTTGTGTGGGACACCTCGATCCACCATGCTCGTTATATCCTCAAAGAATTCCAGTAAATTAGTTAAACATGATTTCCCCTTCATGAATCCATGTTGCGTCTGCTTGATTGCACTATTCCTATCTAGATGTCCCGCTATTTCTTCCTTAATGATAGCTTCAAGCATTTTCCCCACTACAGATGTTAAACTAACCGGCCTCTAGTTACCTGCCTTTTGTCTGCCCCCTTTTGTAAACAGAGGCGTTACATTAGTTGCTTTCCAATCCGTTGGTTCCTCCCAGAGTCCAGAGAATTTTGGGAGATTATAACGAATGCATCTGCTATAACTTCCGCCATCTCTTTTAATGCCCTGGGATGCATTTCATCCGGACCAGGTTCTTGTCTACCTTGAGTCCCATTAGCCTGTCCAGCACCACCCCCCTAGTGATAGTGATTACCTCAAGGTCCTCCCTTCCCACATTCCCGTGACCAGCAATTTTTGGCATGGTTTTTGTGTCTTCCACTGTGAAGACCGAAGCAAAATAATTGTTTAAGGTCTCAGCCATTTCCACATTTCCCATTATTAAATCCCCCTTCTCATCTTCTAAGGGACCAACATTTACTTTAGTCACTCTTTTCCGTTTTATACATCGGTAAAAGCATTTACTATCTGTTTTTATGTTTTGCGCAAGTTTACTTTCATAATCTATCTTTCCTTTCTTTATTGCTTTCTTAGTCATTCTTTGCTGTCGTTTAAAATTTTCCCAATCTTCTAGTTTCCCACTAACCTTGGCCACCTTATACGCATTGGTTTTTAATTTGATACTCTCTCTTATTTCCTTGGTTATCCACGGCTGGTTATCCCTTCTCTTACCGCCCTTCTTTTTCACTGGAATATATTTTTGTTGAGCACTATGAAAGAGCTCTTTAAAAGTCCTCCACTGTTCCTCAATTGTGCCACTGTTTAGTCTGTGTTTCCAGTCTACTTTAGCCAACTCTGTCCTCATCCCACTGTAGTCCCCTTTGTTTAAGCATAGTATGCTCGTTTGAGACACTACTTCCTCACCCTCAATCTGTATTACAAATTCAACCATACTTTGATCACTCATTCGGAGAGGATCTTTTACTTGGAGATCGTTTATTATTCCTGTCTCATTGCACAGGACCAGATTTAAGATAGCTTGCTCCCTTGTAGGTTCTGTACCATACTGTTCTGAGAAATAATCCCGTATGCATTCTATGAATTCCTCCTCAAGGCTACCCCGTGCGATTTGATTTGACCAATCGATATGTAGATTAAAATCCCCCATGATTACTGCCGTTCCTTTTTCACATGCCTCCATTATTCCCTTGATTATTGCCCACCCCACCATGAAGTTATTATTTGGGAGCCTATAAACTACGCCCACCTGTGACTTTTTCCCCTTACTATCTCTAATCTCCACCCACAATGATTCAACATTTTGTTCATTAGAGCCAATATCGTCTCTCACAACTGCCCTGATATCATCCTTTATTAACAGACCTGCACCACCTCCTTTCCCTTCTTGTCTATCTTTCCGAATTGTCAGATACCCCTGTCTGTTTAATTCCCAGTCTTGGCCCCCCTGCAACCACATTTCTGTAATGGCCACCAAATCATACCCATTTGTAATGATTTGTGCCGTCAACTCATTTATTTTATTTCGAATGCTGCGTGCGTTTACGTAGTGTTTTAATATTCGTTTTTAAACCATGATTTTTAGTTTTGACCCCTCCTGCAGCCTCTTTAGAATCATACATATTGTCCCTTCCTGTCACTTTGTGGTTTACACTTACCCCAGACCAATCTGCTCTGTTGCCTCCTGCCTTTTGCATTCTTTCTTGGGATCCTGTTCATCTGAGTTCTCACCCACTCTAACTAACTCAGAGCCCTCTCCTGGGTTCCGAATACTCCTTGCATTGAGGCACCGAGCTTTCATGCTTCCCTTTTTATTACACTTTGACCCTTTAGAATTTTGCTGTACAATAGCCCTTTTTGTTTTTTGCCTTGGGTTTCTCTGCCCTCCACTTTTACTCATCTCCTTTCTGTCTTTTGCTTTTGTCTCCATTTTATTTCCCTCTGTCTCCCTGCATTGGTTCCCATCCCCCTGCCATATTAGTTTAACTCCTCCCTAACAGCACTAGCAAGCACTCCACCTTGGACATTGGTTCCGGTCCTGTCCAAGTGCAGACCATCCGGTTTGTTCTGGTCCCACCTCCCCAGAACCGGTTCCAATGCCCCAGGAATTTTAATCCCTCCCTGCTGCACCACTGCTCAAGCCACGTATTCATCTGAGCTATCCTGTGATTCCGATTCTGACAAACTCGTGGCACTGGTAGCAATCCTGAGATTACTACTTTTGAGGTCCGACGTTTTAATTTAGCTCCTTGCTCCTTAAATTCGTCTCGTAGGGCCTCATCCCTTTTTTTACCTATATCGTTGGCACCAATGTGCACCACGACAACTGGCTGTTCACCCTCCCTTTTCAGAATGTCCTGCACCCGCTCCGAGACATCCTTGACCCTTGCAGCAGGGAGGCAACATACCATCCTGGAGTCTCGGTTGCGGCCGCAGAAACGCCTATCGATTCCCCTTACGATTGAATCCCCTATTACTATCGCTCCCCCACTCTTTTTCCTGCCCTCCTGTGCAGCAGAGCCAGCCACGGTGCCATGAACTTGGTTGCTGCTGCCCTCCCCTGATGAGTCATCCCCCTCAACAGTACCCAAAGCGGTGTATCAACCGAGTCTCGTTACAGGACCAGTACACACTACCCAAAGTAGAGGACCTGTTCGCAACGTTATCAAGGGGGAAGTCATTCACCAAGCTAGATCTAACCTCTGCTTAAATGACACAGGAGCTGGCAGAATCTTCGAAAAAATTGACATGCATCAACACACACGAAGTTCTGTTCGTTTTGTAGGGGAGGACGAAAAAACCCTCATTTTACCCAGAAGGAAAAGGGCTGTGGGATCAGTCTGTGCTGTGAATTGAAACCGATAACAGTTTGACCTTGGCAGAGCAGTGATTGGACGGGGGAGGACACCGGAGGGCCAATGGGAGAGCACTTGCTCGAAAACTGTGGGACTGACTCACAGCCATTATCGGACTATTGTCTTTTCCATGTTTACACTATGGAAGGAAATTATGCAGATCTTCAGAAAACTAGGGAACCCAAAACAAACCAAGGACCGACACAATGGCTACAGGAGGCCAACCCAATTAACACCCACTCAAACCTTGAGTAGGTTAGAAAAACTGAATTGAAGGAAAATTATGCAGACCTTTATAAACCAGGGAACCCAAAACAACCCAAGGGCCTACACAATGGCTGCAGGAGGCCAACACAATCAACACCCATTCAAACCTTGAGTAGGTTAACATCAGTGGAAAAATCCCGCAATAATCTAAAACTGCTGCATTTTTCAAAATCACAAAGCCCACCAATGGGAAGAATCGATTATAGCAGGAGAGGCGGACTGGATAGTCTGGCTATAAAAAGGGGTTTCTGACGTAGTGTGGGTGGTTCCCTGCCCTCGTCATCCAACAACCACAACCAGCAAGACTCTCAACACTGAAGGAAAACCAATGTCCGAAGACACCGAAGATAGAAGAAACAAACCACTAGACTGCAGAAGGCACAGTAGTGAGTATAACCTCTGGTCCCCAGAACTCCCAACTCAGTTAGGCCAGGAAAGGTGGGAGGTTGGGCATTGTACTGCTAAACTTGTGCAAAGATTTTCGTTGTGTCCGTTTAGTGGGATTTAGGGGGATTGTTTTGTTGGTGTATTGCTGTTTGTTGAGATAAACCTAATCAAATAAATTGGAAGCCTAAAGTTCCTCTTGGAATCACCTTGTCTCAGTTCTATTGTATTACATCTCCTGATCGTGAGTCTTCTGTCAGAACAGTGTAAGGGAAGCTAGGAGCGCCTCGAAAACGCTCAACTGTGTGTCACAGGCTAGGGAAGAAGGGGTTAGGAGTGTTTGACACTCACAGGTGCCTCACAGGCTAGGCATAAGCTATGGGGACGCACGAGTCTCAAAACCCCCGCCATAAGCTGTGGACACAGTCTCTCCAGGGGTGCCCTTGCAGCACTCAGAGTACCTCACAGGCCAGGCATAAGCTGTGAGGGCAGAAGCCCAGAGAGAGACACCCAAGGCACAACAACACTCCCTGAGAACCCCTTACAGAACATGGTGACTGTGGCAGGACATAAGCAAACAGGAGATGTTAATGTAACAGATGAGGTGATAAGAGAGGAAACTAAAATGGAGGAGAGAATTTCCTCATACATTTTTGGCAAGGTGAACCTCACCAAACCTTGGGTGCAAGCCCTCACACGGGCAGAGCGCCCAGTGGATGCTGCTGCTCAGTGGACAGCAGGGAAGGACCACAACCACAGGGTGGAAAAGGCCATCTGGCTTATCTGCCTCACCCGCCAAGTCCGAAAGCTCAACCAGCGGGTGAAGGATTTGGAACAGAGTCTTCAGAAATCAGAGGAGCTCTCTGCTATCCGGTCTGCGGTTGGGGACAACCTGCTGGCCGAATTAGCTGAGGAGCAGCAAAGGAACCGGCAGTTGGAGGAGACCTTCCGAAATAGCCGGGACTATCTTCAGTGTCAGGTCACTGAGGCCAAGGGTAGTGAGGGGTCCCTCCGGGAACAGAATTCTCGGCACACCCAGAAAATTTGGGAACTGGAGAATAAATTAAAAGACGTGAGGCAGCCTATAAAGTGGCCAGTAGCAGTGAGTTTGCAGATCACGGTCCCTGCCAGGAGAGGATTAAAACTCTCACCCACGCTCTATCCCAGGCAAAGGGGATGGTCGCCCTGATAGGACCCGGAGGGTCCACAGGGGACAAAGGAGAGTATTGGGGGGTAGAGGAGAATCCAAAGGCAAGAGACGCCCGACCACCTCCTGAGGCACCGGTGGTTTGTCCAGTGGGGTACCAGGATGACCGGGACGCGCAGGTAGTAGCATACCCAGGGCTGGGAGCAGGACCAATGTGTCCCGCTCGGCAGCAGGGATGTGAGGCTCCAGCCGATGGTCAGTTAAAGGCTGGATCAGGCGACCAGGCACTGTCTGCTGCACCGGGTTTGGTTGGACAGCCGGAGGTAGAGGGACCAGTGCAGAAAGATCCTGAACAAGGGCGGATGTGCCCGGTCAGGCAGCGCAAGTACGGTCCTCCACAGGCAGGTGGCCAAGGTCGGGGAGCGCTGGAGAGCGACTTTATTATTCCCCATGGAGTTCAATCACTCAGGGCCATGGTGGCCCATTTGGCCAAACTCACTCGCAGTGGGGACCCATCTATCCACTTCATGGAGGTGATGCAGGCAGGGGAAATTAATGGATGCGACGAGGAAGAGACAGCCAAGCTGCTGCTCTTCTCTCTGGACAGCAAATTGTACCAGGCCCTACCGGCAGAATGCCAGAGGGGGCAGCGCACATTTACTGAGGTCCAGAGGGCCGTCCTTGAGGCTATGGGCTTCGATGACGGCAGTCCTTTTGAAAGGGTCGAAAGGACTAGGCAGCTCACAGGGGAAACCCCGCAGGCGTTTGCGGACAGGCTGTGGGTGGTATACCACGCAGCCTGTGGGGAGCTCCTCGACCGGGCGAATCTTTCCGCGGTACAGACTGGCCGCTGGCTGAGGATGCTGGTGGCAAACTGCTTGCCCTGGCTCAAGGCCAGGGCAGAACTGTGGTTCGATTCCCGGGACCCCAACCTCACCGAGGAAACAGTGGTCAGGCAACTGGCACTGGTCCAACGGAATGGAGGAGGGGAGGAGGAGAAAACGTCCAAAGGTCGGGTAAATGAAGTAAAACCCAACTCGATTCGCAAAAGGGAATGGCACCAGGAGGGTGGCCGCTCGTCTGATAAGGAGGGAGTGTGCTACGGGTGCGGGAAAGCTGGGCATTTTAAAAGGGATTGCAGGAGCCCAGCAAAGAGATATGGGGGGAGAAGTTCTTTAGGAGCCGCCCAGAGTGGGGGAAGTGGAGGGAGCTCCTCACCATCCCTTGATGAGATAGTAGTTGCAGTGAGGACAGCGCTGGAGGGGACTGGGAAGGTAGCTATGGCAACTAGCAGGGAAGCATCAGCAACCCTGCCAGTACAGAGGCCGTGACTAGCCCAGACCCAGCCTGCATACCTGTGCCCACTTGAATACGACCCCTGGGGATGACCCTGGGTCAAGATGGAGGTTGAGGGTGTATTGGGTACTTACCTTTTGGACACTGGTGCTTCCAGCACGATAGTCCATTCGGAGGACCCCGCAACCTCACCTCTATCAAACGGGGTGCCGTATCAACTAGTTGGGTTCACAGGAAATGAGAAGGCTGGGTTTTTCTCAGTCCCACTCGCAGTTTAGGAGCACTCCAAACACAATGGAAGTGCGTCCTGATGAACTGGGAGCAGGTGGGAAAAGGGATCTTGGGGGCTGATTTCATCATCGCTCGCCAGATCCTAGTAGACTTGAGGAATCACTGTCTATGGGGCACAGTGGGCACAGGAGCAGAGGGAGAAGTCATGGTTATTGATAAGAAACAGGGAAAAGGGACTCTGTGTATAATGAAGCCAAAAGTGGGTTACGACCTGGAGGTTCTGGTCTGTAACACCCCGGCCGAGTACCGGGCCGATGTGCAAGCAAATCTTGCAGCATTTGCCACCCATAAACACGATTGTGGGAGAGTCACAGGAGTGGAAGTTAGAATAGATGGGGATCCCATGTCCCGCCCGCAAAAGCAGTATGGCTTTCCCCGAGAGGCAGAAGCAGACTTGGAGACAGCTATAAGCTCGCTTGTCGAGCAGGGTGTTTTGAGACTCATAGCCACCCATGTTAACTCCCCGCTTTGGCCGGTTAGGAAACCGGACAATTCTTGGAGGGCTACGGTGGATTATAGGGTGCTCAATAAAAACATCCCAGCTCGTGCTCCCACAGTAACGGCGGTTGCGGATCTGATAGGGGAAATCCCTGCATCCGCAACCACGTTCACAGTGTTGGACATATCCAACGGTTTCTGGTCTATCCCTGTACGGAGGGAAGAGCAGTACAAGTTTGCCTTCACCTTCCGGGAACAGCAGTATACATGGAGCTGCCTCCCACAGGGCTTTCATAATAGTCCCAGCATCTTTCACCAATGCATGGCGAACTGCTTAAAAGGCTTCAGCCAACCACACCAGCTGGTCCAGTATGTGGACGACCTGCTGTTGTTCACAGACAGCAGTGAGGAACACGGTCCACTGCTGGCCGAACTGCTGGTCTTACTGAAGGAAGGGGGTTTTAAAGTTAACCCCAAGAAAGCCCAGATAGATCTAGGAGAGGTGAAATTCCTGGGCCTGACGATAAGGGCAGGAGAAAGAGCTATTGATGAGGCTAGAAGAAGTGCAGGAACTCCCTGTCCCTAGGGATGTGTCGGGGGTAAGGTCTTTCCTGGGAATCACTGGCTACTGTAGGGACTTCATCGAGGACTATGCAGCCACTGCCGCCCCTCTGCTCAGACTCCTACATAAGGGGGTCGAGTGGGAATGGGACGAGGGCTGTGAGGCAGCATTTGTCCGTCCTAAGAGAGACCTGCAGGTAGCACCAGCCCGAGGGGCAATTGATGGGGGTGGGGGAGGAATTCTTCCTGGAGGTGGCAGCCAGTGGCGACAGCTTAAGTGCAGTGTTGCTCCAGGGGTGAAACGGTCAGCTGAGACCAGTGGTGTACTCCTCCAGGGTCCTCACGGAGGTAGAAAAGGGATACTCCAATTGTGAGAGGCACTTGCTTGCCACCCACTGGGCAGTAAAGAGAGCTCAGATCTTTAACGGAATATCCCCCATTACACTCCTCACCCATCATACCCCGACACAGATGCTGTTGGACGGGAGGATTAAGGACGGGACAGTGAGCAGTGCTAGAATCACTCGCTGGACCCTCCTCCTCTCCCAAATGACTTTAAAGGTCAAGGGTCTCTGCGAGTCCAGGCTTGCAGCAAATTTAATCTATCCAGGGCAGCCGCATCGATGCTCTGTGGAGGGAGTATGGGACATCAACTTTGGATTTCGGGCAGGGATACATCCCACAGGCCGCGAGATCTACGTTGATGGCTCCAGTTCAGTGTTCGCGGGTACAAGACTCACGGGCTGCGGAGTTTGGGATCCCAAGGCAGGGATTGCCTTGGCTCTTAAACTCCCATGCATCCTGAGCGCCCAGCAGCCGGAACTCCCGGCGGTGATGTATGTGGTCACACACCCCAAGGAATTCCCTATCCCATACACGATTTGCTCGGACAGCATGTTCACTTGCAATTCGTGTACAGAGTATCTGGCGATTTGGTCACGCCGGGGGTACACCTCTGCTGGTGGGAAGCCCCTTGTGACCAAACCCCTGCTAGAAAAGATCGTGGCTGCAGTGGGAGAAACCGGGGATGTATATATCCATAAGGTAAAGACCCATTCCAAAACTGAGCCACGGGGGGAAGGTAACCAGCAGGCAGACCTGCTGGCAAGGGAAGGCGCTCGTGCAGGTCGTCCATGGGACCCATACGAGGCAGGCAGGATAGCAGCAGCAGGAAGCAAGCCAGGGACACAAGGGAGCATAGGGGCGGCTGCGGCTCCAGACCTTAAAGTAGTCCAAATGCAGGATCCGATCCTGAAGGCTGCCTTGGCTGCTATCAAAAAGGGGGAAAAGGCGGAGGGCCCATACAGTGCTGTAGATATTGCTGTGCGGAAAGGCATGTTGTTTAAAGGGGACAAATGGGTAGTGCCGCCACACCACCGGAGGGAATTCCTTCAGCTGGTCCATGAGGGTCCAGGTGCGGGACACCCTGGGCCGGAATCTACCTGGCAACGGGTAGTAAAGGCAGGGTGGTGGCCAGGCCTCCGGGAAGACGTCCGCGACTTCTGTGCAGGCTGCCTGGTTTGCGCTGCAAACAACCCAGACCCTCAGAAAAGGAAGGTGTCTGTGGGACACGTCAGGCGGGTAGAGGGACCATGGCAGTCAATCCAGATCGACTACATCGGACCCCTACCAGCCGCCCAGTGAGGTTATAAATACTGCCTCGTCCTGGTGGATGTGTTTACCAAGTGGGTGGAAGCCTTCCCTTGCCAAACAGCTACCGCGGTGGGGACTGCAAAAATCCTGGAGAGGGAGGTGTTTTCTCGGTGGGGTCTACCTCAAATCGTGGAGTCCGACCGGGGAAGCCACTTCACCGGCCAGGTGATGCAGGCCACCCTAAAGGTGCTGGGGATAAGAGCCAAATGGCATGTCGCCTACAACCCTCAGTCCTCAGGCCCCGTAGAACGCCTGAACCGGACCCTAAAGGAAAGGCTGCGCAAGGAGACGGGAGACTCACCGAACAAGTGGGTGGAGGTCTTACCGTTGGTCCTCATAGGAATCCGGGCCAGTCAGTCAAAGAGCACAGGGTACTCACCCCATGAGCTGATGACTGGCCGGATCATGAGAACCCCAGTGCATGTGTTGCCGCCGGTTCTCACCGAAGGGCAGCTTCGAGAGGTGAACCGGGACCGCTTCGTCAGGAATCTGTTTGAACAGCTTCAACAGATTCACTGGCAGGCGGCCAACAACATGGGTAAACAGCACCGTGCCAATCAGCTGCTGCTGGAACCCCGCAGACACCATAATTGGGAGGTGGGCGACCAGGTGATGGTGAGAAGCTTCGCCCGGGTCGGGGTATTTGAACCACTGTATATGGGACCATACAGCATAGTCGACAAGGCTAGCCCTATGGTCTATGCGGTTCGATTGCCTCGCCGGGTGAAGTGGTGTCACATTAATCAGTGTAAATTGTTTGACCCCAAAAGAGGTAAAAAAACAGAGGGGACGAGCAAGGGAAGGGAATCAGGCACTGGGGGAAGAACAGGCCCCGGTGGATTTGGAGGCTCCGGAGGAGGCAGCGGACCCCGAAGCTCTACAGCCGGGGATGGTTCACTGCTCCTGTAAGGCTATCCCACCACTGGGTAGAGGTTCCCAGCCCACTAACAGAAGTAGGGAGAAAGGCTCTACCATTAACTAGGTCCAAGGGGAAGCTGAACCTCCCATGGTGGATCAGCTGGGGCTAGCCCAAGAGGTGGAGGAGATAGCATTGCAGCCCATAATGTGGGACTCTGCACCGACAGTAAGGAGGAGTAACAGAGTGCCACAGACCAGGGCGCCGTGGTCCCCTGTTTACTTAGCTTCCCGCCCCAGACCGAGAAGGCGAAAGACAACAGGGAGGGTGTTCTGTTGCGCTAGCAAGGGTCTCCCACCGATTATCCGGGGCTCGGGTCGGCCTTGGAGGGCAGCACAAGACTCATTAAAGGGGACTATACGAGCCCCTCAGCGGAGGACATACTGGTCCCCAGGGTACGGTCAGCCAAGTGGTCGACGACGCCTGTACAGTGACAGGATATAGCCTGGCCACCCGGGGACGGGTGGCGGTGTATATATTTTCCCTTCCTGTTTTGTTACTTTGTGTTGTGAGTACATGTGTTTAGGTAAGGCAGTGACGGTTGGGTACAGCACTTTATGTTTGGAACATGTTAAGTGGGCCGAGCCTGGAGAGGTCTCTCAAGGCAAGGCCATGTTCTTGCCTTTCAGATGTCAACACCTCCCTACTGGGCGTTAGTGATGCTGTTATCGCTAAGATCTGCACCGGGCACCGAGGGGACACCGAGGACTTCCTGGTTTTCGGATGCTCCGGGGGCAGAGCGCCGACAGTGACCACAGGAGAAGGGACTCCGGCGGCGGATGGCCGGGTCACCTACTCCCACGAGGGGAGATGGCCTGGGTGGTTGGGATCGAACTCCACCAAGTACTCCAACCATAAGGACTTTACCTACGGAGAGGCCTCCATCCCCTGCCCGGAGATCACTGTGGCCACTTCCAGAGTGAGAGTGACAGAAGGCAGGAAGGTATGCCTAACTTGCCAAGGGGACATACCTCTGGGACGGTGGTGGTGGCTCAGAAAGCTCAAGAGGGACGTGAGAGACCGACACTCGGATTGGGAACGTCTGGATAATGATACCTACCGAACCATCATGGGGTCATCTGGCGGGGTAACGGTGTGCTGGGAGAAATGGTGGGCGTACGACCAAGGAATTTATTTGTGTATGTGGGGATCCACTCGCGTGTGTTCAGAGGGGTCTCCATTGCTTTCTATAGGTGGTGGTCAGGATGCCCATGATGGGGCGTCCCCACGACCAGCACCCCTGTACCAAGTGGAGAATGTGGAAGTCATTCGTGGAGGGGTGCATGTTCGATTCCAAGAGGTCCCACCTTATGTCACAATGTGGGAGCACACTGTGACAGGTACAGACCTCTCGGGTTGTCCTGTACCCCTAGCACTTGAACGCTTGTGCAAGGCCACAATGCGGGTTCAGCACTGCTGGGGCAGAGCCTATCAATTGCACAATGGAGGTAATGGCCCCTAACAACATGCCTCCACAGTTAGCATATGTAGGCGGTGGGACATATTGTGTCACCACAAGTGCCCAATGGTATGAACACGGACCGGGAAGGTGGTGTCCAATACCGTACAGCAGCTTTTGCTTTAAACCCAGGGCAGAGGTTCAAGTGGCACACACCAGAATCACACCCATCCCTGAACTTTCCACGATTCACCTCACGGTACAAAACAACCTCAGCCACCTACAACAATATGTCGCCCAGTTTGGCTATCCCATTGCCCCACTACCTGAGAAACTTACAGCCCTCCTCCAAGCAGTGGATTTGTCTCAAAAACATTTTTACACCATGGAGCAGAAAACTGAAATTCTAGCAGGGGAGATTGCCCAGATTAAACCCCCAGCATGGTGGGATTTGGGAATACGGGCAGACATACCTGCATGGATCCGGGTGGGATCGCATGCCTTAGTAATCGGCCAGCTCCTGATTGTAGCTTATCTGCTGGTTACAAGAAGTACGCTCAGGATAAAAAGAAAAAGAAAGCAGTTCCTCAGGCTACTGCACAGACAGGAGAGCCGTTGCTAAACACTCAAGGCGTGTAAACAAAGCTTGACCGCGACACTTAGGCGGTTTTGTTATTCCCAGGGATGACTGCGTTTTCATACATGGCCCCTGGGGAGTTTGCAGGGCAGGTTTCTTTGTTTTACGGTTAAGACTGAAATGAGACTCAATGTACAATTGCTGCTGTAACCTTAATTACATATATGTATATTGCTGTCGGATATTGTAACCTGTTGGATTCTGTGTTTTGTACCGCGTTAAAAGGAATTACGATATATATCGACGGGATCAGTTTAGATTTAAACTGGGGAAAGTTGGGCAACTTGGGAGACCTAGGGTTTTCTCAGCACCCTGAACTTTGACACACTCGAGTGGTGTCTGACTGTGTCAGATGGGGGATTATGTAGGTGAGGATGAAAACCCCCTCATTTTACCCAGAAGGAAAAGGGCTGTGGGATCAGTCTGTGCTGTGAATTGAAACTGATAACAGTTTGACCTTGGCAGAGCAGTGATTGGACGGGGGAGGACACCGGTGGGCTAATGGTGAGACAGAGTCAGCCCGAAGCATGGGGCTTTCAAGCCAATGGGAGAGCACTTGCTCGAAAACTGTGGGACTGACTCACAGCCATTATCAGACTATTGTCTTCCCCATGTTTACACTATGGAAGGAAATTATGCAGATCTTCAGAAAACTAAGGAATCCAAAACAAACCAAGGACCGACACAATGGCTACAGGAGGCCAACCCAATTAACACCCACTCAAACCTTGAGTAGGTTAGAAAAACTGAATTGAAGGAAAATTATGCAGACCTTTATAAACCAGGGAACCCAAAACAACCCAAGGGCCTACACAATGGCTACAGGAGGCCAACGCAATCAACACCCATTCAAACCTTGAGTAGGTTAACATCAGTGGAAAACTCCTGCAATAATCTAAAACTGCTGCATTTTTCAAAATCACAAAGCCCACCAATGGGAAGAATCGATTTCAGCAGGAGAGGCGGACTGGATAATCTGGCTATAAAAAGGGGTTTCTGACGTAGTGTGGGTGGTTCCCTGACCTCGTCATCAAACAACCACAACCAGCAAGACTCTCGACACTGAAGGAAAACCAGTGTCCGAAGACACCGAATATAGAAGAAACAAACCACTAGACTGCAGAAGGCACAATAGTGAGTATAACCTCTGGTCCCCAGAACTCCCAACTCAGTTAGGCCAGGAAAGGTGGGAGGTTGGGCATTGTACTGCTAAACTTGTGTAAAGATTTTCGTTGTGTCCGTTTAGTGGGATTTAGGGGGATTGTTTTGTTGGTGTATTGCTGTTTGTTGAGATATACCTTGTCAAATAAATTGGAAGCCTAAAGTTCCTCTTGGAATCACCTTGTCTCAGTTCTATTGTATTACATCTCCTGATCGTGAGTCTTATGTCAGAACCGTGTAAGGGAAGCTAGGAGCACCTCGAAAACGCTCAACTGTGTGTCACAGGCTAGGGAAGAAGGGGTTAGGAGTGTTTGACACTCACAGATGCCTCACAGGCTAGGCATAAGCTGTGGGGACGCACGAGTCTCAAAACCCCCTTCATAAGCTGTGGACACAGTCTCTCCAGGGGTGCTCTTGCAGCGCTCAGGGTACCTCACAGGCCAGGCATAAGCTGTGAGGGCAGAAGCCCAGAGAGAGACACCCAAGGCACAACAACACTCCCTGAGAACCCCTTATATATACCACAGATGCCCTTCTGGGATTCGCTCGACTGCTGCCATTTTCCAGAGAGTCTGCTGAAATCGGTTCCGTGCACCATTATGTTTCAACACAACATCCTAATCACTGGTCGTGACATCACTGAACACTTGCACAACCTGGAAGAGGTGCTAAAGTGACTGGATAGCATGGGACTCTGGCTGAAATGCTCCAGGTGTGTTTTCCTGGCGCCAGAGTTTGAATCTTTGGGGAGAAAGATTGCGGCAGACGGCATCAGACCCACGGACTCTAAGACGGAGGACATCAAAAATGCACCCAGACCACAGAAAGTGACAGAGCTGCATTTGTTCCTGGGGCTTCTCAACTATTCTGGTAACTTTCTACACGGCTTGGGCACTTTGCTGTAACATTTGCATTCATTGCTACGTAAGGGTGACGACAGGGTTTAGGGCAAATCTCAAGAGACAGCCTTCGATAAGGCCTGAAACCTACTATGTTCTAACAAGTTACTTGTAATGTATGATCCGTGTAAATGTTTAGTACTAGCTTGTGATGCATCTTTGTACGGGGTCAGTTGTGTGTTACAGCAAGCCAATGTATCAGGCAAACTGCAATCGGTTACATATGTGTCTAGAAGTTTATCCAAGGCTGAAAGAGCCTACATTATGGTTGAGAAAAAGAGAGTTGTGTACAGACCACCAAACAGTAGTAGTGAGGTTGAGTATGGCAGCAAAAAGGAAATTAAGGATGCGTGCAATAAAAGTACAGCAGTTATCATGGGTGACTTTACTCGACATATAGATTGTGCTAATCAAACTGGTAGCAATATGGTGGAGGAGGATGTCCTGGAGTATATAAGGAATGGTTTTCTAGACCAATATGTCAAGGAACCAACAAGAGAGCTGACCATCTGAGACTGGGTTTTGAGTAATGAGAGAGGATTAATTAGCAATCTTGATGTGCAAGGGCACTTGGGGAAGAGTGACCATAATATGGTCGAATTCTTCATTAAGATGGAGAGTGACACAGTTAATTCAGAGACTATGGTCCTGAACTTAAAGAAAGGTAACTTCGATGGCATGAGACATGAATTGGCTAGGATAGACTGGCAAATTATACTTAAAGGGTTGACAGTGGATAGGCAATGGCAGGCATTTAAAGATCACATGGATGAACTTCAACAATTGTACATCCCTGTCTGGCATAAAAATAAAACGGGGAAGATGGCTGAACCGTGGCTAATAAGGGTAATTAGGGATCGTGTTAAATCCAAGGAAGAGGCATATAAATTGGCCAGAAAAAGAAGCAAACCGGAGGACTGGGAGAATTTTAGAATTCAGCAGAGGAGGACAAAGGGTTTAGTTAGGAGGGGGAAAGTAGAGTATAAGAGTAAGCTTGCAGGGAATTTAAAAACTGACTGCAAAAGCTTCTACAGATATGTG
This sequence comes from Pristiophorus japonicus, assembly GCF_044704955.1. Lineage (NCBI taxonomy): Eukaryota > Metazoa > Chordata > Chondrichthyes > Pristiophoridae > Pristiophorus > Pristiophorus japonicus. Next base: position 107,299,169 of record NC_091978.1, read on the forward strand.
AAGAGAAAAAGATTTGTGAAGAAAAATGTAGGTCCCTTGCAGTCAGAATCAGGTGAATTTATAATGGGGAACAAAGAAATGGCAGACCAATTGTACAAATACTTCAGTTCTGTCTTCACTAAGGAAGACACAATTAACCTTCAGGAAATACGAGGGGACCGAGGGTCTAGCAAGAAGGAGGAATTGAAGGAAATTCTTATTGGTCAGGAAATTGAGTTGGAGACTGAAGGCCGATAAATCCCCAGGGCCTGATAATCTGTATCCCAGAGTACTTAAGGAAGTGGCCCTAGAAATAGTGGATGCATTGATGGTCATTTTCCAACATTCTATAGACTGTTGATCAGTTCCTATGGATTGGAGGTTGCTAATGTAACCCCACTTTTTAAAAAAGGAGGGAGAGAGAAAATGGGGAATTATGGACCGGTTAGTCTGATATCAGTAGTGGGGAAAATGTTGGAATCAATTATTAAAGATGTAATAGCAGCGCATTTGGAAAGCAGTGACAGGATCGGTCCAAGTCAGCATGGATTTATGAAAGGGAAATCATGCTTGACAAATCTTCTAGAGCTTTTTGAGGATGTAACCAGCAGAGTGTACAGGGGAGAACCAGTGGATGTGGTTTATTTGGACTTTCAAAAGGCTTTTGACAAGGTCTCACACAAGAGATTGGTGTGCAAAACTAAAGCATATGGTATTCGGGATAATGTATTGAAATGGATCAAGAACTGGTTGGCAGACAGGAAGCAAACAGTAGGAATAAACGCGTCCTTTTCAGAATGGCAGACAGTGACTAGTGGGGTAACGCCAGGTTCAGTGCTGGGACCCCAGCTATTTACAATATACAACAATGATTTGGATGAATAAATTGAATGTAATATCTTCAAGTTTGCAGATGACACTAAGCTGGGTGGCAATGTGAGCTGTGAGGAGGATGCTCAGAGGCTGCAGGGTGACTTGGACAGGTTAGGTGAGTGGGCAAATGCATGGTAGATGCAGTATATTGAAGATAAATGTGAGGTTGTCCTCTTTGGTAGCAAAAACAGGAAGGCAGAATATTATTTGAATGGTGACAGATTAGGAAAAGGGGAGGTGCAACGAAAACCTGGGTTTCATTGTACATCAGTCATTGAAAGTTGACATCAGGTACAGCAGGCGGTGAAGAAGGCAAATGGTATGTTGGCCTTCATAGCGAGAGGGTTTGAGTATCAGAGCAGGGAGGTCTTACTGCAGTTGTGCAGGGCCTTAGTGAGGTCACACCTTGAAGATTGTGTTCAGTTTTGGTCTCCTAATCTGAGGAAGGACATTCTTGCTATTGAGGGAGTGCAGCGAAGGTTCACCAGACTGATTCCCGGGATGGCAGCACTGACATATGAAGAAAGACTGGATCGACTTGACTTATATTCACTAGAATTTAGAAGAATGAGAGGGGATCTCATAAAAGCATATAAAATTCTGACGGGATTGGATAGGTTAGATGCAGGAAGAATGTTCCCGATGTTGGGGAAGTCCAGAACCAGGGGTCACAGTCTAAGGATAAGGGGTAAGCCATTTAGGACCGAGATGAGGAGAAACTTCTTCACGTAGAGAATTGTGAACCTGTGGAATTCTCTACCACAGAAAGTTGTTTAGGCCAGTTAACTAGATATATTCAAAAGGGAGTTAGATGTGGCCCTTACGGCGAAAGGGATCAAGGGGCATGGAGAGAAGGCAAGAATGGGGTACTGAAGTTGCATGATCAGCCATGATCATATTGAATGGTGGTGCAGGCTCGAAGGACCAAATGGCCTACTCCTGCACCTAATTTCTATGTTTCTATGTTTCTATTAGCATGCGTATACAGGTTTAACAAAATGCACCAATGCCTATTTGGACTCCAGTTCGAGCTCTAAACCAACGACAAACCGTTCATTTCACTGTTTTGTTCCCTGGGACATTGGAACCGGTTCTGGGGGAGGTGGGTCCAGTACAAACTGGACAGTCGGCACCTGGGCAGACCGGAACCAATGTCCTAGGGGGAGTGTTTGCTGGTGCTGTTGGGGAGGGGTTAAACTAATATGGCAGGGGGCTGGAAAGCCATGCAGGGTGACAGAGGGAAGTAGAATGGGGGCAGAAGCAAAAGATAGAAAGAAGAAAAGTAAAAGTGGAGGGCCGAGGAACCCAAGGCAAAAAGAAAAAGGGGTCACATTACAGCAAAATCCGAAAGGGGCAAAGTGTGTTAAAAAGACAAGCCTGAAAGCTCTGTGCCTCAATGCGAGGAGTATTCATAATAAGGTGGATGAATTAACTGCATAGATAGCTGTTAACGGATATGATGTAATTGGTACCATGGAGACATGGCTCCAGGGTGTCCAAGGCTGGGAACTCAACATCCAGGGGTATTCAACATTCAGGAAGGATAGACAGAAAGGAAAAAGAGGTGGGGTGGCGTTGCTGGTTAAAGAGGAAATGAACACAATAGTAAGGAAGGACATTAGCTTGGATGATGTGGAATCGGTATGGGTGGAGCTACAGAATACCAAAGGGCAGAAAACGCTAGTGGGAGTTGTGTACAGACCACCAAACAGTAGTAGTGAGGTTGGGGACAGCAGCAACAAGAAATTAGGGATGTGTGCAATAAAGATACAGCAGTTATCATGAACGACTTTAATCTACATATTTATTGGGCTAACCAAACTGGTAGCAATGCAGTGGAGGAGGATTTCCTGGAGTGTATTAGGGATGATTTTCTAGAC